>NW_026712328.1:10878251-11399582 GCF_030504385.1 Musca domestica | reverse complement strand
TCAGCCATGCCACGATCGAACTTTAGACAATGGCACACATGAATCAAAATGGGGGATGTTGTTGGCTGTCATTGCCTATCAAATACATAGCGGATGATTGAGTAGACAAAGTCAGTGTGTCGAAAAAAGCATAATTCATACAATTCGTCTTGTGCAGGCCTTTATTATATACATATATATATATATATATATATATATATATATATATATATATATATATATATATATATATATATATATATATACTCAAAAGACTTAAAGAGTTACTTCGCCGGAAGTGGTGAAGCACCGAATTTGGTTTTCTTCGATGAGAAAACATTCGTTGTTCGGAGATTTGTAAACATACAAAATGATCGTGTTTACTTGCCAAAGAGGTCAGCTGAAAATGTGCACATTCGGTTGGCCACCAGAACTCAACCGCCGGCCATAACAGTCAATAGTCGCTCTCCGCTCGTATTAATCGACCGTGATATCAGAATAAGTTCCGAATATTATCGCGAAAATATTCTAGAGGGTGTATTGAAGCCTTGGGCACGTAAACATTTTGAACGCAGACATTGGACATTCCAACAGGACTCGGCACCATGGCACTCAGCACGCGCCACTCAAGAATGGTTACAAAATGGGGTTCCTCGCTTTATTTTCAGCACACCATGGCCACCAAATCCCCGGATACCAATCCGTTGGACTATTGAGGTGTTACAAACGAGGTGTTACCTCACCCTGTATTTATTATACATGGTTTTGATTACACTATCGATATTTTAGCAGAGTGAAGACTAAATTTATGAATGCAACAGAAGTAGAGAAAAAGCAGAGTAGTTTTTTCATGCTTCCCCATTTGTATTGGGACTGTTATTACATCCACTCTTTGTTTTAGTTGTGTACTAAAAATTAATTAACCAACCGCTTTGATAAGTGCCGTCCGTACCTGAGCAGCGAAGTTCAAAATCGATGGGATAATAATGGTTTCTATCACTTACATTAAATACACCATTTAGACAAAGTAAAAATGGCCGGCACAGCAGCATGTGTTTCACATAAATACGTGAACCTACTTCATAAATGTGGCAATCTTCCGTCTAATGAGAACTTGAAATGCACAATTTATTGAGACTGCAATCAGTGAAATACCGAAAAGAAAAAACCCTGCAAAATACTAGAGCGAATGGAAAATTTAGTAAGAAAATGATTCATATCCCCCCAAATTTCTTCCGAAACCTTCAATATACTTAAATCGCAGGTACCGTAGATATGTATCCCCCATATATGGGTAAACCCCGTTTTTTCCTTTTTTACATTTTAGGCATATTTTCAACCTACTTTCAGAAATTTTTTTGGTAAGTTGACTTTTCAGACGGTAAGTATGACATTAGGGGCCAATTGTACAATTTACAGCATTTTCTCGCCACCATCATATTAGTTTTTTATGATTCTACACACATTTTTCGACGAAATTATTTCAAATTTGTTATTATGAGCTCTTAATAGCTAGCAATTCCTATAACTGAAACACGTAGGTACAGTTCAAATAACAGGTTGGGTTCAAATAACGGTACTGCCCACTTTGTAATATTGTTAAGACTTTAACTACGTATCCAAACCTGAAATTTACAATTCATAATGAAACAAGTTTGAACATTGAATCCCCATACTTTTCTTAAAATGATTTTCTGTATCTCATAAAGGATTGTATTAAAAGTTCGTCACCATTTTATATACCATCCACCATATTATGTTTGTAACTCCACGAAATAATAATTTTAGGCCCAACAAAGTACATACATTCTTGATCACCTTGAAATTATATGTCGATTTAGCCTTGTCCGCCCGTCTGTCTGCCTGGAAATTACTCTGGGTTCGAAAAAAAAAATTGTAGGAGTACCAAATTTCACTCAATTGTATTTTAGATTCGTAGATTTTTTGATATTGAAAATGTGTCATATATGACCACGTTTTGGTATAGCTCCCCACATAACTGTATCGGAAGATTAAAGGTGTTTGGTTTAATATTCTTAGTATGTAGTAAAAGGTTTTACAGAAAACTGTTCATGTAGCTCAACGTTTTCGTATAGATCTCATTCAACTGTAACTCAGATATTCGGTATTTTGATTGCGTGTGTCACACTTTTCACTGGAATTCTTTCAAATTTGAAATTTTAAGTTCGCAATGGGTATTACTTCATGTCATAACACTTGGTATTTGGAGTTCGTGCGTTCGTAACTGACTATAGACATTAACGATTTCGTAAAGTCCCACATAACAGCAATAATTGATATTAAAAATTTATTAAATTTTAGATATATTTTTCAGCGGAGTTTTGCAAGATTCTTTCGAATGGTGGATTGAATTAAAAGTCCGGCCCTTCCGATCTGAGGTTGTTTTTTATATGTTACATGTTTTACTTGTCATCTTTCAAAATTGGTATATTGTAAACCTTTAATCATAATTGACAACATTTAAAAGAAAAACTAAATTGATTTATTTTTACAGAAACACTTATATATTTTATAAATTATTACATGAATACATATTAACCTCACATACAGACAACAACCACGTAGTCAGTTGTAAACACAAATTAAAATAATTTTTACAAATCTAAATACATTATTTGCGTTGCAGACAATGCTCCACAAAGGCTAAGAAAACTAGCTGTACTAACTACAGCTGTGGTTGTACCCGATACTGATACAATTGTTCCCATGCATATAGACAATATGAATTGTGCTAAGAATACCATACTGCTAACAATGGCCACATCAGTTCCCAGTCCTCGGACACCAGATCCAAGTTTTGCCGAACCGTCTGCATCTAGTTCAAACTTAACATAAAATAAAATTGTTTATTCATTAGCACAAGAATACCAGATATCTACTTACCGTACCCATCGCATGGTAATGTGCGATTAGAAGATAAGGCATCGTAAAAAGTGTCGAATACATTACGCCCGCAGCCCAGCTGAATATTATTACGCTCGCTTTTGCACGGGTCATCGCCATTAGCATCATTCCACAGCAGTAAAATAATAAGCCGCCCACATACACCTTTTTTGCCCTACAAATATAAACATTAGACGAACAGGCTTTTAGTAGACACTCTAGCATTATAATATATATTACTAGCTGAACCCGGTGCGGTTCGCTACCCCTTTTCATGTTATATGCATTCAAAATTTTATATACGAATATTTGTTGGTTTAAAAAAAGAAAACAAATTCAAAAATTAAAAAAAGGTAAAAAAATTAAGTTAAACGGTTTTATGTTAAACATAGACTGCAATGTTTAAGATAAAGGTACTAAAAACCAAAAAATAATAAAATAGATGGAGTCGTGAGAATTATAAACATATGCATAGACTAGACTAAAATTTGAATATAATTTGACAACTTCATTTTCTGATCAAATCCCGTCACATATTCCCAATTTCATTGTTATATGCATTCAAAATTTTATATACGAATATTTGTTGGTTTAAAAAAAAATAAGTTAACATAAAACCGTGGGGCACGTCAATTGTCTAAAATTGTTGATTAATGTAGTTTAATTTTGTAATATTAAACTATAATTAGGCTGTTGTTTAACCGAAAACGATGGACGTGTGATAAGTAGAGCTATCAAGATTTATTATAAGCGAGTTTTAGGGTTTCATAGTGGTGAGCGAGTAGTACTTTTATCTATATTTTGTCGATTAAAAACTAACTACGAGCATTGAACAAGCTTGCAGTGTGAATGTCCAACGATAAACTAGTTGAAACATCACTTTTATTTACATGGAGTGTATAACTATTGGAATTTCCATGAGCAAGAATATAGTAAGTAATTTCCTCACCGTCTGCGGGCCAAGTGCCTAACGAGGAATTAAATGATTCTTCTTTCGCACATTAAGTCGGTTTTATTTTATTCTAGTCTATGCATATGTTTATAACTCCCACGACGGTACCTATTTTATTATTTTTTGGTTTTAGTACATATATCTTTAACATTGCAATGTATGTCTAACATAAAACCGTTTAACTTTAAAAGTTTTTTACTTTCTACTTTTTAGTTTTTATTTCGCATTCTGTATAATTCATTTACTGCTTCATTATCGCAAAGTTTCTTGCCCGTTAGTGTACCGCAGTCCAACTTCTCTATACGTAGTCCCTGCAAAGATCTTACACTATTAAGAGACACGTAGACTTTACCTTATTTAAACAGTTTCGCATCTAAGGATACGACTGCGAGATCCAAAATGCTGTCCTGCATTTTATGTGTTGTAGAAGCCCAGAATAGTATTAAAGGCAACATTTTTCTTTCAGCCGTCCCGTAATTGTATTTAGCTGGAAACTGTATGGCTTTCGGGTGTATAAGATGTACTCCGTGTAAAATATCAATAAAAGTCTGGTGTCTGTTGGTGTGTAGCTGGTTGGAGATGTTCTGGCTGTTTGAAAACAGATGTTCCTGATCGTTTTGAAATTTGTAAAAAATCACCGAAAAGTAATACGTTTACTCCTCCAAAAAACTAATTTTCACAGTTCTATCATGCATAGCATTTTACATAAGACACCATGAAAATCTCGTTGACAATCAAAAATTCTATTTGATGCTATTGTAGCCTTATTATTCGCAAATAGTTTCCGGACCGCTATCGCTTTTTGAAACCTTCCTTTCCGTTGGGTTGCAGTTTCTGTTTTATTTGTGTTTGTATTTGTTATATTTTTTACTATTTTATTCCCAGGAGTAATAGACATTTCAACGGTCGACCCCACAGAGGTCCAATAAAGGGACAAGGCTATTTACAAGAAGATTACCCCGAATCTTGAGGAGAAAACGCTAACGACATATCATTTTTATCCGCTCTAATGTCATACAGTTCGCGGCGCGTTTTAACCTTTCACCTTAATGCGTAAATAAACAAATAGCTCGGTCTACCAACGCGTGAACATGACAGGAACAGCTGACCATAAGAAAAGCAGGAACATGTCAAATTTAGTCCGCATACACGAAAGGTTTGTCCTTCTGATTTATGCGAAGCGTGCAGGAAACTGCAATCTTTAGATGTTGAGTCGAATTTCTGTTGTAATTAGAGAATTAGAGGTAATAATCGTATCCCCAATTAAATTGTTTTGTAGTTTTTTAGTGTTAGCTTAATACAATTGCATGCTTCTTAATAAATTTATATCTCAATCTGAACCGATTTTAATATAATTTGAAATCTGAACCGATTTTTAATTAATTTGTCAAATTTATTATTGCATGCTCATGCTGAATTTCATTGAAAGCGGATATACGTATCGCGTTAGGTGCATCAAATATGGAAAATCGACCGAAAATATATATGGGAGCTATATATCTAAATCTGAACCGATTCCAACATAATTTGACAAATTTTTTTTCTGATCAAATCCCGTCAACGATTTCATTGAATCGAACATATGTATCAAATAAACGAAATTGGTCGAAAATGTATATGAAATCTATATCCAAATCTGTACCGATTTCAAATTTATGCTTCCACCAAATCCTGCCACTCATTCCAAATGCAATTAAAAAAGAACATACATATTGTGTTTGGAGCATCATATATATATATATAATATATATATATATATATATATATATATATATATATATATATATATATATATATATATATATATATATATATATATATATATTCCATCCACATTCCAAATTTAATTGAAATGTGGCGTACACAGCATGTTTAATGCATATATATATATATACATACATATAATCTGAAGACTAGATGCGCAAAATGCATCTCGAGCAAATGGTTTGTGTCTACAATACATAGAGTAACAGCTCATGGCATGACATGTTGACATGTTAATATAAAAACCACAATTACAAAAACGAACGGTACCTCTCGATATTCTGTGTTTTGATGATTTTTACCAATTTTTTTCGGATTTGTCCAGAAATTGGTATTTGTAGGTCATAATGGGTTCTATCTCGTGTGGCGAAACATTGTATGTATAGATATGGCCCCCATGTAATGGTATCCCCTGATATTCGGTGTTTTGATGATTTTTGACAATTTTTTTACGCATTTGCCCAGAAATTCAAGCCCGCTGGTTTGGTTATCCTGTCACATTTACCCACAGTAAAGGACAAAGCAAGTTACGCTTGCAAACTTTAGTTGTAGTAATTATATTCTTAACAGACCATTTCTTCGTCCAAGGGCAAGCTTTTCATGTTATATGTATCTACCTTCTACATTCTCGAAGTTGGTGTTTCATGACAAATAATCACGAAGCCGACTTTATACACGTATACCTAGACTGAGAAAGTTTCTATCGGCTTTTTTTATCTCTCTTCCTATTGTACAGATGCTCAATAACCGTTTCATAAAGATGCTTAATGGAACAGTTTAAAACTATGTAAATTATAGTAGATTGGTCAACTTAACTAATGATTTGTCTAGCCCTTTCAGTGTTTTTGTCAAATATATTTGACATTTAAAAGTACTCTCTTTCTTTGCCATTTTTTGTTTTTCTTACAAACCGTTAGTTTTGATATTTTTTAATAACAGACACGTTCGCTATTTAAAAATATTGCAGTTATATTCTATTAGTTTCGTTTTCGAATTTCTGAGCACATTTTAGTAAATTAGTATGGAATTTCAGATTTTTATGTCGACAAAAATTTTCATTGACACTGAAAGGGCTAGCGTCAATGCGCTCGTAATGAATTTGGATAAATAAATGCTCCCTAGTGAATGGCATACCCATGATATAATTGAGAAGTTAACGTCATGCCGCCATATGTTCGCAATTGTTCAAAAATTTTGCATTTGGCAACAGAAATAGAAATAAAAAACTTAATATACCCTCCATACTATGTATGGCTGAGTGTATAGAAAATCACGTTTTCTTTGTCGTTATTAACATTTCTATCGCGTTTCACACTTCTTATTATCTGTAAAAGCATTTCTTACCCAATTATCGGTTCCTTCACGATGCTAATGATGAAGTGATGATATCCAGGAACTTTAATTCGAATGCAGTTGTGTACTACACATTTATGGATAGCACACAAACACTTGAGTAAGGGCGATCGATAACATTTATTTCTAGGGTAAAACGCAATAGTAGCTAGCAATAGTATTTTCCCTTTTAGCCCTTAAAATTACTTATACGGTACAGCCAATGTAATCGCATACGGATCGCCAGTCACTTACATACGCACTAATTAATAAATACGCTAACACCAAGAAGAAACCGCATTGACGTTGTCTCTTAAGTCATGCAGAAGGGGATAGTAAACGATAATCATAAAAGAACACTCAGGAATGCAATAGAGAACATATCACATATATTGTAAAAAGAGAAAATTTTGTACGATATTGAAGATGAGCAATTACGACCATCCCAATGGCCCCAAATTGAGTGAGATTATAATGCCATCGTATCCAGGACAGGTGCTCCACATAGAAATATCCAAATTCTATTCCTATTTGGACTAATATTCTACGTTTGGGGGCAATAAAAAGCAAATTGAACAATAATATATATACTTTGTGAGGTCTAGAATGTATATTTCTAGGTGTTACAATCGGAATGACAAACTTAATATACCCTCCATACTATGGTGGAGGGTATAAAAATGTTGTCTGAATGATAAATACACAATTAAATTTACATTTTTAATCTTTTTATACCCTCCACCTTGGAAAGGAGGGTATATTAACTTTGTCATTTCGTTTGCAACATCCCTAAATATTCGTCGTAGATTCCATAAAGTATATATATATTCATAATCAGCATAAAATTCGAAGTCAATTTGACGATGCCCGTCTGTCTGTTGAAATCACGGTTGGTATTGAAAATGAGATATATCGATCCACGCTTTCGTATAGCCCCCATATAATGGTACCTGCCGATTTTTGGTATTTTGATGATCTTTGCCACATTTTTTCAAGGATTTGTCTAAAAATTCGTATTTGTGGGTCATAATGGATTCTTATGTTTCCTTTACCCTAAGGTGGAGGGTATTAAAAGTTCGGCCCGGCCGAACTTAATGTTTTTTATTTATTATTTAAAATAATTAGCAAAGTTTATGGCTTCTCAATTGACGAAGCCAATTGTTAACACATCAATTTTTTCTTGAAACAATGTGGTATAATAAGCTGAGGCAAAGAGAAACCAGTAAAGAAAGTCTAAAAGTCGGTCGGGGCCGACTTTATGATACCTTACACCACATTGGATATTTAGTAGAGCTTCACATAACAATTAAAAGTTTTTGTGTGCCGAAGAATTTGTATCTTTTCAATTGGGGCTTGTATTGCCCATTTGGTGCACAATTAACTTGAAACGGGATAGAGATATATATGGGAGCTACATCCAAATCTGAACCGATCTCGATAAAATGTGGCACAGATATTCACAAATATGACTGTTATAAGTGTTCACGTACTGGTAGATTAATTTTTAAATTTTAGTCAAATGAGCAGTAATTTGGAATTTACTGTATTTTGTACACCTCATAATTGAGGGCTGAATGATTTAAGAATAGCCAAAGTTAATTACTTTTTTTAAACCCATTAGCACCTCAGATTGTGCATTAGAGTCCTCATAAGTCCCCTAACCATGTCGGTCTGTTTGTCGGCCAAAAGGTGGACTTGATGGGGTACTATTACATGGAGAAAATTTTAAAAATTGTAGATATTTTGAAATTTTTGTGTAAGATTTTCACCCCCCAAATATACATTTTTAGCCAAATCCTTTGAAATATGGTAAAATCAGGAAGTACCTTTATATGGGCACTACTGCGAAACATCGACCTTCATTGAAAACTTTCTTCACCCCTTATAATCCAAGATAACAAATAGAGGCCAATTCAAAAATATACCAGAACAACATAGCATGTCGAAATGAAAAAAATTCACGTGATTTAAATAAGTAAAAATAGTTTTATCCACCTCATAATTGAGGGCAGACTGATTTCAGAATATTAAAATATAATTACTATTTTACACCCATTACCGTAAGATGGGAACTAATTTTATTTGTCATTTAAATTGTAAATTGGAGACTCCATAAAGTCCATATTTTTCATCATAGTATAATTCAATGACTATTCAATAAATATTCGGACCTGTGCTACTCTCTTATATTTGTAATTTGTTCATGTTTTCACAATTTATTTTATGTAGATGTACATCCCAAATCTACGTTCCCAACCAATATTCTCTTGGGGGTTACAAATTCAATAGAATACAAAATTTTCTTTTCTGACCACACATTAGATGTGAAAGTGGCAATTATCTGTATGATGGTTCCTTACCCCAGGGTAGCATAAATACAATTTTTTAGCCAAATCAATTGATGAATGTAGTCAAGACCAATATGGGCCCTATTCCGAAAATTTCAAATTTTATGCGAAGAGGTTCTCTACCCCCTTAGAAACAAAGATGCCTAATAAGGGCTAAAAATAGAAGAAAGTGGCGAAGACCCCAAAAATAGCTTAAATCATACGATGGTTATATATGATCGATATAATGACCTGCAAAAGCGACTTAACGTATCTTAAATGTTCGGGAAGAATTTCTGGAAGGATGGAAATTCTTTTCTTACTAAAAGTCCCATTCGCTCTACTATTTGGCACCCTTTATATTTCGTATTTTACTGATTGTACACCCAAAAAATTTTGCATTTTGAGCTCTCATTGGACGGATTATTGTCACATGAAAGAAGTAGGTCCAAGCTTTGAAATGAGCCCAATTGTTTAAATGTTTAAATGTGTGCGCATCTTCCAACTGAAGCACGATGTAGGCCCTGGAGTTGAAAGGTAGATGTCAGTTAACATCGTATTTCGCACTTATTTCATTTTTTTGGTGATAAATTGTATATAGTAAAAAATTATACTTTATTTTGCTCACAAAAAATCCACTGAATTCAATATGATAATACAAATTGAAAAAAAAATTGACGAAAGAAGAATAACAAATTGAAAAAATCTTCAACTTGTTCGCTGATTTTTTACAGCAAATGTTTAAAGATCCTTACAAAGTTTGTCAATAGAATGTACTTTTATTTTATATATTTTCCGATTTGAGAATTTTTGCAATGAGATCTCTTTTTCGTGATTTTTTTGCGATTTTGAAAAAGTAATTATCTTTTAACTTTGGTGTGATCGCGTGAAATTATTTCGATATCATCTATTCCGTTTCGCCACCACATAATTCGGTACTACACTTCCATGTAACCCGCCATCAATTTCAATTCTCAAGAAATCAAGTCAATTAAATAAATTGTTATTAATATTCGAATTCAAAAATAAAATATAAAAAAAACACTACAAATATACATTAGAAAGAAAGTAAGTCAAAATGGAAAAAAAAATCATGCAAAATAAAACATTACTATTGTACATTTCAAAAGTCAAAATGAAAATGTTAATATATCACATTTTTACGTGATTTTTTTTTTTTTGGATATTATCCTTTTCGGAAAGGTGACAATTCCAAATTTGTATAAATCATTAAAATCAGTTCTTAAGTTATAAGCGTAGTAACTAACACAACTTTCTTTTATATATATAGAAGATATGTGAGCTTTAGCTATATCTGAACCAATTTGGATTAAATTTGGCATACTTTGTTTCAGGCCTAATTTGATTGCATGTGCAAAATTCCATACTATTTGGGCTGATATTACATGTTTGGTGCACAAAAAAAAACAAATCGGAATATATATATGGGAGCTTATCTAATTGTTGACCGATTATCTCAATAGGGTTCGTCCTTGTGCCAAACAAATGACTTGTGCAAAATTTAATTCCAATCGATTAATAAATGCGAACTGCATTTTGTTTACAAAAATACATGGACAGACGGACGGACAGACAGACAGACAGACGAACATGCATAAATCGACTCAAAGTGTGATTCTATGCTGATCACCAAAATGAACTATGGGTCTATCTTGTTTCCTTTTCCATGTTACAAACAAATGCACGATGGCATAATACCCTTAACACTATGTGGTGTAGGGTATAATGAAAAATTTTGAATTACGAAAAAATTACGAAAAAAAAATTACAAAACTTGATCTCCATCAGACAATAACTGCGGCCTGTACTTTGTTTACAAAAATACATGGACAGGCGGACGGACATTCAATGCAGATCATAAAATGCACTTATCAGTCGATATCGCTCGATATCTATATGACAAGACAAATAATATTCGTTAAAACGAACAAACTTTAGGGCACCAAACTAACTGAAATGTCGACAGTTGTGACGGAAAGTGCACAAGAGGTATATTAGAAATTAAAGGTTCTTAAAAACTGTAGGCCAGTCTCTTGAAGAGTTCTGGATTTTGGACTATCGAACTCCAAGTTGATAGAGCTCGATGTTGGTTCGGCTTGAAATTAATCTGGCGTCTTAAAATTGGTACATGAAATGCTTACCGTAGAATTTGCCGTGAAATGATCAAACGCAGGAATAGTTAATTTATATGTGTTGTCTTAGTTTGAAATTAGAAATGTTCAATAAAACCCATTTCCATTTTTATGAGTGGATAAACCTCATAATTTCATCTTCGTGAAAGTGGTATCCAATTCTGAAACTTTAATTTATAATCAACCGAGAAATAGCCATTGTCTGCATTGGTACAGCCAAGAAAATATTAAGCCAAGCCAAGATTACATTTTTCTGGCCCTGAGAAAATTAAAGATTGATTCAAATAACGTCTATGCAATAAACACAAAAGATAAATAGAAGTAATCATCATTGAAGACAAACGAACTTGCAGTGGCAAATCTCACGAAAATGCTGAGACTACATACAGAGTGAATCGATCCTATTGCGAAATAGTATGTGACTGAATGAATGCTGGCGCAGCACAATTTATTTTATATATGAACAAGCAAAAAAGCAGCTTTAATACCCTCCACCATTTTGAAGGATTTTGAAAAACTATTAATTGGGGGCTTTACGAACAATTGGACCTAAATAAGTGATTTTTGTCATAGGCTGTAGTACCCATTCCGAACTTCAAATACGAAATTTGAAACAATTTCATTGAATAATGTCGCTAATATTATCAAATTTGAAACAATTCTGGTGAATAATGTTGGTAGTATCAACAAAATACGGAATAGATGGAGGTATCGTTTTATATGGGCTATACAAAGAACATTTTCGTCATTCGAGCTTCATCATTCAGGTCCAGGTCTTCGTATAGGCCCCATATATCAGTACCTCCCTATATTCGGTATTTTGACGATTTTAGGTACAATACCCACCGAAATTGTTTGAGATGTGGTATTTGTAGTTCGTAATGGATGCTACAGCCTGTGACAGAAAATTGTATATGCATGTCCAGGTCTTCGCACAGATCCTATATAACGGTACCTCCCTGTATGCGATATTTTGATGATTTTAGCTACATTATTCACCGTTTATTTCAAGTTTCGAATTTGAATATGGTAATGGCTTATGCCATACAATGCCTATGTAGGCCCACGTCGTATAGACACCAATGTAACGGCTTTTTGGTATTTTTAAAATTTTAACAGAATGTTTTAAGGATTTTATTTTTTGAAAATTTCCAAATGATGGAGGGTATTCAAAGTTCCGCCCGGCACGAATTATGGACTTCCAACGGACAATGAAACCGTCACACGCTGGCCGAATGTTGCTCTGCGGTATTTTGGCCCATTCCCGGCGAAGCGCTTCCTTGAGGTGATCGACACTTTGGTATTTTTTAGTGCCAACCTTGCTTTCCAAAATACCCCAGACACAATAGTCCAACGGATTCATGTCCGGATATTTTGGTGGCCATTGTGCGCTGGAAATGAAGCGAGGAACCTCATTTTGTAACCATTCTTGGGTGGCGCGTGCTGAGAGCGATGGTGCTGAGTCCTGTTGGAATATCCAAGGTCTGCGGCCAAAATGTTTGCGTGCCCAAGGCTTTAATACGCCCTCCAGAATATTTGCGCGATAATATTCGGCATTTATTCTGATGCCACTTGTTGATGTCATTTAATACGAGCGGAGAGCGACGAAAGGGGCACATTTTCAGCTGACCACTTTGGCAAGTAAACACGATCATTTTATTGGTTTACAAAGAGTGTTTTCTCATCGGAGAAAAGTGAATTCGGCAGTTCACCACTTTCGGCCAAGCGAAGCAACTCTTTAGCTCTTTTGACTCTATTTTCTTTCTGTTGCGGTCTTAGTTCTTGCACTTTTTGGAATTTCAATGGCTTTATCCCGAGCTCATTTTTCAATATTTACCGAATGGAATATTGCGATATGTTCAGCTCATGAGCCATTTTTCGGCCACTGCGACGTGGGTTTCGATCAAGTCGCTTCTTTACTTTTCGAACCCTTTCTACTGATGTTGCTGTTTTATTCCGTCCACTGCCTTGACTTCGGGCTACGCTACCAGTACCACGGTAACGAGCGATGGTACGAGACACAAAAGATTTATTCACATTTAAATGCTGGAGTGCGAAATTTCACTATCACGCTTAAATTCCATCACGAATAACTTTTTTCTGGGAAATTCTCACCAAAATGTACGCTTGTAAACAATATAATAAGCTGTCACTGGAATAATTTTAACAGCTGTCGGACGAGTGGCTTAGAAATGACAGCAGTCTGAATTTGGTTGCAGTTTTTTCATCTCACATACATATGGACATATATAGACAATTCTTTTCCAGGAAGTAAAGTACCCGCAAAAAACTCCTTCTGTAGAATTTCAGACGATTCCATCTTCAAACTTAATCTGCCTGCACACAAAATATTAATCTGTTCAAAATTTTAGCTTCCTATCTTGATTCGTTTCGACTCTAGCGCGATTACAACCGATGTACAAACGGGCAGGGCTATATCGTCTTAGAATTTTACGCTCATCAGGAATATATACAGTTTGTTGGGTCTAAAATTATTATTTCGATGAGTTACAAACGTCATCCATGTTTGGTGGAGGGTAATTTTTTATTTATTTCAATTCATTCAGCCTTTAAGTCCAAAAAATATTTTATTAAAATAAGATCCCAGCAAACTAAAATTATTACAAATATAATCAATAAATTTATGAAACTAGAAAAAAATAAATACCACTCATTTATTATGAGCTTGAGCTAGAGTTTGGCCCCCAACCACAACAACAAGAAAAAAAAGAAAGCAAAGGCTATAGTCTTGCGGGCCGACCGTGTGATGCCCTACGACACTACAATACGTTAGAGGCCCCCTAATGTCCAAATCCATTTTGGAAGATTTCGCTTTAGAAATTATTTCAGCTAGCACTGCCCAAATATTACCCCTTGTAGGTTATAGTCATCGTTTAGGTACAATGGAAATGAAATGTTGGTGTTTTTTTACACAAAAGTAGTGGTCCATTCTATACGCTGTCCTAAACTCTAATTTCATGCGAGATTTCGTGTCCTTTGGTTTCAAAATGCAAAAATCAAGCACATTTTTAGTTGTTGGTCCATTTCAACTCCTAAATATATTGCGTACATCTTTAAAAAGAATGTTCGTAGGCCTTCTGAGCCTAACTCTACCCTTATGAAAATTTTCGTCAGGATCGGACGATAATTGCAATCGGTATATAATAACTCCAACCTGTGTCAAATTGAAAAAATCGCATGCGATAAAAAATAAAAAAAGACAAGTAAAAAAACATTAAGTTCGGCCGGGCCAAACTTTTAATACCCTCCACTTTAGGGTAAAAGAAACATTAGAAGAAATGTGGCAAAAACCATTAAAATGCCGATTATGGGGAGGTACCGTTATATGGGGGCTATACCAAAACGTGGACCTATAATTACAATGTTTCGCCACCGGAGCTGGAACCCATTATGACCAACAAATACCAATTTTTAGACAAATCAGTGAAAAAATGTGGCAAAAACAATCAAAATACCGAATATCGGGAGGTACCGTTATATGGGGGCTATATCAAATCATGGACCCATGCATGCAATGTTTCGCCACCGAAGCTGGAACCAATTATGACCAACAAATACCAATTTTCGAACAAATCCCTGAAAAAATGTGGCAAAAATCATCAAATTACCGAATATCGGGAGGTACCGTTATATGGGGGCTATACCAAAACGTGGACCTATAATTACAATGTTTCGCCACCGGAGCTGGAACCCATTATGACCAACAAATACCGATTTTCAGACAAATCCGTGAAAAAATGTGGTAAAAAAACTAAAATACTAAATATCGGGAGGTACCTTTATATGGGGGCTATACCACAACGTGGACCTGTACATGCAATGTTTTGCCACACGCTCAGGGACCCGCTATGACCTACAAATACCAATTTTAAGACAAATCCGTGAAAAAATGTGGTATAAATCATCAAAATACCGAATATCGGGAGGTACCGTTATATGGGGACTATACCAGAACGTGGACCGATATATCTCATTTTCAATACCAACCATCCTAGACACAATGCAAATAGCTCTGCTAAATTTTGGAGCTCTACGTCAAATAATGTGGGCTGTATCGTGATTTCAACAGACAGACAGACGGACGGACAGACAGACAGACAGACGGACAGACAGACAGACGGACATCGTTAAATCGACTTAGAATTTTATGCTGATTATGAATATATATACTTTATGGGGTCTAAAATGAATATTTAGGGATGTTACAAACGGAATGACAAAGTTAATATACCCTCCTTTCCAAGGTGGAGGGTATAAAAATATCGCAAAATACTACAAAATCTATATTACCATCGTTATTGACACCTTTTTATGCGATTTTTTTAGATTTGATTCTTTTACGCCAAGTGTCAAAAAAAAATGTCAAAATCGATCCAGCCATTCTTGAGATAAAATCATTCTAGCTAACATCCCCTTCCTTTGTATGTACACATTGTATATATTTTGCTACATATATCCGATATATTTGTTGTCGGAATCTACGTAATGGTCAGATTTGACCTTTTCATCTGTTTGCGGTTTCGCCGGGATTAAAAATATTCGCGGTTTAATGGAAAATTTGACTTTTATTTAACACAAATGTTATGGTCTATTTCACCCACTAAATATTACGCGATGACCATCCAAATTGGAAAACTTCTGCCCAGCCATAAGCTCTAGCCCCATGCTAACTTCCACGTCGATTAGTCTATAATTGAGAAATATTATGCGATCATCTCTAAAAGCAAAAGGTTTATAATCTAACTCCACCTCCATGCAAAACTTCGTGAGGATGGGGCCATAATTTCGACCTGTAGCGTGATTAAAAATTAACATGGACGAAATTAATTCAGCTCGGCGAGATAGGAAGATGTCTTAGTAATACCATAAAAACTAGTTAATATTAAAAAATTCAAGAGGATATAAGTTAAACACAATTTTGAATGCTTAAAAAATCGCAGTTCCAAGGGCAATTTATTCCAACTATGCGCAACACAAATACAAAACCAGTAAAGAAAGTCTTAAAGTCGGGCGGGGCCGACTTTATGATACCCTACACCACTTTGCTAATTTAGTAGAGCTCCACATAACAATTAAAAGTTTTTATGGGAGAATTCAATCATACACGCTGTGATTATAATTATAATTTAAAGTTCAAAGGACTAAACATGCCGAAGCATTTGTATCTTTTAAATTCGGACTTGTATTGACCATTTGGTGCACAATTAATTTGAAATCGGATAAATATATATATGGGAGCTATATCCAAATCTGAACCGATCTCCAAATCTGAGCTGTATTTGATATATTTCCCTAAATATTGTTGTTGCAGAGTGCATATTACGGCGGCGGTGGACAAAAATAACAAATCGGATGAGCAATATATATGGGAGCTATAGCTATATCTGAACCGATTTCGATCAAATTTGGCATACATATTTTCAGGTCTAATTTGGTTGTATGTGCAAAATTCCATACAATTCGGGCTGATATTACACGTTTGGTGCACAATAAAAGGCAAATCGGACGAAGATATATATGGGAGCTATATCTAAATTTTGACCGATTATCTCCAATTTCAATAGGGTTCGTCCTTGGGCCAAACAAATGATCTGTGCAAAATTTCATCTGGATCGGGCAATAAATGCGACCTGTACTTTGTTTACAAAAATACATGGACAGACGGACAGACGGACGAACAGACGGACGGACGGACGGACGGACAGACGGACGGACGGACATGCATAAATCGACTCAGAATGTGATTCTATGCAGATCATCAAAAGGAACTATGTGTCTACCTCGTTTCCTTCTTCCTGTTACAAACAAATGCACAAAGACATAATACCCTGACCACCTTGTGGTGTAGGGTATAATGATCGGCAAAAATATTTTTCCAACTTCTAGGAATGAATAATTGAGGATTCCTAGCGGAGTGGGAAAAGTCAAATGATCTATATGATTTAATTGGCTCACTGTGTTTGATAACCTTTAAAATAAAAACAAGTAAAAAAGCTTGATTACCCTCCACCATTTGGAACGACTTTGGCAATTCTCAAAAACAATAAAATACGGTAAAATCTTAGAAATACCGAATATAGCCGTTATATTAGGGTCTATACGACGACATGGACCTGCTTAGGTAATTTTTTTCATAAGCCATTACAATATTCAAATGCGAAACTTAGAAAAAAATCGGTGAATAATGTCGCTAAAATCATCAAAATACCGAATATCGGGAGGTAATGTTATATGGGGGCTATACGAATGCGTGGACATGCACAGACAATTTTCTGCTTAGGCTGTAGTATTCATTACGAACTTTAAACACCAAATTTAAAACAATTCTGGTGAATAATGTCGCTTAAATCATCAAAGTACCGAATATAGGGAGGCACCGTTATAAGGCGGCTATACGAAGACGTGGACCTGCACAGACAATTTTCAGTCTTAGGCTGTAGTATCCATTTCGAACTTCTAATGCCAAATTTGAAACGATTCCGGTGAATAATGTCGCTAAAATCATCAAAATACCGAATATCGGAAGGTACCGTTATATGGGGGCTATATGATAACGTGGACCTACATGGCCCATTTACGAACTTAACCTGCCTACTGGCAAAATATACATTTGTGCAAAATTTTAGCTTTCTATCTCAATTCGTTCGAAAGATAGCGTGATTACAACAGACAGACGGACAGATAGACAGACAGACGGACACGGCTAATCCATCTTAGAATTTTACGCTTATCAAGAATATATGTATATACTTTGTTGGGTCTGACATGAGTATTTCGAGGAGTTACAAACGGAATGACAAAATTAATATACCCTCCATAGTATGGTGGAGGGTATAATAATTTTCGAAAATCAATATAATCATGAAAGGAACATCGCCAAAATTTTTAACAACGTCAGAGATATGTATCTTTCTAGGAAAATTATATACAAATCGTATTAACAAGTTTATGGAATTAAAAGCTTTGGGCAAATCAAGCGAAATCAGGACACTAAGTTTGCCATTATCAATATCTTCCCGAATGCTATCAGTGAGACAAAAAAGTAACTATGTCCAGCTCGAAAAGCAAACTAAAGTCACAAATTTAATTAGATCAATGGTGAATGATGTGGTCCCTAAGAATATTCTAAATTATTTTTGATACAGCTGGAAGAATAGAAATGGCACGCAAATCATCAGGCCCACAAACATTCTTTGTTTTTGGCATTGGTAAGACTCTCGCCCTTTTTTAATCTTGGGGAAATGTTGAAGTCATTAAAATACGATTAACCAAATCAGTAATAACTGTTGATATATATGGAAAAATTAGTTTTATAAACGTTATTGCAATAAAATCCAACACAAAGCTTTTGATTTTAACTTATTTCAAGCACACATTACATCTACCACATTGACACGAGCAAAAAAAAAAAAAAACGAATGTTGTAGTCCATGGAGGTAGAATTAAATCCAGTTAAGGGAAGACTTGTTATTACAGTAACCAGGTTTTAAATGCTACAGACAATTTAGCAATTGCACCGAACATTTGCAGCTTTGCTTGATAAAAATTCTTTTTCAATGTGCAACACCAACAAGTAGCAGCACTTTGCTAAAAAATTTAGCCAGGGAAGCTATTGCTTCTTGATATCGTCAGCTTACATAAAATAGCAATGAGCGGCTGCAACAAACTTGAAATGAGTTCCGAATATCGAAATATCTGAGCAGCAAATTTATATAATTTATACTAGCTGAATCCGGTGCGCTACGCTACCCACTTTGATTTTATATGCATTTAAAATTTCATTGACGAATATTTGTTGTATTAAAAAAATAATAAAACAAAATCAAGAATTTAAAAAAAAAAACGTAATTATTGTAATACTTTAATCCGTAAATAAATAAATAGCTCGGTCTATTAAGGCGTGAACATGACAGGAACAGCTGACCATGGTAAAAGCAGGAACATGTCAAATTTAGTCCGCATACACTAAGAGTTTGTCCTTCGGATTTATTAATTTCATAGCAAAAGCCAAGCGTGCAGAAAACTGCAATCTTTTGAAGATGAGTGGCATTTCTCTTGCATTTACAGATTCGAAGTAGCACCATTCTTCCCTGTATAATCGTATCAATGCAAAGGTGTTGTTGGTTAATGCTTCTTAATAAAAAAATGTACCAATCTGAACAGATTTCAAATTAATTTGAAAAATTTTACTTTTACACCAAATTCCGTCATACCTTGCATATTTCATTGAAATCCGTGTTTGGTGCATCAAATATGTGAAATCGGCCGAAATATATATAAATAGAAGCTATACCCAAACCTCAACCGATTTCAATATAGTTTGGCAATTTTTTTTCGTACCAAATTTCGTGTCTCTTTCTGAAGTTCCTTAGAATCGGACATACATATCTCGTTGGGTGCATCAAATATGTAAAATTGGCCGAAAATATATATGGGAGCTATATCCAAATCTGAAGCCATTTGAATATAATTAGACAAACTTATTTTTGTACCAAATTAGTCACTCATGACAAATTTCATTGGAATCGGACATACGTATCGTGTTTGATGCATCAATTAAACAAAATCGGCCGAAAATATATATGAGAGCTATGTCCAAATCTGAACCGATTTCAATATAATTTGAAAAAAAATTATTTTCTGATCAAATCCCGTCACACATACAAAATTTCATTGAAATTAGAGATACATAGCGTGTTTAGTGCATCAAATACATGAAATCGGCTGAAAATATATATGGGAGCTATATCCAAATCTGAACCGATTTCAATATAATTTGGTAAACAAACTTTTTAGACAAATTCCATTACACATTCCGAATTTCATTGAAATTAGAGATACATAGCGTGTTTAATGCATCAAAAATAAAATCGACCGAAAATATGTATGGGAACTATATCCAAATCTGAACCGATTTCAGTATAATTTGGCAAAATGATTTTTGATCCGAATTCCGTAACGCATTCCAAATTGGAGATAGTATCTGTGATCGATCAATACATATGTGCATACAAAATCTAATTTTTTGAAGGTACCATATATCCAGTTCAAAGTGGAATTTAAAAAATTTTTATAGCCTATGTTACTTTCAGGCGATGTTCCAAGGCTTAAACAAAAATAGCAGAGCTGAGCATGTGCAACTTTAGCAATAACAGCCAATATATGTTGATATTCTCTATTTTGACGATTCAAGCCAGATTTTTTAAGAAATTTGTTTCAAATTCTGCATTTATAGTTTTTAACGGGAATTACCCTTTGTAGAAGAATATTTTCTGCGTATGTCCACGTTTTGTATGTCCATATAACGGTCCCTCGCACTATTCAGTATTTAGATGACTGAAACTGATTTATAAAATAGCGAACAGAAAAAGTTGATTTTTTATAATTTCTGAAGCTTCAATTGAAGATGAAACTCACTTTTAGTGTGATTTTTTTTTCCTGAAATGCCAAAAGGCGTAACCAACATATTTGTTGAGTTTAGATTTAAAGTAAGTAGTGCACATGAAAAAATATTATTAATTCACGACTGACTTGTTAGCCCTTTCAGCCAAGCGAACTCAATTCCCAGTCTTAACAGAGATATTTTAATGGACCACAATATGACGGTATTTCAAAGTTCGTATGTTATTAATTGCTAAATTAAAGTATAGACTTCATTTGTATTGCATTGTCTTGCAAATAATTTGTATATTTCACATTAAATGAAACCTTTTGCAATTTAAATGAAACTTTTTGCAGCGGAAATGAAACCTTTAGCAGTGGAGTTTAAACCTTTTGCAGTGGAAATGAAGCTTTTTGCAGCGGAAATGAAACCTTTTGCAACCGAAATGAAACCATTTGCAACCGAACTGAACCTTTTGGCAAATCAAATAAAACTTTTAAATTTATAGAAGGAAAAATAACAAAACATCTTTATTTTTAGTAGTTGTTAAATTAAAACTATTAATTATAACTAATATATTGACAAAGAGGATTTTTTTATTGATTATAAATATCTACATTTATTTATATTATTTCTTAAATTTTCAATTATTGTAATAAAAACTGGTTCTTTATTGATTTGATATAAAATGCTTCCATATTATTAAATTCCAAATTCTTAACGCTAAAAAGAGAAATTTAAAAAAATTTTGGCCTTTATAGGTATTGCCAGGACTGAAATGTGAAATACAGCTTTACCACAATTTTTTATAGTTATAGTATACTATTAATCTTACCTAATAAAGGATTCCTGCTTCTCAGCTTTATTGATATGGAGATAGAGCAGTCGTGATTTCAAAAGATAGATAAGTGGAAATCAGTAAATAAACTTTGATCATGATTGTATATACCTAATGGGGTCTACGACGAATATTCAGAGGTGTTATAAACCGAATGACAAATTTAATATATCCTCCTTTCCATGGAGGAGATTATAAAAAGGTACCTTATTCGGGTCCTTTGGAAAAAATACTTTGAAAAACTTTTTTCAATCTTTCTGCACCTACACTCGTGTTTTATGGAAGCTTTAAGAAAAAATGTTATAAAATCATAGATATTAATAATCAATAAAAATTCCTTTTTAACTATATATTAGTTACAATTAGTTGATTTAATTTTAAACATACTAAAAATAAAAATGTTTTTTTTTTCCTTCTAAAAATCTAAAAGTTTCATTTGATTTGCAAAAAGTTTCATTTCGGTTGCAAAAGGTTTCATTTCGGTTGCAAAAGTTTTTATTCCCGCTGCAAAAGGTTTCATTTCCACTGCAAAAGGTTTCATTTCCACTGCAAAAGGTTTCAATGAAACCTTATTCCCGCTGCAAAAAGTTTCATTTGAATTGCAAAAGGTTTCATTTAATCTGAAAATGCTATATAAAGTACTAGCTGGCCCGGTCCGCGTTGCTGGCCCGTAGTTTTTGTCTATTATGCATATTTGTCAAAGCATAATTATTCAGAGATATGACTGATATTAGTACCTACTGGTCGATTAAAAGTGTTTTAAAATACCTGTACCCATATTTAAGCCGTGCGCTTCAAATGTGTGGATGTGCTATACAAATCTATTTAAAAGTATATATCAATCTTATCCCCATGTAAGGAATCAAATTAATTTTTAGTATGGTAAAAATCGTAGCAAAATTTTCCAGTCAAATGAGCAGTAATTTGTAATTTACTGTATTTTGTACACCTCATAATTGAGGGCTGAATGCTTTGAGAATAGCCAAGTTAATTACTGTTTTAAACCCATTAGCACCTTAGATTGTGCATTAGAGTCCTCATAAGTCCCCCTAACCATGTCGGTCTGCTTGTCCGCCAAAAGGTGGGTTTGAGGGTGTACTATTACATGGAGAAAATTCTTAAATTTGCAGATATGTTGAAATTTTTGTGTAAGATTTTCACTCCCAAAATATACATTTTTAGCCAAAACCTTTGAAATATAGTAAAATCAGGAGGTTAATTTTATATGGGCACTACTCCGAAACATCGACCTACATTGAAAAGTTTCTTCTACCCCTTATGATCCAAGATGACAAATAGAGGCCAAATCAAAAATATAGCAGAACAACATTGCATGTCAAACTGAAAAAAATTTCGCGTGATTTAAATAAGTAAAAATATTTATATCCACCTCATAACTGAGGGCAGAATGATTTCAGAATAGTCAAATATAATTACCTTTATACACCCATTACCATAAGATGGGAATTAATTTTATTTGCTATTTAAATTGTAAGTTGGAGACCCCATAAAGTCCATATTTTTCATCATTGTATAATTCAATGACGATTCAACAAATATTCGGCCCCGTGCTACTTTCTTATATTTGTAATTTGTTCATGTTTTCATAATTTATTTAATATAGATTTACATCCCAAATCTACGTTCCCAATCAATATTCTCTTGGGGGTTACAAATTCAATAGAATACAAAATTTTCTTTTCTGACCACACATTAGATGTGAAAGTGGACTTGGGGACACTCCAATGTGGGGACTTTATTTAAATAAATTCCTATGTGGCAATTATCTGTATGATGGTTCTCTACCCCAGGGTAGCATAGATACATTTTTTTAGCCAAATCAATTGATGAATGTGTTCCCTATTCTGAAAATTTCAAATTTTATGTGAAGAAACAAAGATGCCAAATAAGGGCCAAAAAATGAAAAAAGTGGCCAAGGCCCCAAAAATAGCTTAAATCATACGTTGGTTATATGAAAATGCGATCGGATTGTACCCCTATCCGTAAGTTATAATCGATATCATGACCTGCAAAAGCGATTTAATGTATCTAGAATGTTTGGGAAGAATTTCTGGAAGGATAGAAGTCCTTTTTTTACTTAAATTCCCATCCGCTCTACTATTTTGCACCCTTTAAATTTGGTATTGCACTGATTGTACTCCCAAAGAATTTTGCATTTTGAGCTCTCATTGGACGGATTATTGAAAGAAGTAGGTCCATGCTTAGAAATGAGTCCCATTAGCCTTTTTTGGTCATGTTTGTTTGTTTAAATGTGTTCGCATATTCTAGCTGAACCACGATGTAGGCCCTGGAGTTGAAAGGTAGATGTCAGTTAACATCCTATTTCGCACTTATTTCATTTTTTTTTTGGTGATAAATTGTATATAGTGAAAAAATATTCTTTATTTTGTTCACAAAAAATCCACTGAATTCAATATATTATCATACAAAAATTCTCAAAACGGGAAAATATCGAAAAAAATGTCCAATGGAATTGAATTTTAAAATAAAAGTACATTCTATTGACAAACTTTGTAAGGATCTTTAAACAGTTGCTGTAAAAAGTCAGCGAACAAGTTGAAGATTTTTTCAATTTGTTATTATTCTTTTGTCATTTTTTTTTTCAATTTGTATTATCATATTGAATTCAGTGGATTTTTTGTGAACGAAATAAAGAATAATTTTTCACTATATACAATTTTTCACCAAAAAATGAAATAAGTGCGAAATACGATTGTAACTAACATCTACCTTTCAACTCCAGGGCCTACATCGTGCTTCAGCTGGAAGATGCGCAGACATTTAAACAAACAAAAATGACCGAAAAAGACTAATGGGGCTCATTTCAAAGCGTGGACCTACTTCTTTCATGTGACAATAATCCGTCCAATGAGAGCTCAAAATGCAAAAATTTTTGGGACTACAATCAGTAAAGTACCAAATATAAAGGGTGCAAAATAGTAAAGCGAATGGGACTTTTAGTAAGAAAAGGA
Organism: Musca domestica; assembly: GCF_030504385.1. Lineage (NCBI taxonomy): Eukaryota > Metazoa > Arthropoda > Insecta > Diptera > Muscidae > Musca > Musca domestica. Next base: position 11,374,937 of record NW_026712328.1, on the reverse strand, counting down.
TTTCTATCCTTCCAAAAATTCTTCCCGAACATTTAAGATACCTTAAATCGCTTTTGCATGACCTGCAATATGATATATGATATCGATCATAAATAACCATTGTATGATTTAAGCTATTTTTGGAGTCTTCGTCATTTTCTTCTATTTTTGGCCCTTATTTGGCATCTTTGTTTCTAAGGGAGTAGAAAATTCTCGGAGTAGGGCCCATATTGGTCTTGACCACTAAAAAATTGTATTTATGCTACCCTGGCGTAAGGAACCATCGTACAGATAATTGCCACATAGAAATTTATTCATGTAAAGTCCCCACATTGGAGTATCCCCAAGTCCACTTTCACATCTAATGTGTGGTCAGAAAAGAACATTTTGTATTCTATTGAATTTGTAACCCCCAAGAGAATATTGGTTGGGAACGTAGATTTGGGATGTACATCTACATCAAATAAATTGTGAAAAACAAGAACAAATTATAAATATAAGAAAGTAGCACGGGACCGAATATTTGTTGAATCGTCATTGAATTATACTATGATGAAAAATATGGACTTTATGGCGTCTCCAATTTACAATTTAAATGACAAATACAATTAGTTCCCATCTTACGGTAATTGGAGTAAAATAGTAATTATATTTGATTATCCTGAAATCAGTCTGCCCTCAATTATGAGATGGATAAAATTATTTTTACTTATTTAAATCACGTGAATTTTTTCCAGTTTGACATGCTATGTTGTTCTGCTATATTTTCGATTTGGCCTCTATTTGTCATCTTGGATTATAAGGGGTGAAGAAAGTTTTCAATGTAGGTCGATGTTTCGCAGTAGTGCCCATATGAAGGTACTTCCTGATTTTACTTTATTTCAAAGGATTTGGCTAAAAATGTGTATTTGGGGGGTGAAAATCGTACACAAAAATTTCAACATATCTACAAATTTTAGAATTTTCTCCATGTAATAGTACCCCATCAAGTCCACCTTTTGGCGGACTTATGAGAACTCTAATGCACAATCTGAGGTGTTAATGGGTTTAAAAAAGTAATTAACTTTGGCTATTCTTAAATCATTCAGCCCTCAATTATGAGGTGTACAAAATACAGTAAATTCCAAATTACTGCTTATTTGACTAAAAACTAAAAATTAATCGACCAGTACATGAACACTTATAACAGTCATATCTTTGAATAATTATGCTTTGACAAATATGCATAATAGACTAAAACTACGGGCCGGCAACGCGGACAGGGTCAGCTAGTAATTTTATAAAAACATAGATATTAATAATCAATAAGAATACCTCTAACTATATATTATTATAATTAGTTGATTTAATTTTAAACCTACTAAAAATAAAAATGTTTTGTTATTTTTCCTTCTAAAAATCTAAAAGCTTCATTTGATTTGCAAAAAGTTTCATTTCGGTTGCAAAATGTTTCATTTCCACTGCAAAAGGTTTCAATTCCACTGAAAAAGGTTTCATTTCCGCTGCAAAAAGTTTCATTTGAATTGCAATAGGTTTCATTTAATCTGAAAATGCTATATCTCTTTTTCGTGATTTTTTAGCGATTTTGAAAAAGTAATTATCTTTTAACTTTGGTGTGACCGCGTTAAATTATTTCGATATCAGCTATTCCGTTCCGTCACCACATAATTCCGTACTGCACTTCCATGTAACGCGCCATCAATTTCAGTTCGCAAGAAATCAAGTCAATTTAAAAAATTGGTATAATATTCGAATTCAAAAATAAAATATAAAAAACACTACAAATGTATATTAGAAAAAAGTAAGTCAAAATGGAAAAAATCATGCAAAATAAAACATTACTATTGTACATTTCAAAAGTCAAAATGAAAATGTTAATATATCACATTTTTACGCGTTTTTTTTTTTGATATTATCCTTTTCGGACAGGAGAGCGATGTCCGTCCGTCTGTGGAAATTACTCTAGCTTCCGAACGAATTGAAGTAGATTGATAAAATTTTACTTAAATATATGTTATGTCTGCAATACTTTTGGTAGTGAAAATGGGCCATGTAGGTCCACGTTTTGGTATAGCCCCTATATAATGGTACCTCCCGATATTCGGTATTTTGATGATTTTAGCGAGATTATTCAAATTCCAAATTCGGTATTTTGTTGATTTTAGCGACATTATTCGAATTCCAAATTTGGTATTTGAAGTTCGTAATGGATACTACAGCATAAGACAGAAAATTGTTCTGCCGGTCCACGCCTTCGTATAGCCCCCATATAACGGTACCTCCGGATATTCGGTATTTTGATGATTTTAGCTACATTGTTACCGATTTTTTAAGTTACGCATTTAAATATTATAATTGCTTATGAAAAATGTTACCTATGCAGGTCCATTTCGTCGTATAGACCCTAATATAACAGCTACATTCGGTATTTTGAAGATTTTAACAGAATTTTAAACAGATTTTATTGTTTTTGAGAATTTCCAAATTCGTTCCTTGTTTTAATTAAAACTTTTGAAAATAGGCAAACGTAGGCATGTTGACCAAAAGCAAACGAAATTAAAACTAATGTATATCGATACGAGGCATTGATTGATCAGTACTATATTCAAGTCTTAATAGACGTGAAATCGCAAATCTTTCCACAAATCTGAATTTTGTTAGGGAGTTCGATAATACCCATAATTCCATATATACAAAGCAATTATTGGGAATCAAAGGTCCCCAATTATGCCGAAAACGGTAAGTTCTGCGAAAATTTTGTTTGCACAAAAGTTGAAGATCTTCTTCCTAATTGTTACCAAGCTCAATATATACTTTAGCAGGCACCTGCAAAATAAACAGTTGGCACGTTTTCTGAACAGATTTCCCCTATAATAGACAAAATCCACCAATTTTTGTACCAAATTAGTCACTCATGACAAATTTCATTGGATTCGGACATACGCATCGTGTTTGGTGCATCAAATAAACGAAATCGGCCGAAAATATATATGGGAGCTATGTCCAAATCTGAACCGATTTCAATATAATTTGACAAAATTTATTTTCTGATCAAATCCCGTCACACATTCAAAATTTCGTTGGAATCGGACATACGTATCGTGTTTGGTGCATCAAATAAGAGCTATCCAAATCTGAACCGATTTAAATATAATTTGTCAAATGTATATTTGTTTTAAATTCCGTTACACATTCCAAATTTCATTGAAATAGGAGATACATAGCATGTTTAATGCATCAAATACATGAAATCGGCCGAAAAAATATATAGGAGCTATATCCAAATCTGAACCGATTTCAATATAATTTGGTAAACAAATTTTTTAGACAAATTCCATTACACATTCCAAATTTCATTGAAATTAGTGATACATAGCGTGTTTAATGCATCAAAAATGAAATCGACCGAAAATATATATGGGAACTATATCTAAATCTGAACCGATTTCAATATAATTTGGCAAAATGATTTTTGATCCGAATTCCGTTACGCATTCCAAATTTGGAGATTGTATCTGTAATCGATCAATACGTATGTGCATACAAAATCTAATTTTTTTGAAGGTACCTCCGATTCTGATGCCATATATCCAGTTCAAAGTGGAATTTAAAAAATTGTTATAGAATATGTTACTTTCAGGCGATGTTCTAGTATACGTGGAAATTTTCATGAAAATCAGATCAGCGGTTTTCGAGTCCATTAATTACAAACAAACATTTTCCTCTTTTATAGATATAGATTAAAAAGTAGGCGTCGTCAGTTTATCAGCCACCCATTTTATATATATATATATATATATATATATATATATATATATATATATATATATATATATATATATATATATATATATATATATATATATATATATATATATATATATATATATATTTATATATAGAGTCCTCATAAATCCCATGAGTGCCAAAAAAAGTTATTCGCCCAGAAAATTTCCTCAATACTATTTTTGGAATTATATATATATATATATATATATATATATATATATATATATATATATATATATATATATATATATATATATATATATATATATATATATATATATATATATATAATTACAATTCCAAAAATAGTATTGAGGAAATTTTCTGGGCCTTCGGCAGCGAATAACTTTTTTTGGCACTCATGGGATTTATGAGGACTCTTCCTTTTTTTCATATACATATATATATATATATATATATATATATATATATATATATATATATATATATATATATATATATATATATATATATATACATATATATATATATATATATAATTACAATTCCAAAAATAGTATTGAGGTAATTTTCTGGGCCTTCGGCAGCGAATAACTTTTTTTTGGCACACATGAGATTTATGAGGACTCTTCCCTTTTTTTTTCATAGTAAACTCTACATGTGTGTTACGCCTTTGGGTATTTCTGGTGACGTTATGCAGATCCCGTTTTTTTATATGTTTTAAATTCTGTATTTACAGTTTATATAGGTTAAGTTTCCATATAGCCCCATTTAACGGTACCTCCCGGTGTTCGGTATTCATATTCTTCAATGGAAATATTTCAGACTTTATACTCACAATTCCCTAGTTGAAAATGGGCCATTCAGGTTCTTATTTTGGTATATTCCCCATATAAGGGTACCACATGCTTCATAAGGTTCCCAATTAAAGTATGATAGTGTAACAAATTGATGACAAATAAGAGAAGTTATGTTTGGCTGCTCCGAGATCTTTTAATCCTTAATGTTGAGTTGGACAGCTTCATCGATTTTATATTCAAAAGTGGACCTACTACATTTGTATGAGAAACTTATATCCAATCATGGTACAATGAAGTCAAGGTAGGGCAGATCAGTCTTTTGACTGCAGTAGGTCAAGTTCGAAGATGGACTATATCGGTCCTCGATATCTTATACCCATGAGAAAATAAATATACATAAAAATACAGCAGGGCTATGCCAAAACACTAAAAGAGTGCTCCGCAAGAGCAGAGTCTGATTGTATTCGAATAAATTTTCCCCCCATTGTAAAAAAAAAACTTGCTCTACCTTATTCGAACATAACTGAAAAATAAAGTTTGCTCGTTTTGTTTTTTCCACTCCCAGGAGTGCTTCTGTTCGATTTCGAGCGAGTTGCGCTTTTTTGGAATAGAAAAACTTTTACCTTGTTACCTTCTACACTGAAAGAAAAATGCTTCGTTGTATCAATGAACCGGTTTCGCTAATTTTTTTAAAAATACAGCAGTGCTATGCCAAAGACTAGCAGAGTCTGATTGTTTTCGAATAAATTTTCCCCCCACTGTAAAAAAAAACTTGCTCTACCTTATTCGAACATAACTGAAAAATAATGTTTGCTCGTTTTGTTTTTTCCACTCCCAGGAGTGCTTCTGTTCGACTTCGAGCGAGTTGCGCTTTGTTTTGGAATAGAAAAACTTTTACCTTGTTACCTTCTACACTGAAAGAAAAATGTTTCGTTGTATCAATGAACCGGTTTCGTTAATTTTTTCTTTGATGCAATGAAAAGCTACATTAATATTTCTTAGACCAAACAGTTGATAAATGGAAAATTATATCAATTGGACAAAAAAAGCGATCTGCATTTTGTTTATAAAAATAGATGGGCAGACGGTCAGACTTGCTAACATGCATAAACCGACTCAGAACGTGATTTTATAAAGAACATTTTTTTTAGCGACATTATTCAAATTCCAAATTCGGTATTTTGTTGATTTTAGGGACATTATTCGAATTCCAAATTTGGTATTTGAAGTTCGTAATGGATACCAGTTCAAAGTGGAATTTAAAAAATTGTTGTAGAATATGTTACTTTCAGGCGATGTTCTAGTATACGTGGAAATTTTCATGAAAATCAGATCAGCGGTTTTCGAGTCCATTAATTACAAACAAACATTTTCCTCTTTTATAGATATAGATTAAAAAGTAGGCGTCGTCAGTTTATCAGCCACCCATTTTATATATATATATATATATATATATATATATATATATATATATATATATATATATATACATATATATATATATATATATATATATATATATATATATATATATATATATATATATATATATATATATATAATTACAATTCCAAAAATAGTATTGAGGTAATTTTCTGGGCCTTCGGCAGCGAATAACTTTTTTTGGCACTCATGGGATTATGAGGACTCTTCCCTTTTTTTTTCATATACATTAAAAAGTAGGCGTCGTCAGTTTATCAGCCACCCATTTTATATATATATATATATATATATATATATATATATATATATATATATATATATATATATATATATATATATATATATATATATATTGGCATATATATATATATATATTTGGCACTCATGGGATTTATGAGGACTCTTCCCTTTTTTTCATATATATACATATATATATATATATATATATATATATATATATATATATATATATATATATATATATATATATATATATATATTTCAGAGTAAAAATTAAAATTAATTAAGATTAAAAAGTAGGCGTCGTCAGTTTATCAGCCACCCATTTTATATATATATATATATATATATATATATATATATATATATATATATATATATATATATATATATATATATATATATATATATATATAATTACAATTCCAAAAATAGTATTGAGGTAATTTTCTGGGCCTTCGGCAGCGAATAACTTTTTTTTGGCACACATGAGATTTATGAGGACTCTTCCCTTTTTTTTTCATAGTAAACTCTACATGTGTGTTACGCCTTTGGGTATTTCTGGTGACGTTATGCAGATCCCGTTTTTTTATATGTTTTAAATTCTGTATTTACAGTTTATATAGGTTAAGTTTCCATATAGCCCCATTTAACGGTACCTCCCGGTGTTCGGTATTTATATTCTTCAATGGAAATATTTCAGACTTTATACTCACAATTCCCTAGTTGAAAATGGGCCATTCAGGTTCTTATTTTGGTATATTCCCCATATAAGGGTACCACATGCTTCATAAGGTTCCCAATTAAAGTATGATAGTGTAACAAATTGATGACAAATAAGAGAAGTTATGTTTGGCTGCTCCGAGATCTTTTAATCCTTAATGTTGAGTTGGACAGCTTCATCGATTTTATATTCAAAAGTGGACCTACTACATTTGTATGAGAAACTTATATCCAATCATGGTACAATGAAGTCAAGGTAGGGCAGATCAGTCTTTTGACTGCAGTAGGTCAAGTTCGAAGATGGACTATATCGGTCCTCGATATCTTATACCCATGAGAAAATAAATATACATAAAAATACAGCAGGGCTATGCCAAAACACTAAAAGAGTGCTCCGCAAGAGCAGAGTCTGATTGTATTCGAATAAATTTTCCCCCCATTGTAAAAAAAAAACTTGCTCTACCTTATTCGAACATAACTGAAAAATAAAGTTTGCTCGTTTTGTTTTTTCCACTCCCAGGAGTGCTTCTGTTCGATTTCGAGCGAGTTGCGCTTTTTTGGAATAGAAAAACTTTTACCTTGTTACCTTCTACACTGAAAGAAAAATGCTTCGTTGTATCAATGAACCGGTTTCGCTAATTTTTTTAAAAATACAGCAGTGCTATGCCAAAGACTAGCAGAGTCTGATTGTTTTCGAATAAATTTTCCCCCCACTGTAAAAAAAAACTTGCTCTACCTTATTCGAACATAACTGAAAAATAATGTTTGCTCGTTTTGTTTTTTCCACTCCCAGGAGTGCTTCTGTTCGACTTCGAGCGAGTTGCGCTTTGTTTTGGAATAGAAAAACTTTTACCTTGTTACCTTCTACACTGAAAGAAAAATGTTTCGTTGTATCAATGAACCGGTTTCGTTAATTTTTTTCTTTGATGCAATGAAAAGCTACATTAATATTTCTTAGACCAAACAGTTGATAAATGGAAAATTATATCAATTGGACAAAAAAAGCGATCTGCATTTTGTTTATAAAAATAGATGGGCAGACGGTCAGACTTGCTAACATGCATAAACCGACTCAGAACGTGATTTTATAAAGAACATTTTTTTTAGCGACATTATTCAAATTCCAAATTCGGTATTTTGTTGATTTTAGGGACATTATTCGAATTCCAAATTTGGTATTTGAAGTTATGGATACCAGTTCAAAGTGGAATTTAAAAAATTGTTGTAGAATATGTTACTTTCAGGCGATGTTCTAGTATACGTGGAAATTTTCATGAAAATCAGATCAGCGGTTTTCGAGTCCATTAATTACAAACAAACATTTTCCTCTTTTATAGATATAGATTAAAAAGTAGGCGTCGTCAGTTTATCAGCCACCCATTTTATATATATATATATATATATATATATATATATATATATATACATATATATATATATATATATATATATATATATATATATATATATATATATATATATATATATATATATATATATATATATATATATATATATATATAATTACAATTCCAAAAATAGTATTGAGGTAATTTTCTGGGCCTTCGGCAGCGAATAACTTTTTTTGGCACTCATGGGATTTATGAGGACTCTTCCCTTTTTTTTCATATACATTAAAAAGTAGGCGTCGTCAGTTTATCAGCCACCCATTTTATATATATATATATATATATATATATATATATATATATATATATATATATATTGGCATATATATATATATATTTGGCACTCATGGGATTTATGAGGACTCTTCCCTTTTTTTTCATATATATACATATATATATATATATATATATATTTCAGAGTAAAAATTAAAATTAATTAAGATTAAAAAGTAGGCGTCGTCAGTTTATCAGCCACCCATTTTATATATATATATATATATATATATATATATATATATATATATATATATATATATATATATATATATATATATATATATATATATATATATATATATATAATTACAATTCCAAAAATAGTATTGAGGTAATTTTCTGGGCCTTCGGCAGCGAATAACTTTTTTTTGGCACACATGGGATTTATGAGGACTCTTCCCTTTTTTTTTTCATAGTAAACTCTACATGTGTGTTACGCCTTTGGGTATTTCTGGTGACGTTATGCAGATCCCGTTTTTTTATATGTTTTAAATTCTGTATTTACAGTTTATATAGGTTAAGTTTCCATATAGCCCCATTTAACGGTACCTCCCGGTGTTCGGTATTCATATTCTTCAATGGAAATATTTCAGACTTTATACTCACAATTCCCTAGTTGAAAATGGGCCATTCAGGTTCTTATTTTGGTATATTCCCCATATAAGGGTACCACATGCTTCATAAGGTTCCCGATTAAAGTATGATAGTGTAACAAATTGATGACAAATAAGAGAAGTTATGTTTGGCTGCTCGGAGAACTTTTAATCCTTAATGTTGAGTTGGACAGCTTCATCGATTTTATATTCAAAAGTGGACCTACTACATTTGTATGAGAAACTTATATCCAATCATGGTACAATGAAGTCAAGGTAGGGCAGATCAGTCTTTTGACTGCAGTAGGTCAAGTTCGAAGATGGACTATATCGGTCCTCGATATCTTATACCCATGAGAAAATAAATATACATAAAAATACAGCAGGGCTATGCCAAAACACTAAAAGAGTGCTCCGCAAGAGCAGAGTCTGATTGTATTCGAATAAATTTTCCCCCCATTGTAAAAAAAAAAACTTGCTCTACCTTATTCGAACATAACTGAAAAATAAAGTTTGCTCGTTTTGTTTTTTCCACTCCCAGGAGTGCTTCTGTTCGATTTCGAGCGAGTTGCGCTTTTTTGGAATAGAAAAACTTTTACCTTGTTACCTTCTACACTGAAAGAAAAATGCTTCGTTGTATCAATGAACCGGTTTCGCTAATTTTTTTAAAAATACAGCAGTGCTATGCCAAAGACTAGCAGAGTCTGATTGTTTTCGAATAAATTTTCCCCCCACTGTAAAAAAAAACTTGCTCTACCTTATTACATTAATGAAACTCAATGCAACTTTTTTCATTTATTCAATGAACCTCTACGTTGGTTCAAAATCAATAACAAATTTCCTTTTTCTTTTTGTGTATTTGGAATATTTCAAAGATTATACTTTGCAGCCGATTTATTAATAATTACGTTTGTTGATCTTTTTGTGTATACACATATATATCTGTGTATTTGGAATATTTCAAAGATTATACTTTGCAGCCGATTTATTAATAATTACGTTTGTTGATCTTTTTGTGTATACACAGAAAGAAAAAGCTTCATACCATAAATGAAATTCTACGTTCCGTCAAGGAAATTTGTTATTGATTTTGAACCAACGTAGAGGTTCATTGAATAAATGAAAAAAGTTGCATTGAGTTTCATTAATGTAAAATTAACTAAATTGTTCATTAATATAATGAAAATTCTTCCTTGATTCAGTGAAATTTGTCGTTATGCATTTGTTGGTAACAGGCGAGATAAACCTTACTTTTTTGATGTTCTTTATAAAATCACGTTCTGAGTCGGTTTATGCATGTTAGCAAGTCTGACCGTCTGCCCATCTATTTTTATAAACAAAATGCAGATCGCCTTTTTTGTCCAATTGATATAATTTTCCATTTATCAACTGTTTGGTCTAAGAAATATTAATGTAGCTTTTCATTGCATCAAAGAAAAAAATTAACGAAACCGGTTCATTGATACAACGAAACATTTTTCTTTCAGTGTAGAAGGTAACAAGGTAAAAGTTTTTCTATTCCAAAACAAAGCGCAACTCGCTCGAAGTCGAACAGAAGCACTCCTGGGAGTGGAAAAAACAAAACGAGCAAACTTTATTTTTCAGTTATGTTCGAATAAGTTAGAGCAAGTTTTTTTTTACAGTGGGGGGAAAATTTATTCGAAAACAATCAGACTCTTTTAGTTTTTGGCATAGCCCTGCTGTATTTTTATGTATATTTATTTTCTCAAGGGTATAAGATATCGAGGACCGATATAGTCCATCTTCGAACTTGACCTACTGCAGTCAAAAGACTGATCTGCCCTACCTTGACTTCATTGTACCATGATTGGATATAAGTTTCTCATACAAATGTAGTAGGTCTACTTTTGAATATAAAATCCATGTAGCTGTCCAACTCAACATTAAGGATTAAAAGATCTCGGAGCAGCCAAACATAACTTCTCTTATTTGTCATCAATTTGTGACATGTATTCTTGATGATAGACTGTTCCAATTACCATGAATATCTGTATATTTAAGATATATCTTTGGAATTTTGCAAAGACGTTTACATTATTCTTAGAAATATTGATGTTGAAACAAGTAAAAAACAATAAGTTCGGCCGAGCCCAACTTTTAATACCCTCCACCATTTGGTACAAATTTGACAATTTTCAAAAAAATAAAATCCGTTACAAATTCTGTTAAAATCTTAAAAATACCGAATATAGGGGGGTTGTACGAAGACGTGGACCGGCACAGACAATTTTCTGGCATGGGCCATTACGAGCATCACATGCGAGTTTTGAAACTTTTTGTCTCAATGTGAAACAATTCGGGAAAATAATGTCCATAAAATAATTAAAATACCGAATATCGGGGGGTACTGTTATATGGGGGATATTCGCAGACGCGGACCTGCACTGACAATTTTCAGTTATATGCTGTAGTGTTCATTACGAAATTCAAATACCAAATAGTTCCGGTAAATAATGTCGCTAAAATCGTCAAAATACCGAATATCGGGAGGGGTACCGTTATATGGGAGCTATACCTACATGGATCATTTTCTGTCTTAGGCCGTAGTATCCATTCCGAACTTTAAATACCAATTTGGAAACAATTCCGGTAAATAATGTCCCTAAAATCATCAAAATACCGAATATCGGGGGACACCGTTACATTTTCTGTTTTATGCTGCAGTATCTAATACGAACTTCATATACCAAATTTGGAAAGATTCCGTTAAATAATGTTGCTAAAATCATAAAAATACCGAATATTGGGAGGTACCGATATATGTGGGCTATACGAAGACGTGGACCTTCACCGACAATTTTCTGTCTTAGGCTGTAGTATTCATTACGAACTTTAATCACTAAATTTAAAACAATTCCGGTGAATAATGTCGCTAAAATCATCAAAATACCGAATATAGGGAGGCACCCTTATATGGGGGCTATACGAAGACGTGGACCTGTCTGACATGAGTATTTCGAGGAGTTACAAATGGAATGACAAAATTAATATACCCTCCATAGTGTGGTGGAGGGTATAAAAAAGTAATAATCGGCAACGCCTCACAATTCTGTATTGATCAATCTTTTCAAGCAAATATGTTTAATATTGGTTCCCTGTTAGGCATAGGCCCCATATAACGGTTCATAAAAATTGTATGTATTTTAAAGCTTTAAGAAGCATTTTCCACCCTTTGTTATGTCCTCCATATAAAGTTATCGATTGTTATTTGTTACTTCGGTGCTTGTAGTTCCAATTTCCAATCGAATGGGCTGCAATTTAGCAATTTGGTTTCGTATTGGTTAGAGATTTGTCGTAGAACAAATGTAGGTCCACGATTTAATTTTAGCCCCATATATCTGTGCTTGTCCATTTAGGAGTGTAGACACAGCTACCGTCGTGTTAATTTGGATTTGTATACTTTTCCAATCAGAACTGTCTCTCTTTTCAAAAGAGGTCGCAAGATATAGCATTTCTACAGACGTTTTTCACAAACGTTTTCATTATTCTTAAGAAGATTTATACCGAAGAAGATAAATAAAAAATAAAGGATATACCTTCTGTGGCATAATATTTTTCGGCCCGTTTTCCGTTTTGACGATTTAAGTCAAGTTTTCTAACGGAATAGTTTAAAATTCGGTATTTAGAGTTCATAATATGTTCTGCCTTTTGCGGCAGAACACTGCCTGTATAGGATCACGTTTTCCTATAGCGCCTTAAAAATTGCAGTGCAATGATGATGAATTGTTTAAAAATCAGTGCTTAGGTTCACGTTTTGATATAGTCCCTATGTTTTGGTACTTTCCGATAGTTAATATTGTGATGATATTAGCGACATTTTTCAGGGGAATAGTTTAAAATTCTTTTGTAATGGATTCTGCCTGTTTTTAAAGGGTGTCTTAACCTTATGGTCGAGGCTATTAACAGTTCGGCCTTGTCGAACTTAACTCGGTTTAGGTGTTTTTACTGAAGTAGGTTGCAAGTGTAAATATAAATTTTATTCTTATTGTTATGTTTAATTGTTTATATAATAAAGCATTTAATAAATTGCTTATTTCTAAATGTATAAATACTTACTTAAAACGCTGTATTAATCTTTCAATTACAAAAGAATAACAGGCACACGAAAGGGAGTACATGGCCATTCCCCAGCAACCAAAACGTACGCCCTCCTCGTATAAAATTTGAGATCTTGTTCCTTCAAGAGCTTTTGGGTCTCCTTTAAACACAGCTTCGCCCACAAAATCCGTAAAATACAAGGAATAACAGACATGTGCCATCCAACAAAACAGATTTGTTAGACAAACCATGCGCATGGAGTGTGGCATATAAACTATGGAAAGTAAGTAATGGGACAACGTTTCAACTGCTTGTTCGGCTTCAGGCTGTGGAGCAGGGGAGCATTCATCTAGGGGAAATGTTTGTTCTTTTTGTTCATTTGGCACTGCAATATCAGGAAAATAATCCAATTGCTCTTCTGTTGATGGCTGTGGAGCATCATTATACTAAGGAAAACAAAGAAGTCGTAATTAGGTATTTGGTATACAATGGTTGTAATAGCATTATCAACAAATAAATCCCCTGCACGCTACGAACTCTTTAAGTTATTTTTAAAGGAAGTGATTACTGAGCAATAGCTAAGGCCAGTAAATGTGTCTCGACAAAAAATATGGAAAATTAAAAACCAATCCTTCAACTGTGTTTGTTTCATTTCAACTGTGTTTGTACCAATTTTTATCATTCAGATGTTAGTTAAATATAATGAGCCATATATGGGAAATTTCAATTTTTTTCATTGACAATTTTTTGGAGCAAATTTCGAAAATGTCTAAAATTTATACTTATTTTAAGGAAAACCAAAGAATATTACCAAAAAGGAAGTTTAGGGCAAAATTTGCACTTCACGGAATATTTTTTTATTAATTGTCCTTGATTTACATTCAGTATATGTGATTGACAAGCGCGTTGCTACATATAAAGTACGCGTGGATGTGGATATTTGTAGCATTTCGTTCTTAAAACTAGTGGTTGGGTGTGCTATCTAGTTAGTGACTTCTATTTTGGGCATATTCATATTGATTTTGTTATATTAAAATTATAACTCATGGGGAGAATATCCCCAGCCATTAACCAAGGCAACTGATGAGGATTGCTGGTTCTTTCCGAAACCATGGTATTTCATCTCCTACCCCCTAGTAAATTACACCTATGTCTGTTTTTACACGGTCTTTTTGTACACGGTTTTGATATAACACGGTTTGAAAATTGAATACTTTTAATTTATTTACACGATTTTATTCCATTTAGCACGATTTGAAATTTTATGTACTTAAATTTTTTTGTCAAATTTAATTTTTGCGAAGTATGTTCGTATCACAAAAAAGTATTAATGAAAGAAAAAAGTCTGAAACCATCGATAGTATCGATAGTTTGCGAACACTAGCTTAAAGATTTAAGTGAATTCCCCTTTAGCGCGTACAAACAATTTTTACTGGTCAAAGCAAATGTGAATAGCACTATGTGCATACAATAAAATTTACTGGTCAGAGCAATTGAAACGTGTTAATATTTTGTGAACTGTTAATGCAATAAGACGTGTTTGGTAAAGAAAAACATAAAAATTCTTGTTTTTCACTAATTTTAATAGGTTTTAGAGATTAGGAACAAATCACCCATTTTTGTATAAGATCAATGTCTTTTTTACACGGTTTTTTTTTTACACGGCTTCTTCTGGAACCAATCTACCGTGTAAAAACAGACTTAGGTGTACTTTCTTTCCCAAACAAAAATGCCAACACTGTTCTATTTTATATTTTAGCTAAAAATACCAAGAATTAAAATAATGTAAAACACCAAACAATTTTATGCCAAAAATTGCGAATCTATGTATGTATAGAAGAGCGCTTTGGGGTAAATAAACAGAATTGCTGTTTCTGTTAGTAAAGAAAAGAATGAGTATAATATATATCAATTTGTCAAGTAATTGTTTACACATTGAAAATGTATTTAAAAATTTTATTTTTATAAAGAAAGAATTGTTTTGATTTATTTTTGGGGAAACAGTAAAAGAAATATGAAAAAAAAAAAACTCATAGCCAGAGACAAGATGAACTCCGTTGTAACAATTTTAGCACTGTTGAATATTTTGAAAATATAAAGTTCTTTTTTTGGAGACGCGTACAAATTGGTACGAATCACAATTATTAACTGTTTTAATATATATTATGTTTATGTTTTAATATATCTTCTATCTTCTTTATTGATTTAGCTCAAAATAGATATCAAAATCTTATATCTATCATGCAGAAACATACACACATGGAAACAATATTATCCATTATCGCAATATATAACATTATCGCTAGAGCAGAGAAAATGCAAGAAAATCGCTCGATTTTCCAAATGTGTTCTACTTTAATTTAGATTCAAAGCATGCACAGTCTTTGATGTTAATAGCATATATTTTGCCAAGCTACAGAAAGAAATGTAAAATTTAATCCAAGGAAGCATATATATATTACTGCAAGTTATATATCAATAGAAGAGTTAAGTTTTATGATTTAATAGCGTATTATAATTATTATTATTATTATTCTCACATAGACTATTCAAGAGGCTGATCATGAAACCAGAAATATAATGAAAATATTAAAAACCTAGACTCAACCAAAACTTTATTTGGTTGGCGATACCACGAAAACGGTATGGAAAATCCTCTGATTGCTGTAGAAGCATGTTTTATTCGTTTATGGCTATGAACATAAATTATCCTACATCGTGTCTGCATATACCTTCATACAACATATAATTTTTAACTCAAACATAGCGTGGGATGTTAAGATACTATCTGTAAGTACTTTAACAAACGATTTGTACAAAGAGTGTGCATAATAGTCTATTAAAAAACTTAAATTGTATTGAAAACACGTTCGTATATTGAATTAACTTTTCATAGTTTATGTTAATATTTGTTTTGTTTATTTACAATGGATATATTGAAATGCTTTTGTTCTACGGAGATATTTATGGGTGTCGAAAGTCTTATTTGACATTTGAAAAGGCACCATAGAAATATATCATCATTTTCCTGTTGTTTTGCTAATTGTGAGCAAAGGTATCATCGCTTATACATATTTCATTTACATATTTCATTATACATATTTCATTTAAAAAGCAGTATGTTCGGCCGGACCGAACTTTGAATACCATCCACCATTTGGAACGAATTTGGAAATATTCAAAAAATAAAATCTTTATAAAATTCTGTTAAATTTTTAAAAATACCGAATATAGCCGTTATTTTTGGGTCTATACGACGTGGACCTACATAGGCATTGTTTGTTATAAGTCATTACCATATTAAACGGTGAATAATGTAGCTAAAATCATCAAAATGTCGTATATAGGGAGGTACCTTTATATCGGAGCTGTGCGAAGACCTGGACATGCATAGACAATTTTCTGCCACAGGCTATAGCATCCAATTCGAACTTCAAATACGACATCCCAAACAATTTCGGTGGGTATTGTACCTAAACTCGTCAACATACCGATTATAGGGAGCTACTGATATATGGGGCCTATACGAATACGTGGACCTACACAGACAATTTTCTGTCTTAGGCGGTTGTATACATTTCAAACTTCAAATGCCAAATTTGAAACAATTCCGGTGAATAATGTCGCTAAAATCATCAAAATACCGAATATCGGGAGGTACCGTTATATGGGGCTATATGAAAACGTGAACCTAAATGGCCCATTTACGAACTTAACCAGCCTACTGGAAAAATAAACATATGTGTAAAATTTAAGCCCTCTATCTTAATTCGTTCGAGAGATAGCGTGATTACAACAGACAGACGGACGTAGCTAAATCGACTAAGAATATTACGCTGATCTAGAATAAATATACTTTGTTGGGTCTGGGTATGGTGGAGGGTATAACTTTAGCTGTATAGCACAATGTTACGATTCCCACTACAGTATCTGAACATGCTAAGGTTAACGTTTCCTATTCAAATCCGAATATTGAAGTCGTAGAGAGCATTTCGCAATGTATAACATATTGCGAACATGAATTAGGTTCAAATATAGCATTTTCAGATTAAATGAAACCTTTTGCAATTCAAATGAAACTTTTTGCAGCGGAAATGAACTTTTTGCAGTGGAATTGAAACCTTTTGCAGTGGAAATGAAACCTTTTGCATTGGAAATGAAACCTTTTGCAGCGGAAATGAAACCTTTTGCAACCGAAATAAAACCATTTGCAACCGAAATGAAACATTCTGCAAATCAAATGAAACTTTTAAATTTATAGAAGGAAAAATAACAAAACACTTTTATTTTTAGTAGTTTTTAAATTAAATCAATTAATAATTAATAATAATATAACTAATATATTGACAAAGAGGATTTTTTATTGATTATAAATATCTACATTTATTTATATTATTTCTTAAATTTTCAATTATTGTAATAACAAATGGTTCTTTATTGTTCCATATTATTAAATTCCAAATGCTTAACGCTAAAAAGAGAAATTTAAACAAATTTTGGCCTTTATAGGTATGGCCTGGACTGAAATGTGAAATACAGCTTTACCACAATTTTTTATAGTTATAGTATACTATTAATTTTACTTAATAAAGGATTCCCGCTTCGCAGCTTTATTGATTATGGAGATAGAGCAGTCGTGATTTCAATAGACAGACAAGTGGAAATCATTAAATCAAATATGATCATGATTGTATATACTTTATGGGGTCTACGACGAATATTTAGAGGTGTTACAAAGCGAATGACAAATTTAATATATCCTCCTTTCCATGGAGGAGATTATAAAAAGATACCTAATTCGGGTCCTTTGAAAAAATACCTTGAAAAACTTTTTTCAATCTTCCTGCATCTACACTTTTGTTTTATGGAAGCTTTAAGAAAAAATTTTATAAAAACATAAATATTAATAATCAATAAAAAATCCTTTTTAACTATATATTAGTTGTAATTAGTTGATTTAATTTTAAACCTACTAAAAATAAAAATGTTTTGTTATTTTTCCTTCTAAAAATCTAAAAGTTTCATTTGATTTGCAAAATGTTTCATTTGGGTTGCAAAAGGTTTCATTTCGGTTGCAAAAGGTTTCATTCCCGCTGCAAAAGGTTTCATTTCCACTGCAAAAGGTTTCATTTCCACTGCAAAAGGTTTCAATTCCACTGCAAAAGGTTTCATTCCCGCTGCAAAAAGTTTCATTTGAATTGCAAAAGGTTTCATTCAATCTGAAAATGCTATATAGTATTTTCAGATTAAATGAAACCTTTTGCAATTCAAATGAAACTTTTTGCAGCGGAAATGAAACCTTTTGCAGTGGAAATGAATTTTTTTGCAGCGAAAATGTAACCTTTTGCAACCGAAATGAAACCATTTGCAAATCAAATGAAACTTTTAAATTTATAGAATGAAAAATAACAAAAGATTTTTATTTTTAGTAGTTTTAAAATTAGATCAATTAATTATAACTAATATTTTGATAAAGAGGAATTTTTATTGATTATAAATATCTACATTTTTATATTATTTCTTAAATTTTCAATTATTGTAATAACAAATGGTTCTTTATTGATTTGATATAAAATATTTCCATAATATTAGATTCCAAATGCTTAATGCTAAAAATAGAATTTAAACAAATTTTGGCCTTTATAGGTATGGGCAGGACTAAAAAGCGAAATTAAGCTTTACTGCAATATTTTATAGTTAAAGTATACTATTAATCTTACATAATAAAGCATTCAATACCAAACATCATAGACACAATACAATGTTGTGCCAAT
The DNA here is from genome assembly GCF_030504385.1 of Musca domestica. Taxonomy (NCBI): domain Eukaryota; kingdom Metazoa; phylum Arthropoda; class Insecta; order Diptera; family Muscidae; genus Musca; species Musca domestica. The sequence goes on along the minus strand of NW_026712328.1, from coordinate 11,355,891 downwards.
TTTCGAAGCTCTTCATCAAATCTCAATATCATGATTTCAATAGACAGACGGGTGGACATAATTAAATCAAATAGGTATTACAAATGGAATGACAAATTTAATATACCCTCCTTTCCATGGAGGAGGTTATAAAAAGGTGTCTTATTCAGGTCTTTTGGAGGAAATACCTTAAAACTGAAGCTGAAAATTTAAGAAATAATGTTATAAAAACATAGATATTAATGATCAATAAAAATTTCTCTTTAACTATACATTAGTTATAATTAGTTGATTTCATTTTAAACCTACTAAAAATAAAAAATTTTGTAATTTTTCCTTCTATAAATCTAAAATTTTCATTTGATTTGCAAAAGGTTTAACTTCGGCTGCAAAAAGTTTCATTTCGGTTGCAAAAGGTTTTATCCGTAGGAGGACAAATCTTATTAAAAACTTTGGATTTTTCAATGGCAATCTTACCATTGCATACATTCTTTACAATTCTGTTTAATAAGACCAAGTTTTTGACGAATGCTATATCTAACATGAATAATTTAAAGACACGTGATCAAGAGATAGCATATAACTTCATCCAAAGTGAATTATGGAAAGATTATTTAGCTTGTTGCAATGAGGCAGATACGATTTTATATATTTTGGCGAGTTTGTGCTTTATAATGCTCTTGGTTCTCATGCTGGCTTTCAAAAAGTTGGCGGATGCAGGTCCAGGTCTTCGTATAGGTCCCATATATCAGTACCCCTCTATATTCGGTACTATGACGGTTTTTGATACAATACCCACCGAAATTGTTTGAGATGTGGTATTTGAAGTTCGTAATGGATGCTACAGCCTGTGACAGAAAATTGTCTATGCAGTCCAGGTCTTCTTATAGTTTCGATATAACGGTACGTCGTATAGACCCCAATATAACAACTATATTTCGTATTTTTAAAATTTTAACAGATTTTTTTAAGGATTTTGCTGCTTTTTAACTTGTTGTAAACAGCATCGGGGAATTAATAGATTTGCAGCCGTTGAAAATATTGAAATGTTGAAAATCCAGAAAATTATAACAATGACATAGTAAAAATCGATTTTAGAGTTACTGGATTCAAAGAAAAATCTGTCTGGAATACTTTGAAAGGCTTTCATATAACAAGAAATTATAGTATTGACGTGATGCATGATCTCCTAGAGGGAGTGTGCCACTACGATCTAGTATTTTTGTGGACCCGTTTTATAAGGGTTTATGAGTTTTTATACCCTCCACCATACTATGGAGGGTATATTAACTTTGTCATTCCGTTTGTAACTCCTCGAAATACTCATGTCAGACCCAACAAAGTCTGTGTAATCTTGATCAGCGTAAAATTCTAAGTCGATTTAGATATGTCCGTCTGTCTGTCTGTTGTAATCACGGTATCTTTCGAACGAATTGACATAAAAGGCTAAAATTTTGCATACATGTATATTTTTCCAGTAGGCAGGTTAAGTTCGTTAATTCCACGTTTTCATATAGCCCCCATATAACAGTACCACCCGATATTCGGTATTTTAATAATTTTAGCGACATTATTCACCGGAATTGATTCAAATTTGGTATTTGAAAATTGTCTGTGCAGGTCCACGTCTTCATATAGCCCCTATATAATGGTACCTCCCTCTATTCGGTATTTTGATGATTTTAGCGACATTTTTCACCGGAGTAGCGTTCGTAACTACAGTCTGTGACAGACAATTGTCTATGCAGGTCCAGGTCTTCGTATAGGCCCTATATATCAGTACCTTCCTATGTTCGGTATTTTGACGATTTTCGGTACAATACTCACAGAAATTGTTTGAGATGTCGTGTTTGAAGTTCGTAATGGAAGCTACAGCCTGTAACAGAAAATTGTCTATGCAGTCCAGGTCTTCTTATAGTTTCGATATAACGGTACCTCCCTATATACGGAATTTTAATGATTTTAGCTACATTATTCACCGTTTGTTTCAATTTTCGAATTTGAATATGGTAATGGCTTATGACAAACAAAGCCTATGTAGGTCCACGTCGTATAGAGGATTTAATTTTTTGAAAATGTCCAAATTCGTTCGAAATGGTGGAGGGTATTCAAAGTTCGACCCCGCCGAACTTACTGCTTTTAACTTGTTTACTTCAAACCAGTAAATTATAGAATGTTTTCTTTTGATTACGAAGCAATATATAGCAGAAATAGACCACCAATGTTCAGTACAGACTTTCTAAAAAAAATTAAATTAACAGCTTCTGAAACTTTAATTTCGTTAAAAGTTTGAGTTTTATTATAGGTAATTGATTTAACCCTGATTGTGAGGAACTGTATATTTTAATGAGACAAATTGTTGAAATATCCTATAAGTCAGATTCGTTTCAAAAAGTGATGCCAGAACACTTTCATCAACTAGGTTGTGAACACAATTCTTTGTGTCTGAAACTAACAGGATATACTCTACAGCCAAGATTTCATAATTTGTTGCATTATTCAATGATTATGATAAAAGTTGCACCACTAAAACACATTTTTTCCATAAGGTTTGAGCCTGTCCACAAAAAATTTAAAAACATTATTAACAGTTCCAACAATAAGATCAATATCCTAAAAACTGTATACATTAAATGCCAAATACAACTTTTGGATTTCATAAGAAATTATTCGGATATTTTAGGTAGTGAAGTTGAAGTTTTCTGTGGAATTTCTAATCTATTTTCGAAAAATATGGTATTTATTCGGAACAACCTATTTAATCGTTGTCATATCTTCAATACGAACAAAAGCTTTCGTTTTCGGTTGGACAAAAAAAAAAATAATAATCATACCGGACTTGCAAAAAAACTAAATTGGGTAAAAGGAACCTGAAATATGTCACAAAAAGTACAAAAAAAAAAAAAAAAAAACAAAACGTTCACCTAACTACAACCAAATCACCATTTTACTTTCACTATCAACACAGAAACAGTGCTTCAGGTGGCTGACCGACCAGGAGATAGCCCTCCCTCTCGGAGGAGGGCGTCCCAGATTTGGTCCTCAACTTACCATATTTTATCCCATTCCCACCAACTTCTTAATAGGGCTTTAAGCCGAAGACATTCTTATCTTTTCAGGTTTAATTATGTACATATTTATTTAAACTATCTTAGATATATGGCGAAAAGCAATTCATTCCATCATAATTCGAATCGAAATCTAACATTTAATTTACAGCAAATTACAAGACAAAAATTTCAAAAAAAAATTTCCAATATTTCAAAATCAATTTTGGAAAGTAATCTTTCCTTCTTGTACTTTTAGGGCTTAATGGCGGGCACCCAGAGTGTGGAACCTTGATGGCAGCTTGTGACTATGGCTTTTTCTCAAAACGTAAGTATTTACGAATTAGTTTGTGTTTCAGCTTTTTATACCCTCCACCAAAAAAAGTATGGAGGGTATATTAAGTTCGTCATTCCGTTTGTAACTCATCGAAATAATAATTTTAGACCCAACAAAGTATATATATTCTTGATCAGCGTAAAATTCTAAGACGATTTAGCCCTGTCCGTCCGTCTGTTGTAATCACGCTAAAGTCTAAACGAATTAAGATAGGAAGCTAAGATTTTGCACAGATCTCTCTTTTGTCTGCAGGCAGGTCAAGTTCGAAGATGGGGTATATCGGTTCACGATATCGTATAGCCCCCATATAACGGTACCCCCGATATTCGGTATTTTGATGATTTTATCCATATTTTCAATGGAATTGTCTGAAATTCCACAAAAGGAGTCCCTTATGGGTATTTTACCCCCTCAAAAAGAATTGTCTATATCGGTCCACGATATCGTATAGCCCCCATATAACGGTACCCCCGATATTTGGTATTTTGATGATTTTACCCACATTTTTCAATGGAATTGTCTGAAAATCCACAAAAGAAGTCCCTTGTGGACATTTTACCCCCTCAAAAAGAATTGTCTATATCGGTTCACGATATCGTATAGCCCCCATATAACGGTACCCCCCCGATATTCGGTATTTTTATGATTTTACCCACATTTTTCAACGGAATTGTCTGAAAATCCACAAAAGGAGTCCCTTGTGGGCATTTTACCCCCTCAAAAAGATTTGTCTATATCGGTCCACGATATCGTATAGCCCCCATATAACGGTACCCCCCGATATTCGGTATTTTTATGATTTTACCCACATTTTTTATCGGAATTGTCTGAAAATCCACAAAAGGAGTCCCTTGTGGGCATTTTACCCCCTCAAAAAGAATTGTCTATATAGGTTCTCTATATAGGTTAACGATATCGTATAGCCCTCATATAACGGTACCCCGATATTCGGGATTTTGATGATTTTAGCCACATTTCCCAATGGAATTATCTGAAAATCCACACAAGGAGTTCCTTGTGAGTACTTTACCGCCAGACATAGATTTGTCTATATAGGTCCACAATAGCGTATATCCCCCCATATATCGGCACCTTCCGATATTAGGTATTTTAAAGATTTTAACAGTATTTTCAATGGATTTTATTTTTTTGAATATTTTCTAATTCGTTCCAAATGGTGGAGGGTATTCAAAGTTCGGCCCGGCCGAACTTACTGCTTTTTTACTTGTTCTTTCTATTCCAGATGAGGACGAACAAAGGAATGTAGGTCGATACCACATTAAATCGACAATGTAACTAATGCCTGGTAACCTAACCTTGAATTGAGCTCATTTCAATGTCGCGTACCTGCATACCAACACAAAGTAAGAGAAAAATTTAATCCAAACTCTTTTTTTCACCCTTCTAATTTATTCATTTTTTTCTTTTCATTTTCATTTTCTTTCTTTCTGGTCTTTATTTAAACTTGTTTTTCAGTTGACTTTTCTTAAGTTTTAGGATTAGATTAAGATTTTAGTTTAAAACTGTCTTCAAAAACTTCCGGAAAAATATTTGATTTTTTTATTAGTTTATAATTTTTAGCCTTTAAGTCCTTTAAATTGAATTTCATTGTTTAAGGCTTAGTATTTAGTTTAAAGATGTATGTATTTTGTTTTGTTTTTTTTTTTTTTTGTGTTTCAACCAAATAAATCGTTGAATTCAATTTTCACTGAAGTCACCAGAATCTTGGCAAATTTTCCTTCCTTCGGTTAGTCAGAGCCCCACGTCCAATCTTCTTCACTTAATTTTTCTCACCATTTTTGCCAGGAAATTCTGGCTGCCATTTTCCTCATTTAATTTTTCCATTTTATTTTTACATTATTCCCCCTTATTGACATTTAAGTAATTGGAATAGTCAGCTGTTTCCTAATTGTGGTTGGCAACGTTCTTCTTCTTCTTCCAGCTATCAATTATTTTCATGGTTACCCCTTTTAAAGGCGCACACCACATATTGATGATATATTTCTATTGTGTACTGAAAACCTTGTAACACATGGATTTGATTCGCACTTTTACCCTTTTAGATTTAATTATCAAAATTAATTTTTATACCCTCCACCTTGGAAAGGAGGGTATATTAACTTTGTCATTCCGTTTGTAACATCCTTAAATATTCATCGTAGACCCCATAAAGTATATATATTCATAATCACATAAAATTCTAAGTCGATTTAACGATGTCCGTCTGTCTGTCTGTCTGTTGAAATCACGATACAGCCCACATTATTTGACGTAGAGCGCCAAAATTTAGCAGAGCAAATTGTATTGTGTCTAGGATGGTTGGTATTGATAATGAGATATATCGGTCCACGTTCTGGTATATTCGCCATATAACGGTACCACCCGATATTCGGTATTTTGATGATTTATGCCACATTTTTTCACTCATTTGTTTGAAAATTGGTATTTGTAGGTCATAACGGGTCCCTGTACGTATGGCAAAACATGGCATGTATAGGTCCACGTTTTGGTATAGCCCCCATATAAAGGTACCTCCCGATATTCGGTATTTTGATAATTTTTGCCACATTTTTAACCGGATTTGTCTAAAAATTGGTATTTGTTGGTCATAATGGGTTCCAGCACCGGTGGCGAAACATTGCATGTATGGGTCCACGATTTGGTATAGCCCCCATATAACGTGCCTCCGGATATTCGGAATTTTGATGGTTTTTGCCACATTTTTTTCACTGATTTGTCTAAAAATTGGTATTTGTGGGTCATAATGGGTCCTAGTTCGTGTGGCGAAACATTATATGTCTAGGTCCACGTTTTGGTATAGTCCCCATATAACGGTACCTCTCAATATTCGGTATTTTGGTGATTTTTGACACATTTTTTTTACGAATTTCTCTGAAAATTGGTAGTTGTAGATCATAATGGGTCACAGTTCGTGCTGCGAGTCATTGAAATTATAGGTCCACGTTTTGGTATAGCCCCCAGATAATGGTACCTCCCGATATTTGGTAATTTGATGATTTTTGCCAAATTTTTTTCACGGATTTGTCTGAAAATTGGTTTTTCTAGGTCATAATTGGTTCTAGCTCCTTTGGCGAAACATTGCATGTGTAGGTCTACGATTTGGTATAGCCCCCATATAACGGCACCTCCCGATATTCGGCATTTTAATGGTTTTTGCCACATTTCTTCTAATGTTTCCTTTACCCTAAGGTGGAGGGTATTAAAAGTTTGGCCCTGCCGAACTTAATGTTTTTTTACTTGTTATATATTAATGTGTTATCTTTTGAATCCCATTCCGTAAGATATATTTGTACATCTAAAGATAATAATAAAATAAAATAGAATTTTTAATAATATTTTTAGAGTTAATTATCAAAATGAATTTATATCTATTAATGTTTTATCATTGGAATCCAAATCCAAGCTACTTAAAATTACAAGAATTATATGTATGTTGTAAATGTATATAAAATGAATAAAATTGTTTTTATTTAAAACATCTGCAGCCTATATAGAAAGGCATTTAAAAGGTACAGTATGACATGTTAAAAAAATAGTTGTAGCAAACAAAAATATATATATTTCCCATTGCAACTATATCGTTTATACCGCTCCATAATACTATGAAAAACGTATGAACAAAATATGATTGCAAGAATACAATACTATAATAAATGACTAAAATATAATGTGTAACCATATTATTTTTGCGATGAATATATGCTGTGACCATATATTTACCATATATATTGTTCTTTCAAGATATGGTTGCAGTAATCATATTTTTTCTTTGCGTGCACGTTTGTGATATAGATGTGTTTTTTTTTTTTTTTTTTTTGGAAATGTGTATAATTGCTCGAAAATAACTAATTGACACTAATCTTAATGTGGTATTGGTTGAAGGGATAGAGCTTAAATTCTCAAATTTGATATTGAGGTTAATATTGGATTCTACGGTTTAGATATTCAGACGCTGAAATTGTTGTGAACAGAAAAATTAGATGTGATTACTAATATCCTCCTCCTGTTTTTACTATATATATATATATATATATATATATATATATATATATATATATATATATATATATATATATATATATAAATCAATTGTTGAGAACGGGTGCACCGATTGAATAATTTTTTGTACAAACGAGTTAGGTTTTTAAAGAAAAAAATATTGACCACGCCTACTTTTACGCCCACTATTTCTATTTATCTAAAATCTTTATATTTGAAATTAATGAAGATATCGGTTTGGGAACTTTTACACGAGATACTCTTGGCTTTCCATCCAACCGTAAGTATTTATTTAGGGACTGAGGAACGCGCCTACTTTTAAATCTGTCTCTCTATATGTAAAAGAAAGTTATGTTAGTTACTACGCTTATAACATAAAGACCGCCGGTCTGATTTTAACGATTCAGACAAATTCGGAAAAGCATAACATCAAAAAAAATCGCGTAAAAATTTGAAATTTTAAAATTTTCATTTTGAGTTTTGAAGTGTACAATAGTAATGTTTTATTTTGCATGATTTTTTTTCAATTCTGACTTATTATTTTCGAATGTACATTTGTAGTGTTTTTTTTTTTTTGTAATTCTAATATGATGTGTTGTTTTTTTGGTAGTATAAAGCGACAATGGATAAAACTGTTATTTATAGATTTTATGTATTTATTGGGTAATACGAATAATATCATTTCAAAAGAGAATAAGATATAAAAATTCTAAAATCGGGAAAAATCGAAAATTTTTCGATAAAATCGAATTTCAAAATAATAGTACATTCTACAAACAAACTTCATAAGGACCTATAAAAATTTGCCGTAAAAAAATCAGCGAACCAGTTGAAGATTATTTGTCTTTTTTCAATCCTTTCTTTTTTCTATATTGAAGTGTACATTTCTTATTGTTTTCAATTCTGAATGAATAATATTAAAAATGAAATGAGTGTTAAATGGTGATCTTTCATGTATAAAATTGGCATCTAGCTTTCAACTCCAGGACCTTCAGCTGGAAGATGCGAACACATTTATACAAACAACAAGTAAAAAAACTGTAAGTTCGGCCGGGCCGAACTTTTAACCCTCCACCATTTGGTACAAATTTGGCAATTTCCAAAAAAAAAATCCGTTAAAAATTCTGTTAAAATCTTAAAAATTCCGCAATGCCTATACGATGACGTAGACCTGCATAGGCAACTTTTGTCATAAGTTATTACAATATTTAAATGCGAAACTTGAAGAAAAATCTGTTTATAATGTAGATAAAATCATCAAAATACCGAATATATGGGGGTACTGTTATATGGGGGCTATACGAAGACGTGGACCTGCACAGACAATTATCTGGCATGGGCTGAAGTATCCATTACGAACTTCACATGCGAAATTTGAAACAATCCCGGTAAATAATGTCGGTAAAATCATCAATATACCGAATATCGGGGGGTGCGGTATATGGGGGCTATACGAAGACGTGGACCTACATGATCCATTTTCTGTATTATGCTGCAGTATCTATTACTAACTTCAAATACCAAATTTGGAACGATTCCGCTAAATAATGTCGCTATAATCATCAAAATACCGAATATCGGGGGGTACCGTTATATGGAGGCTATATGAAGACCTGGACCTACATGGCTCATTTTTTAATATAGGATGTAGTATCTATTACGAACTTCAAATGCCAAATTTGAAACAATTCCGGTGAATAATGTCGCTAAAATCATCAAAATACCGAATATCGGGAGGTACCGTTATATGGGGGCTATATGATAACTTGGACCTACATGGCCCATTTACGAACTTAACCTGCCTACTGGCAAAATATACATGTGTGCAAAATTTGAGCCTTCCATCTCAATTTGTTCGAAAGATAGCGTGATTACAACAGACAGACGGACAGACAGACAGACAGACGGACAGACAGACAGACAGACACACAGACAGACAGACGGACATGGCAAAATCGTCTTAGAGTTTTACGCTGATCACCAATGTATATACTTTCTTGGGTCTGACATGAGTATTTCCAGGAGTTACAAACAGAATGACGAAATTAATATACCCTCCATAGTATGGACCTGTTTCTTTCACATGACAATAATTCCTCCAATGAGAACTCAAAATGCAAAATACATTGGGACTGCAATCCGTGAAATACCGACTATAAAGGACGCAAAAAAGTAGAGCGGATTCCTTCCAGAAATTTTTTCCAAACATTCAAGATACCTTTAATCGCTTTGGCAGGTCATGGATCATAACCCCAGACAACGGAACAACCCTATTTCAAGTATATTCTACATTTTAACCATATTTTTCGTACTAATTTTAGCTTATGTTGATAATTTAAAAAAAAAAAAACCATCCTTGCAAGAAATGATCGAGTTTTAGTATCACCATCGTATGATTTAAGGTATTTTCGGGGTCTTGGCCACTTTTTCCATTTTTTGGCCCTTATTTGAAATCTTTGTTTCTAAGGGGGAAGAAAACCTCTTCTCATAATTTATTTTTTTTATTTATTTTTCGGAAAAGGGACCATCTTAGTCTTGAGGCTACATTGGGTAAAAAACCCTGAGGTAGAAAACCATCTTACAGATAATTATCCACATAGGCATTTATTTAAGTATTGTCCCCACATTAGTATACCCCCAAGTTGTGTTGTCACAAAAGAAAATTTGGTATTCTATTGAATTTGTAACCCCCAAGAGAATATTGGTTGGGAACGTAGATTTGTGATGTACGTCTATATGAAATAAACTCCGAAATGTCAATCTGGGACTTATTCAGTCGGATATTGTGGCAGAAACATGAAAAAAATACGAAATTGGAAAGTAACACGAGACCGATCATTTCTTTAATCGTCATTGAATTACACTACGATGAAAAATGTGGACTTTATTGAATCTCTATCGCACAATTTAAATGACAAAAAATTTATGCCCAAAAGAGTATATTTTTGGCTATTCTGACAACATTCTACCTTCAAGTATAAGGTGAACAAAACTAAATACCAAGCAGTACGGGATATTAAACGTTGGAAATACAAATTCGAAATTATAGATCATTTGAATGAAAATATTAAGCTTTTTACAACAATAAAAATTGAGCTGAATTTTCACATTGGGCTATTATAGATGCTCTTTGTCATAAAGGTATTTAACACAAAAATTAATTTCAATTTAGTCATGGATTACAGCAAATTTTTTACAGCAAATGTTTTGAGGTCCTTACGAAGTTTGTCAAAAAATTGTACCATTTTTGTGAAATTAAAATTTTTTTTTCAGTTTTTTTCCGATTTTAGAATTTTTGCAATGAGATTGCTTTTTTCTGAGTTTTTTAGCGATTTTGAAAATATTGATTTTTTTCATAGCTTATTATCTTCTGAAATTATATTATTCGTATAATTCCACTTACCCAAGAAATACATAAAATCTATAAATAACAGTTTTGTACGTTGTCGCTTTATAGTCCCCAAAAAGACTACACATCATATTAGAATTAAAAAAAAAACACTACAAATGTACATTCGAAAATAGCAAGTCAAAATAGAAAAAAATCATGCAATATAAAACATTACTATTGTACATTTCAAAATGAATATTTTAAAATTTCACATTTTCACGAAATTTTTTGGATTTTATCCTTTTCTGTCAAGAGACAATTCCGAATTTGTCTGAATCATTAAAATCAGATAAGCGGTTCTTCAGTTATGATCGTAGTAACCAACACAGCTTTCTTTTATACAAATTGATATATTTAAATTAAAAAGTAGGCGTTGTTAGTTCCTTAGTCGCCAAATAAATACTTAAGGTTGGATGGGAAGTCAACAGTATCTCGTGTTATAATTTTCAAACCGATATCTTTATTATTTTGGCAAATATAAGGATTTTAGATACATCGAAATAGTGGGCGTGGGCCGGCCCGTACTTTTAGTCTTTAATGCGTATTTTTTAAAGCATAATAAATCACAGATCTGACTTATGTAAGCGGCACAATTTTCATTATAAGAAGATTTTTTTTTTCTTTTTTCAATTTTCTTTCTTTTTTGTATAAATTTTATAAAAGAAAGTATGTCTGTTACTACGCTTATAACTCAAGAACGGGTTGACGGATTTAAAGAATTCATACAATTTCGGATTGTATACAATACGATATTAAATGGCGATCTTTCATGCTTAAATTGACATCTAGCTTTCAATTCCAGGACCTACATTGTGCTTCAGCTGGAAAATGCGAACACATTTAAACAAACAAAAATGACGGACAAAGCGTTATGGGGCTCATTTCAAAACGTGGACCTACTTTTTTCATATGACAATAATCCGTCCCATGATAACTCAAAATGCTAAATTAATTGTGACATTGGCAGTAGAGCGAATTGGACATTTAGTATAAAATGGATTTCTTCCTAAACTTTCAAGATACCTTAAATCGCTCTTGCAGGTCATGATGTGGGTCATAACCCCAGGATAAGGGTACAATCCGATTTCAAATATATTTTACGTTTAAAGCTTATTTTTCATACCAATTTCGGCAAATGTTGGTAATTTGAGAAGCAGCCATCATAGCAAAGAATGATCACGTTTTGGTATAACCATCAACATGTTTAAGCAATTTTCGGGGTCCTGGCCACTTTTTAATTTTTTGGCTCTTATTTGGCATCTTTGTTTCTAAGGGGGTAGAAACCCTATTCGCATAAAATTTTTAATTTTCGGAGTAGGGCCCATCTTAGTCTTGACCACTTTCATCAATTGATTTGGCTAAAAAATAGTATTTAGGCTAGGGTAGAAAACCATCTTATTGATAATTGTCCACGTAGGCATTTATTTAAGTATAGTCCCCACATTATGTGTACCCCAAGTCCACTTTCCTAACCAATGAGTGATCAGGAAAAAAATTATATTCTATTGAATTTGTAACCTCCAAGAGAACATTGGTTCGGAAAGTATATTTGGGATGTACGTCTATATGAAATAAACTCCGAAATGTCAAATTGGGACTCATTCAGTCGGAAATTGTGGCAGACATATCAAAAAACCAGTAAAGAAAGTTTTAAAGTCGGGCGGGGCCGACTTTATGATACCCTACACCACTTTGCTAATTTAGTAGAGCTCCACATAACAATTAAAAGTTTTTATGGGAGAATTCAATCATACACGCTGTGATTATAATTATAATTTAAAGTTCAAAGGACTAAACATGCCGAAGCATTTGTATCTTTTAAATTCGGACTTGTATTGACCATTTGGTGCACAATTAATTTGAAATCGGATAAATATATATATGGGAGCTATATCCAAATCTGAACCGATCTCCAAATCTGAGCTGTATTTGATATATTTCCCTAAATATTGTTGTTGCAGAGTGCATATTACGGCGGCGGTGGACAAAAATAACAAATCGGATGAGCAATATATATGGGAGCTATAGCTATATCTGAACCGATTTCGATCAAATTTGGCATACATATTTTCAGGTCTAATTTGGTTGTATGTGCAAAATTCCATACAATTCGGGCTGATATTACACGTTTGGTGCACAATAAAAGGCAAATCGGACGAAGATATATATGGGAGCTATATCTAAATTTTGACCGATTATCTCCAATTTCAATAGGGTTCGTCCTTGGGCCAAACAAATGATCTGTGCAAAAGTTCATCTGGATCGGGCAATAAATGCGACCTGTACTTTGTTTACAAAAATACATGGACAGACGGACAGACGGACGGACAGACGGACGGACGGACAGACGGACGGACGGACATGCATAAATCGACTCAGAATGTGATTCTATGCAGATCATCAAAAGGAACTATGTGTCTACCTCGTTTCCTTCTTCCTGTTACAAACAAATGCACAAAGACATAATACCCTGACCACCTTGTGGTGTAGGGTATAAAAATCAGAATACTAGAAAGCAACACTGGACCGAACATTTGTTTAATAGTCATTGGAAAATGGAAATTATGGGGTCACCAACGCAAACGCACAAAAAAATAATTCTATTCTTACGGTAATGGGCGTAAATGATGTGGACAAAACTAAATACCACGCAGCACGGTATTCTAAACGTTGGAAATAAAAATTACAAATTACAGGTAATTTTAATAGAAAATGTTGCCAAACTCTTTACAATACCAAAAATTGAGCTGAGCTGGACATATATTATACTTTTGCCATGAATATTCTCCACTAATACACAAACGTTGTTTTTTTAAAGAACAATAATAAGATTAAGCCTGACAATTTTGCAACAACAAAATATTTTTAGAAATTGCTATGGAATCATTATTTATAATGAAAATTGTGTCACTTGCATATCTCAGCTCTGTGATTTATTATGCTTTACAAAATATACATTAAAGACTAAAAGTACGGGCCGCCAACGCGGACCGGGCCAGCTAATATATATATAAAAGAAAGTTGTGTCAGTTACTACGCTTATAACTTACAAGTACCGCCGGATTAATTTTAACGATTCATATTAGGAATTGTCTCCTGTCCGAAAAGGATAATATCCAAAAAATCGCATAAAAATGTTATATATTAACATTTTCATTTTGACTTTTGAAATGGACTATAGTAATGTTTTATTTTGCTTGATTTTTTCCATTTTGACTCACTTCTTTCTAATGTACATTTGTATTGTTTTTTATATTTTACTAGCTGGCCCGGTCCGCGTTGTCGGCCCGTAATTTTAGTCTTTAATGCTATTATATCATCCACCTTGTAAAGGTGGATTTCCATTTGTAACATCACTAAATGTTCGTCATAGACCCCATTAAATATGCATATATATTCATAATCAGCATGAAACTCTAAGTCGATTTGTCCGTCTGTATGTCTGTTTGTTTAAACTACGATATAGCCCACATTATTTGACGTATAGCGTCAAAATTTAGCTGAAAAATTTGTATTGTGTATAGGATGGTTGGTATTGAAAATGATCTATTGGTTCACGTTTTGGTATAGTCCCCATATAACGGTATCTCTCGAAATTCGGTATTTTGATGATTTTTGCTACATTTCTCCTCGGATTTGTCTAACACATATAACGATGCCTACCTATATTGGGTATGTTGATAATCCACACATTTACCCGTATAATTGTTTCAAATTTGGTATTGTAGAAGGTGACAATCCTTGAAGTATAAAATTGTCCACAGAGGTTCCCGTTTTGGTAAGGCCCCATATAACGGCCTCATTCACTTTATGGTTTTTTGATAAGTTAACTGCATTATCCAAACAGTCTTACTGGTATATGAAGTTTAAAGTGAAACACGCTTGAATTTAGATACTTTTATATAAAAATGTTTCCTTTACCCTCAGATGGATGATAGTAATTATTCTGCCCGGCCGAACTTAATTTATTTTACTTGTTTTTAAAGTAATATGAATTATTTGTCATTGAAATTGCGCGTTGGAGACCCCATAATTTCTATATCTTTTATCATAGTATAATTCAAAGACGATTAAACAAATGTCCGGTTCCTTAAATCATATGATGGTTATACAAAACGTGGTCAGTTTTTGCATGGATGGTTTCTTCCCAAATTACCAACATTTGCCGAAAATAGTATGAAAATATGGTTAAAATGTAAGATATACTGGAAATCGGGTTGTATTCTTATCCGGGGGTTATGGCTCATATCATGAACTGCAAAAGTGATTTAAGGTATCGTGAAAGTTTAGGAAGAATTTCTGAAAGAATAGAAATCCTTTTCCCTTTATATTCGGTATTTCACTGATTGCAGTCCCAATGAATTTTGCATATTGAGTTCTCATTGGACGGATTATTGTCATGTGATAGAAGTAGGTAGGTCCACGTGTTGAAATGAGCCCCATATCGTATTGTCGTTTATTTTTGTTTATTTAAATGTATTCGCATCTTCCAGCTGAAGCACGATGTAGATCCTGGAGTTGAAAGCTAAATGCCAATATCAGACATGAATGATCGCCATTTAACATCTTATTGCGTACTATTTCATTTTTGATATTATTCATTCAGAATTCAAAACAATAAAAAATGTACACTTCTATATAGTTTTTAAATTGAAAAAATTTCACGCCAAAAGGATTTTTTCTTTTATATTTTTATTGTCATATTTTACGCAATTTTTTTTGCAAGATTCCATCCCGAAGATGTATGATTTGTGAAAATCCGTCAAAACGTTCTTGAGTTATAAGCATAGTAACTAATAAACAAATTGAAAATAATCTTCAACTTGTTCGCTGGTTTTTTACAGCCAATAGTTAAAGGTCCTTACGAAGTTTGTTCCTTACTATTATTTTGAAATTTGATTCCATTGAAAAAATGTTCTCAGTTTTTCCCTATTTTAGAGTTTTTGCAGTGCAATATGCTCTTTTTTGATTTTTTAGCAATTTTGATTTGACCACGTTAAATTATTTTGACATCATCTATTCAGTTCCGCCACTCCATTATTTTCGTCGCTTTCTACTACCCAAAAAGACTACACATCATATTAGAATTAAAAAAAAAAACACTACAAATGTACATTCCGATATAGTAAGTCAAAATGGAAAAAAAAATCATGCAAAATAAAACATTACTATTGTACACTTCAAAAGTCAAAATGAAAATTTTAAAATTTCACATTTTTACGCGATTCTTTTTTGGATTTTATCCTTTTCTGCCAAGAGACAATTCCGAATTTGTGTAAATCGTTAAAATCAGATCAGCGGTTCTTGAGTAATATGCGTAGCAACTAACACAACTTCCTTATATATGTAGATAGATTAGAAGTATGCGTGGTCAGTTCCCTAGCGCCCAAATAAATTCCTAAGTTTGGAGGGAAAGTCAACAGTATCTCGTGTAATAATTTTCAAACCGATATCTTCATTATCTGGCAAATATAAAGATTTTAGATAAATCAAGATAGTGGGCGTAAAAGTAGGCGTGGTCAATATTTTTTTCTTTAAAAACCTAGCTCGGGGTATGACGAACGTTTGTACAAAAAACTATGCAAATCGATCCAGCCGTTTTTAACTGATTCCATTACCAACTAAAGGCCTGCACAAGACGAATTGTATGAATTATGATTTTTTCGACACACTGACTTTGTCTACTCAATCATGCGCTATGTATTTGATAAGCAATGACAACCAACAACATCCCCCATTTTGATTCATGTGTGCCATTGTCTAATAGTACGTTTATATATATGAGGGTTAACCCACTGGATTTGGATTTAAATTGTCATACCCATTACTTTTACTTCAAATAAATCCTCTCAAAGTAGGTTAACCCTACAAAAAGTTCTAACGTAAACATGGCATAAGGTTCGATCGTGGCATGTCTGACTCGAATATTTGCATGGTGTTCTCCATAAATGCAGGGTGTCAACGATGACATCGAACCGTGTCGTCGTCAAATTGTGTGTCATTTGTGTACGTGTGCTTAAATTGGGAGAGTGTGTGTGTGTTACTTTCGTGAGGTGAGGGTGTGTTTTTGTGTGTGCTGTAATTTTGAAGTAACAAACACCGCGTAAATATAAAATTGTGTTCAATAACAAAATGTGCATAGACATCAACAAATGAATAGAAAAAATTAAATATATATTGAACAATCCCAATTTATTGGTGATTATCATAAAATTTTGGTCATAAACAAGAGGTAAATATTGTTTGCCTATTTATACCCTACACCACAAGCTGGTCAGGGTATTATGTCTTTGTGCATTTGTTTGTAACAGGCAAAAGGAAACGAGATAGACCAATAGTTTCTTTTGATGATCTGCATAGAATCACGTTCTGAGTCGATTTATGCATGTCCGTTCGTCCGTCCGTATGTCCATGTATTTTTGTAAACAAAGTACAGTTCGCGTTTATTGTCCTATCCAGATGAAATTTTGCACAAATCATTTGTTTGGCCCAAGGACGAACCTTATTGAGATTGGAGATAATCGGTCAAAGTTTAGATATAGCTCCCATATATATCTTCGTCCGATTTTCTTTTTATTGTGCACAAAATGTGTAATTTCAGCCCGAATAGTATAAAATTTTGCACATACAACCAAATTAGGCCTGAAAATAAGTACGCCAAATTTTTCCGAGATCGGCTCAGATTTGGATATAGCTCCCATATAAAATTTCGACCGATTTTTGTTTTATTGTGCACCAAACGTCTAATATTTGTCCAAATGGGGAATTTGGCACTTACGACCAAATTGAGTCTAGAAGCTAGTATATCAAATTTGGTGAAGATCGGTTCAGATATGGCTATAGCTCCCATATATACTGTTCATCCGATTTGTTATATTTGTTACCCACAGCCGTAATATGCACTCCGTAACAACGGTATTCAGGGAAATATATCATACATATAGTGTTCTTTTAAAATTCAATAACAGAATATGCACAGAATTGAACAATGGAAGTATATAGTGTTGTTATGTGAATTACAGTAGCACTCATTCTCATTTACACCTCACTACCGGAGGCAAACATTTATGAAATTATAATCAAAATAAGATAACTTTTCAGGGGATTATTGCTTTTTAATAAGTTTTAACATTTTAGATTGTTTCGTCAATAACCGCGAAAATTTTGTGTTGACCAATTAGAAGTACCTTTAATATTTTGCTTTGCCTTCATCACGTGAGTGTCTTTTTCGTTGGCAATTGTTTCATAATTGTTGTTTTTTTTGATAGAACATTTTTGTATGACACACTATTTAACATTCCTTTTTTATTGATCATTACATGTTATGACGATGGGTTTGAGTGTGATCGACATGACGAGACATCGAGCATTTGGTTGGATGTCACGTACCGTTATGCATTTAATCAAACAGGGCATAACATGACGAGCGTTTTCTCTCCATGGCATAAATAGAGAAAATTGTCACATTTGCAGCCCTTTAGTATAAAGTACCCACAAGGAACTCTTTGTGTGGATTTTCAGACAATTCCGTTGAAAAATGTGGGTAAAATCATCAAAATACCGAATATCGGGGGGGGGGGGGGGTACCGTTATATGGGGGATATACGATATCGTGGACCTGTATAGACAATTCTCTCTCAGGGGGTAAAGTACTCACAAGGAACTACTTGTGTGGATTTGAAGACAATTCCGTTGAAAAATGTGGCTAACATCATCACAATACCGAATATCCGGGGGGTACAATTATATGGGGAATATACGATATGGACCTATATAGACAATTCTTTTTGAGGGGGTAAAATGCGCACAAGGGACTCCTTTTGTGGAATATCAGACAATTCCATTGAAAAATGTGGATGAAATCATCAAAATACCAAATATCGGGGGTACCGTTATATGGGGGCTATACGATATCGTGGACCGATATAGACAATTCTGTTTGAGGGGGTAAAATGCCCACAAGGGACTCCTTTTGTGGAATTTCAGACAATTCCATTGAAAAATGTGGATAAAATCATCAAAATACCAAATATCGGGGGTACCGTTATATGGGGGCTATACGATATCGTGGACCTATATAGACAATTCTATTTGAGGGGGTAAAATGCGCACAAGGAACTCCTTGTGTGGATTTTCAGACAATTCCGATAAAAATGTGGGTAAAATCATCAAAATACCGAATATCGGGGGTACCGTTATATGGGGGATATACGATATCGTTGACCCGTATAGACAATTCTCTCTCAGGGGGTAAAGTACTCACAAGGAACTACTTGTGTGGATTTTAAGACAATTCAATTGAAAAATGTGGCTAACATCATCAAAGTACCGAATATCGGGGGTACAGTTATATGGGGGATATACGATATCGTGGACCTATATAGACAATTCTATTTGAGAATTTTACGCTGATCAAGAATATATATACTTTGTTGGGTCTAAAATGATTATTTCGATGAGTTACAAACAGAATGACGAATTTGATATACCCTCCATACTTTTTTTGGTGGAGGGTATAAAATAGTGAAGTAATGCATGTTCCAAAGGTTGCACGGTATCATACCCTCCACTTTGGAAAGGGGGGTATATTAGCTTTGTCATTTCGTTTGTAACATTTCGTTGAAGACCCCATAAAGTACATATATTCATAATTAGCACAAAATTCTAAGTCGAATTGACGATGTCCGTCCGTCTGTCTATCTGTCAGTTGAAATCAAGATACAGCCCCATTATTTGACGTAGAGCGTCAAAATTTAACAGAACAATTTGTATTGTGTCTAGGATGGTTGGTATTGAAAATGATATATATCCGTCCACGTTTAGGTATAGTTCCCATATAAAGGTCCCCGCCGATATTGGGTATTTTGATTTATAATATTTTAGCCACACTTTTCGATGGAATTGTCTGAAATTCAACACAAGGAGTTCCTTGTGAGTACAATACCCTCTGAAAGAGAATTGTCTTTATAGGTACACAATATCGTATATCGCCCCATATATCGGCACCTTCCGATATTCGGTATTTTTAAATTTTTTTTGAAAATTTCCTAATTCGTTTCATATGGTTCGATATTCAAAGTTCGGTCCGGCCGAACTTACTGCTTTTTTACTATTTCTAATTATGAATATTGGAGAACATTTGTTTGAGAATATAGGGATTTGACGTGCCTTTTGCACCCTATTTATTTATTATTATACTATACTTTTGATAGCTTAATTTAACAAATTTACAATATAAGGATTCGAATATACGTGCTGGATGTTGATAAGTCTGAAGAGTAACATAAAAGATCGAAAACATGATACTAAACGACCAATTTTATTTATGTCTCTTTTTCGCTTTTCTGCAACGTCAGTCTTATGACTAAGAGGGAAATGTCATTTGATACAAAGAAAATATTTTTTTTTAAATAAAAAGAGAAAGAATCGTCCATTTGAAAATCTATGGAAATTGTAATTAACGGATCAGATTTGAATATAGCTCCTATACATAGTGTCGTCCCATTTCATAAGTAGTGCACAATACATAAGTAGTGCACTATACAATACAATACAAATGCGTAATATCCGTCCGAATCAAATCAATTTAGGTACACGCAGCCAGGTTCAGTCTAGAAGTATATCTGGCAATCGGTTCAGATTTCGATGCTCCCATATATATTTTCGATTTATATTTTATTGTGCGCCACATGTTTAATATGTATCCAATATGGATGGATTTCGACACAAACGAGTGAATGCAACCCTGAAGCAAGTACTTCTAATTTGGTGAAAATTGGTATTGATATAGTTATATCTCCCATATATATGATTCATCCGATTTGGGGTTTAAGTCCCTCACATTCGTAATCTGCACAAATATAATTCAAGAACATTTCTGACAAATCGGTATCGGTTCAGATTTGAATATTGATTCCATATATATCTTCATACAATTGCATATTTATTGTGAACCAAATATGTAATTTTAAGTCAAGTTGGCTGGATTTTGGCACATTCAACTGAATTTATCCTGGAGAAAATACGACACTTGTACATCTCTTTAGATATTTTTTAAGCGAAATGATGCATTATAGAGATCGTAACAGAGAGCAGACGGTGTGAGAGCTATTTTGATTGGGAGCGCTTTATTAGCGTTCGTACATAAGGTTAACCGAAAATACTTTTCTTAGTAAAAAAGTACCGTATATATGCAAAGACGTTTATATGTACAATTTTGAAAATCTTATGAGTTAAATATAGGGCAAAGAGCTACCGATCCATACCAATACATATTTAAAAATATTATTTTTCTATATGTTTTCTTTGTATAATAGGGTTATTTTTTGCACGTGGAAAAACCTGCACTTGGCGATGCGTTTATCATCATGTAGGTGACATCTGATGAAAAAACAGCCAAAATCAAATAAATAGACCCATCCATCTACTATCTATACCAAGAAACAGGAAAGCGATATCAAATATGAAACCGTTTCTATGCATGCTAAAAAACACCTCTATTTTTGGTGCGTTTTCGCACCCGTCGGCGTTAATGGGTTAATATACCCTCCATACTATATATGGTGGAGGGTATAAAATATTTGAGTACTAAAACTTTTTGCTGACGAAGTATCGAAAAATTGTACGAACATCAAAGCGAACGAAAACGTAAGCATTTTAGTGTAATTTTGCGTTCCACTATATTTTTCTTTTGACACGCATGTAAACACAAATGTCAAAATCATTCACTAATATGTATATTCAATTTGCGGCTATGCTATTATAAAATCTTTTTTGTTTATTTTGGAACTGTTTGCTTTGTTTGCACCTTTAATAACTTTTCAGGTATAATCTTAGTCTTATTGTGTATTCTAGTAGTTTTGTTTTCGCGGATTTGTTCTATAGAGTTGTTGCTTGGTTAGAATTGAATGTGGATTAAGTATTTTTGTTTTATGTGTCTTAATATATTTATGCAAATTCTCCTTGTTTTCCCGCTTATGTGGGTTATGATTATGCCTAAGTCCGGTCTATTTTGGTTTTCTTTCCCTGTAATCTGAATTGCCACCGGGAATTCAGAGAGGTTTGTTTTTCAACGTTGTATCGCTAGTTTATGTTCCCCTGATTCGTGTATTATAGAGTTTTAATATGTTGAATTTTTTTTAGTAGTATTTTGTTAGTTAAAGCGGCTATGGTGTTGGCACTACAATATATTAGTGCACTTGGGTGGCTATAATTGAGTTCCTCTGATATTTCCTGTGGTGGATGTGGTTGTTTATTATTGTTGTTATTGCGTTTTGTGTTTTTGAAGGGATTGGTTATGGGATATATGTTCTGTTTTCGGGGGTGATTCCATTGAACTTAATTTTCATCTCGTTAAAGCATTATATTGTTATGGACCATGTAGCTCCACGTTTTGGTATAGCCTCCATATAACGGTACCTCCCTATATTCGGTATTTTGACGATTTTAGGTACAATACTCACCGGAATTGTTTCAAATTTGGTATTTGAAGTTCGTAATGGATACTAAAGCCTATGACTGAAGATTATCTGTGCAGGTTCACGTCTTCGTATATCCCCCATAAAACGGTACCTCCCGATATTCGGTATTTTGATGATTTTAGCAACATTATTCATCGGAATAGTTTCAAAGTTGGTAGTTGAAGTTCGTAATGAATACTACAGCCTATGACAGGAGATTGTCTGTGCAGGTCCACGTCTTCGTGTAGCCGGTATTTTGATGATTTTAGCTACATTATTCACCGAATTTTTATATACTCCACCATAGTATAGAGGGTATATTCCGTTTGTAACACCTCGAAACATACATTTTTGACCGCACACAGTATACATGTTCTTGATCAGCATAAAATGTTATGTCGATTTAGCGATGTCCGTCCGTCTGTGGAAATCACTCTAGCTTCCAAAAGGAATGAAGCAGGTTGATACAATTTTACTGAAGTGTATATTATGCTTGCGGAACCTTCGGTTTAGAAAATGGGCCATGTAGGTGCACGTTTTGGTATAGGCCCATATAATTGTACCTCCCGAGATTCGGTATTTTGGTGATTTAAGCGACATCATTCACCGGAATGGTTTCAAATTTGGTATTTGAAGTTCGAAATGGATACTACAGACTACGATAGAAAATTGCCCGTGTAGGTCCACGACTTCGTAAAGCCCCCTTATTTAACGGCATCTCCCGATATTCGGTATTTTTATGGTTTTAGCGATATTATTCACCCGAATTGTTTCAAATTTGGTACTGGATGTTCGTAATGGATACTAAAGCCTAAGACTGAAAATTGTGTGTGCAGATTCACGTCTTCGTATAGCCCCCATATAATGGTACCTCCCGATATACGATATTTATTTAATTTTTGCCACATATTTCCACGGATTTGTCTAAAAATTGGTATTTTTGGTCATAATGGGTTATAAATCCGATGGCGAAACATTGAAAGTATAGTTCCACGTTTTGGTATAACCGCCATATAACGGTACCTCCCGATGTTCGGTATTTTGACTATTTATGCAACATTTTTTCACGGATTTTTTAAAAATTTGGTATTTGTAGTTCGAAATGAGTTCTAGCTCCGGTGGCGAAACATTGTATGTACAGGTCCACGTTTTTGTATAGTCCCCATATAACGGTACCTCCCGATAGTCCGTGTTTTGATGAGTTTTGCCACATGTTCTACGGATTTGTCTATAATTTAGTATTTGTAGTTCGTAATGGGTTCTAGTTTCTGTGGCGGAACATGGTATGTATAGTTTTCTTATGGCCCGCACATAATGGTACCTTCTATTCAGCATCTTGAAGATTTTTGCCACATTTGTCTAAATACTAGCATCTAGTCAGTCTAGTCTTGTGTTTTTATCAATCATATTTTGCAATTGTACATATAATTTTATTTATTTATTTTTTTGATAATTGCTCTCATTTGTTAGGGATGGCGCATATTTCATCGTAGTTCTGAGAGTGATTTGAATAGGTCAAAGAACCAACATTTTTGTGTGCTCAGAATGTTTTGTGTGAGGAATAAGGTATATATTTTCTAATTAAGTATATATTTTCTAATTAAGGGTCATGTGAACTTAGTATTGCATTGACACTTTGTGAAAGACGTATTTTTGTCGATTGTATATGAGAAGAGAAAGACATCCGAACGGTTTGGCTGTAGATTTAATTCTCAATCCGGCTCGAAGGACTAAATTTAAGAAAGCGAGAAAAGAATACAACTGCTTCGAGAGTTGACAATTGAAGAGGGAGATTGGATTATATTCTCACAACACTTAGTATGGGAGATATATTAAGTTTGTCATTCCGTTTGTAACACCTCGAAATATACGTTTTAAACCCCTCTTGATCAGCATAAATTTCTATGTCGATTTAGCGATGTCCGTCCATCTCTGGAAATCGCTGTAGCTTTCGAACGAAATAAAGTATATTAATAAAATTTTACTCAAATGTATTTTATGTCTGCAGGACTTTTGGTATTGAAAATGAGTCATGTAGGTCCACGTTTTGGTATAGCCTCCATATAATGGTGATTTATGGAATTTTGGTGATTTCAGCGACATTATTCGCCGGAAATGTTTCAAATTTGGTACTTGAAGTTCGTAATGGGTACTACAGCCTATGACATAAAATTGTCTGTGAAGGTTTAATTTAATTTTATCTATATTATTCACCGAATTTTTGTATTCAAGTTTCGCATTTGAGTATCGTAATGGTTTATAAAGTTACCTATGCAGGTCCACGTCGTCGTATAGACTCTAATATAACGGCTACTAAGATTTTAACAGACGGTTTTTATTTGTTTGAAAATTGCCAAAATCGTTCTAAATGGTGGAGGGTATTCAAAGATCGGCCCGGCCGAACTTACAGTTTTTTACTTGTTATTTAAATATATGTTTCTTAAATGCTACAAAAACTAATTTAATTGTAACTAATCGCAGCCACACAATTATATTTATTAGATTTTAGAGGGTCTCAGAATAGTGGTTACTCGCCGCTATCATGTGAATAGTGAAATTTTCTGAAGGCATCATTGGTCATCTTATGGCTGATATTTCTAACACAAAGTTTGATTGATTTATTAATATTACCATGCCGTGGAACCAGACTTTATTTCAGCTACTGTGTAATAATAATTTTCTTCACTTTGCCTCGCTCATCTTCCTTGAAGTTTTCTGCTCCTCCTGAATTATCATATTTCTTTGCTCCATACTTAGACGAATTATAATAATCAGGATCCACTCCAAAAATGTCTTTGCATTCTTGCAGCGATGCATCGATTAAATTTCTTTCTTTGTCCTCTGATGCTTCGACTTTTGCCGCCTTGAATTCCAATTTTCTATTTTGCGGCTCCAACTTAGCTCCCAGAACTTGGACTGGTTTTTCCAAGTCACGCCGTTGCTTCTCAGATTCTACTGCCATAGTATTTCTCATTCAAATTTATCGAGCAAGGACTGTACTAAATCTTCAAGCCCCAGTTTTGTATTATTAACTGTTTTCAGGCCATATTTCAATTGGAGTAGCTGTTTCGTCCAGTTGTGATTCAATATGACGCCATTCCTCTTTCTTGGCTTCATTAGATTCTGTAAAGGCTCTAAGTTTTTGCTCCGAGTTATGACTTTCCGGCGGGAACAAATTCATGTCTTCAAAGTTATAAGCAACAACAACACACCAGTCACATTTGCAGTCGTGGGAATAAAATAACCTATATCTGCTGGCTTTTTCGAGAATATCTCGATCATTTTCACACCTTTCAGCACACCATGGTCTGCGAGGGCCTCTGCTTTGTTCTCAACCCAAAGGTGGGAAATACATTCTGTGCACACTACTCAGCTTCCTCACCGGACTAAGGGAAAAGTACTCACGTTCAAAGCTCCAGGGTTCTGGTGTTTTTAAGCATTCCTCTATTTCCGCTTGTGCAGTATCTCCATTCAACTTGCATCTTAATGTTCTCGTCGCCATTAATTTATACGCTAACATAAGGCATTTATCCACTGCTACCGAACTTTCCTGGATTCTCTGAGGAATGTCCTTTTTAAAACTTTTCAAGGTTTGTTGTAAAACGTTAATGTTCACGTTACCACTTTTTTAAATTGTATCGCCAATGTTGTGCAGAAATAGTCTGCCTAGACTAAGAAACTTGCTTCTTGATCCATTTTTTCGGAATTCCTCTTGAATTTTATCTTAGACAATTTGATGTCCTGTTTTCAAAGTAATTATTTTTTTTATTGTAGTTGGGACCTTTCTTGTCCTTGTCTTGTTTCATTTCTACGCCCATGTTTTTTTTTTTGTTTTTTCCCCTATGGTTTTTTGTTTTCTTTTGCCCGATATAACTTTTTTATTTAAATCAGTACGTCGTATATTTTTAAAACGTCCCTAGGGTCTTACGTTTTTAATGAATCGACGGACATTTTTGGTAGAAATTCTCCTAATAGCTATTCTGCTTGTAGTGAGTTTGTTACCATTGGTGGGGGAAACTCCTACAATTTTCTCCTTTGTGCTTGCTTGTTCTTTTCACTTTATAAAAAGTGAAGGCTCGATTGACTAAATATAAAAAGGCGAGAAAGAACACAACCTTTTGGTTGAATTTTACACATATGACATTTTATGACTGCTGGAAAACTGATGTTTTGCGTCATATTGGAGGCAAAGTATCTGAATTCAATATTCGAGCGAGTTCCATTTTAAACTCTATGAAAGCGGGCACATTATACAGTTAACGTCACAAATTACCATAAACTGGGCGGTACCGTTATACCAGGACCTATTTGAAAAATACTCTGCAACCTGAGATATAATCTATTACAAAAGATAATTACCGAATTTTAAACAATTCCACATATCATGGTTAAAATAGTCAAAATACCTTATCAATTTCAATTATTCTGGAAACAAAGCTAAGTATTATGACAAATTTCATAGTTCTGTGTGAAATAATGTGGTCTGTATATATATTTCAATCGACAGACACACTATCAAAAGGGTAAAATAAACAAATGAAATTATGGTTGCGAAGCGCACTGGATTTAGCTAGTTTGTATATAAAACTTACCGTTGGGGTAGGTTGCTCATTTCCAACAAATTGGGTTTCATCCAAGGCCCCATAACTGACGGAACCATCACCAAGATGATCCTTTTCATCCTTTAACGACACTGAGGTTTTGGCAGGAATTAAGGCCCAAAGCGGAATCTCCTTGAAACTTGTTATCGTTAGGGAGACACATGTTATAAAAATAAAGGTAATAATGGTGAACACAGCTTTTACATGTCCTCCCAATCGGCGGCCAATCGCTGTTGCGTCCCAGTTAATACCTCCCATTGAATAACCCATAAAGCCACCAAGCCCAGCCATTATTGTAAATGTGGAAAGACCTTTTGCATGATCATCTGAAATGATAAAGATAGACTTTTAATACTCTCCATCGTGAGGAAAACAAATATTTGAAAACAACAAGTAAGAAGTTAATATTTCTGTAAAATATTTTAATCATTGTGGCTTCAATGTTGGGTATAGTCATGGGGGCATATATGCTGAAAATATATGCTAGATCAACCATAATTATTTGTGTAGTTTTCCAGATATCAACACGAAATTTTGAAACAGTATTGATTCATAACATAAACACTATCAGACCAAGAATTGAATGGAGAAATGTTGGAAAAAAAATCAAATCCTTGTAATTGTAGGTCTAAGCAATACCTATCCGAGTCTGATGGAAACTTTTTCCTAGGAAAAATTTACTATCCACTAACGGCAAATCTATTCTATCTAATCAAATTTAACAAACATTTAAAAAGACAACAGGCGAAGAAGATGGATAGAAACTTTCTTTTCGAATTTAGAGTTGGAACTTGTGGCGGATTGGAAGGACGATTTCTTTGGAAGATCATGAATTATGATCTGGTACTAATATAGCATGTTCACTTGAAAGACATGGCCCAATTCCAATTTTCCTGTGAAGTTGTTATTATTTACCGCATATAGCAGAAATCAAAACAGGGAGCTCTACTTTCTATTGCCGCATGGCTATTCGTACGCTGCTACATGATAGAATAATGACGTTCAATACTTATAGCCGAATTCAAGTTACGTACTTTTCTTTGAAGATTTAATTGCGGCTGCAATAAGTTCTGGGATTCCGATTAAAAGTCGGCTCTTCTAAACTTGGTAACACTTATATACAAGTCACAAATCCTCTGGAATTACTAAATTGTAGTCAATATAGTGGATCAGGTGGTTACATGGGGATTAGTTATTAATGTTTGCGGCAGTATTTTCTATTTACCAAGATCTGAAAATATTAAGCTACATCCACTTCGAAAATGTGACCAAGAGCTTAAAAATATATAATACTAGCTGGCCCGGTCCGCTTTGCCGGCCCGTAATTTTAGTCTTTAATGCTATTATATCATCCACCTTGGAAAGGAGGGTATATTAACTTTTCATTCCATTTGTAACATCACTAAATGTTCGTCATAGACCCCATTAAATATGCATATATATTCATAATCAGCATAAAACTCTAAGTCGATTTGTCCGTCTGTATGTCTGTTTGTTTAAATTACGATACAGCCCACATTATTTGACGTATAGCGTCAAAATTTAGCCGAAGAATTTTTATTGTGTATAGGATGGTTGGTATTGAAAATGATCTATCGGTTCACGTTTTGGTATAGTCCCCATATAACGGTATCTCTCGAAATTCGGTATTTTGATGATTTTTGCCACATTTCTTCTCGGATTTGTCTAACACATATAACGATACCTACCCATATTGGGTATGTTGATAATCCACACATTTACGCGTATAATTGTTTCAAATTTGGTATTTTAGAAGGTTTGATAGATGACAATCCTTGAAGTATAAAATTGTCCACAGAGGTTCCCGTTTTGGTTTGGCCCCATATAACGGCCTCATTCAAACAGTCTTACTGGTATATGAAGTTTAAAGTGAAACACGCTTGAATTTAGATACTTTTATATAAAAATGTTTCCTTTACCCTCAGATGGATGATAGTAATAATTCTGCCCGGCCGAACTTAATTTATTTTACTTGTTTTTAAAGTAATATGAATTATTTGTCATTGAAATTGCGCGTTGGAGACCCCATAATTTCCATATCTTTTATCATAGTATAATTAAAGACGATTAAACAAATGTCCGGTTCCTTAAATCATATGATGGTTATACAAACGTTTTTGCATGGATGGTTTCTTCCCAAATTACCAACATTTGCCGAAATTAGTATGAAAATATGGTTAAAATGTAAGATATACTTGAAATCGGGTTGTATCCTTATCCGGGGGTTATGGCTCATATCATGAACTGCAGAAGTGATTTAAGGTATCGTGAAAGTTTAGGAAGAATTTCTGAAAGAATAGAAATCCTTTTCCCTTTATATTCGGTATTTCACTGATTGCAGTCCCAATGAATTTTGCATATTGAGTTCTCATTGGACGGATCATTGTCATGTGATAGAAGTAGGTAGGTCCACGTGTTGAAATGAGCCCCATAACGTTTTGTCGGTTATTTTTGTTTATTTAAAAGTATTCGCATCTTCCAGCTGAAGCACGATGTAGATCCTGGAGATGAAAGCTAAATGCCAATTTCAGACATGAAAGATCGCCATTTAACATCTTATTGCGTACTATTTCATTTTTGATATTATTCATTCAGAATTCAAAACAATAAAAAATGTACACTTCTATATAGTTTTTAAATTGAAAAAATTTCACGCCAAAAGGATTTTTTCTTTTATATTTTTATTGTCATATTTTACGCAATTTTTTTGCAAGATTCCATCCCGAAGATGTATGATTTGTGAAAATCCGTCAAAACGTTCTTGAGTTATAAGCATAGTAACTAATAAACAAATTGAAAATAATCTTCAACTTGTTCGCTGGTTTTTTACAGCCAATAGTTAAAGGTCCTTACGAAGTTTGTTCCTTACTATTATTTTGAAATTTGATTCCATTGAAAAAATGTTCTCAGTTTTTCCCTATTTTAGAGTTTTTGCAGTGCAATATGCTCTTTTTTGATTTTTTAGCAATTTTGATTTGACCACGTTAAATTATTTTGACATCATCTATTCAGTTCCGCCACTCCATTATTTTCGTCGCTTTCTACTACCCAAAAACACTACACATCATATTAGAATTAAAAAAAAAAACACTACAAATGTATATTCCGAAATAGTAAGTCAAAATGGAAAAAAAATCATGCAAAATAAAATATTACTATTGTACACTTCAAAAGTCAAAATGAAAATTTTAAAATTTCACGTTTTTACGCGATTTTTTGGATTTTATCCTTTTCTGCCAAGAGACAATTCCGAATTTGTGTAAATCGTTAAAATCAGATCAGCGGTTCTTGAGTAATATGCGTAGTAACTAACACAACTTCCTTATATATGTAGATAGATTAGAAGTATGCATGGTCAGTTCCCTAGCGCCCAAATAAATTCCTAAGTTTGGAGGGAAAGCCAACAGTATCTCGTGTAATAATTTTCAAACCGATATCGTCATTATCTGGCAAATATAAAGATTTTAGATAAATCAAGTCAATATTTTCTTTAAAAACCTAACTCGGGGTATGACGAACGTTTGTACAAAAAATTATGCAAATCGGTCAAGCCGTTTTCAACTGATTCCATTACCAACAAACAACAATTAATTTTTATATATAGATTGAGGACCCATATTACTATTTAGGATGCCTTGGGTCAAACAGAAACTGTTTACGAGATGAAATTTTACCTTATGGAATCCCGAAATATCAAGTAGTATATCAAGAAGTATATCACGTTTTGAACTGGTATCGAAAAAAATACCAAACGGTAAACTTACCTCTAAAGAAATCAAATTGTCAAGTTATATGGATGGTACAGGAAAAGAAACTCTTTCTAATAATAATTAGTTAAAAATTATGCCTAAAATCGGTAATCGGTATGGGGCCTATGTCTAAATGTGGACCTATAATTACCATTTTCAATACACACTATCTTAGGCAAAATAAGGCTATTAGAAGAATTTCATATCAATTGCGGTTGAATCGTGTTTTCCTCTATCTGAGAACTAGAAATAGAATATTGGAAGAAACACTGCAGCTAAAACTTTCAAAATGTAACCCTTTATATAAAAATTAATATTTCTATCAAAATAAGTCGGGGTATATCCAAATTTATACGAAGTTTATTTTAGTTTAGGTCGTGAAACGGGACAGAAACTTTTCAGGAAATTAAGAGGAATATTGTATGTACGTTTTTTATTTTCACTTTTTGTGCAAAGGTGAATAAAATTATAATGTGTATGTTGTTAATTTTAGTTAGCAAAGCAAATGATAAAAAATACTTTTTGAATACTACGGTTAAGACACTGGGAAGATCTAGCAATTAGCTAGTAAAAAAGCATTAAGTTTGGCCGGACACTCCACCATGAAGTATAGAAAATCTTTTAAATAAAGGGCACACCACCATGAAGTAAAGAAAATCTTTAAAATAAAAAAATCTTCAAAATACGATGAAATAAATATATAAATGATGTCCTTTAGTAGTACTCATGAAGAATAAAAAAATTCTAATTCGTTAGAAAATGTGGCTAAGATAGTAAAAATGCCGAATATCGGATTTAAATCCCAAAAAAGTGAAAAGTAAGTGAACTATACGAATAATGTCATTTCAAAAACGTAGATTTGGGATGTACGTCTATATGAAATAAACTCCGAAATGTCAATCTGGGACTCATTCAGTCGTAAATTGTGGCAGAAACATGAAAAAAAAATACGAAATTATAAAGTAACTTAATTCGGTACTACACTTCATTGAAATCAGTTCTCAAGAAATCGAGTCAATGAAATAAAGTTTATCAAATTGAAAAACCCATAAAATATATTTTTTTTTCATAGCTTACCGTTTTTTGAAATGACATTATTCGTATAGTTTCACTTATAATATATATATATATATATATATATATATATATATATATATATATATATATATATATATATATATATATATATATATATATATATATATATATATATATATATATATATATATATATATATATATATATATACATATGTATATATATATCCACTTTTCGAAATTAACCCCATAACGCTTCTTCGGTCATTTTTGTGTGTTTAAATGTGTTCGCATTTTCCAGCTGAAGCACGATGTAGGTCCTGGAGTAGAAAGCATTTAAAATCGTATTGCGCCCTCATTTCATTTTTAATATTATTCATTCAGAATTCTAAACAATAAAAAAATGTACACTTCAATAAAGAAAAAAGAAAAAGAATCTTCAATTAGTTCGCTGTTTTTTTTTTGCGACAAATTTTTAAAGGTCCTTACGAAGTTTTTCGGTAGAATGTACTATTATTTTGAATTTCGATTCCATTGAAAAATTGTCGATTTTTCCCGATTTTAGAATTTTCATATAAAGCGACAACGGATAAAACTGTTATTTATAGATTTTATGTAAATATTGGGTAATACGAATAAATACATAAAATCTATAAACAACTGTTTCATACGTTGTGGCTTTATACTACCCAAAAAAACATACACATCATATTAGAATTTCCAAAAACAAAAAAAAAACACTACAAATGTATATTCGAAAATAGTAAATCAAAATGGAAAAACATATGCAATATAAAATATTACTATTGTACATTTTAAAAGTCAAAATGAAAATGTTCAAAATTCACAATTTTACGCTAGTTTTTTGGATTTTATTCTTTTCTGCCAATTCCGAATTTGTCCGAATCGTTAAAATCAGACCGGCGGTCTTTATGTTATAAGAGTAGTAACTGACACCACTGTCTTGTACATATAGAGAGATAGATTTAAAAGTAGGTGCGTTCCTCAGCCCCTAAATAAGTACTTTGGGTTGGATGGAATGCCAACAGCATCTCGTGTAATAATTCTTAAACCGATATCTTTATTATTTTGGCAAATATAAGGATTTTAGATAAATCGAAATAGTGGGCGTAAAAGTAGTCGTGGTCAATATGTTTTTCTTTAAAAACCTAACTCGGGGTATGTATATATATATATATATATATATATATATATATATATATATATATATATATATATATGTATATATATATATATATATATATATATATATATATATATATATATATATATATATATATATATATATATATATATATATATATATGTATATATGTGTATATATATATATATATATATATAAATGACGGACATGGCTACATCGTCTTAGAATATATATCGCTGTTATCGCTGTTCAAAAATATATATATATATAAAAATCATCAAAATACCGAGGGCTATCTAGACGTGGAATGACATACTTAATATACCCTCCATACTATGGTAGAGGGTATAAATATCTTGAATTTGTTCACGGATTTTTTACAGCAAATGTACATGTCCTTACGAAGTTGCCAATAGAACGGCTATCATATCGTAAGATGGGAATTAATTTTTTGGTCTTTTAAATTATACGTTGTAGACCCAATAAAGTCCATCTTTTTCATCATAGTATAATTCAATGACGATAAAACAAATGTTCGGTCCCGTGCTACTTTCTAATATTCATATTTTTTTAAGTTTCTTAAATAAATGCCTATGTGGACAATTAGCTGTAAGATGAACTATCTACCCCAGGGTAGAATAAATACAATTTTTTTGCCAAATTAATTGATGAATGTGGTCAAGACTAAGATGGGTCCTATTCCGAATATTGAAAATTATATGCGAAGAGGTTTTCTTCCGCCCTAGAAACCAACATGCCAAATAAGGGCAAAAAAAATGAAAAAAGGATCCAAGACCCCCAAGCTTAAATCATATGATGGTTATACCAATATGTGATCATTTTTTGCAAGGATGGTTTTTTCTCAAATTAGTATGAAAACTATGGTTATAATGTGAAATATACTTGAAATCGGGTTGTACCCTTATCCGGGGTTATGACCGATATCATGACCTGCAAGAGCGATTTAAGGTACCTTGAAAGTTTAAGAAGAAATCCTTTTCTTACTAAATGTCCAATTGGCTCTACTATTTTGCACCCTTAATATTCGGTATTTTACTGATATTGTCATGTGAAAGAAGTAAGTCCACGTTTCAAAATTAGCCCCACAACGCTTTGTCGGTCATTTTCATACCCTCCACCATATATATGTAGTATGGATGGTATATTAAGTTCGTCCTTACGTTTGCAACTCAACATCTGAAGATAGGAAACTAAAATTTTGCACATATCAGTCTTTTGTCTGCAGGCAGGTCAAGTTCGACGATGGGCTATATCGGTCCACGATATCGTATACAACGGTACCCCCATATTCGGAATTTTGATGATTTTAGCCACATTTTCCAATGCAATTGTCTGAAAATCCACACTGGGTTTTTTTCCGAGTACTTTTCCTTCTGGAAGAGAATTGTTTATATAGGTCAACGATATTGTATAGCCGACATACGACGGTACACCCCCCCCCCCCCCCTCCCCAATATTCGGTAGCTTGACGATTTTAGCCCCATTTCCGATAGAATTGTCCGAAAATCCACATAAGGATTTCCTTCTGTCTACTTTACCCTCTGGAAGAAAATTGTTTTATAGGTCCATGATACCGTATAGCTCCCATACAACGGTATCCCCTCGATATTTGTTATTTTGATGATTTAAGCCACGTTTTCCAATGGAATTGCCTGAAAATCCACATTGGCGTTTTTTTCTGAGTACTTTTCCCTCTGGAAGAGAATTTTTTATATAGGTCAACGATATTGTAAGCCCCCATACAACGGTACCCCTCGATACTCGGTATCTTGATGATTTTTGCCACATTTTCCGATAGAATCGTCTAAAAAGGATTTTTCATAAAGAATTTCCGTCTAAGTACTTCACCCCCTGGAAGATTATTGTCTATATAGGTCTACGATGTCGTTTCTCCCCAATATAACGGTACCTCCCTATATTCGGTATTTTGATGATTTTAGCAACATTTTTCAACGGAATTGACTAAAAATCCATACTAGAAGTTCTTTCCAAGCACTTTACTCCCTGGAAGAGAAATATCTATATAGGTTCAAGTTATCGTATATCCCACATACAACGGTTCGTATTAAAGGGCTGCAAATGTGACAATTTTCTCTATGCCATGGAGAGAAAACGCTCGTCATGTTGTGCCCTGTTTGATCAATCGCATAACCGTACGTGACATCCAACCAAATGCTCGATGTCTCGTCATGTCGGTCACACTCAAACCCATCGTCATAACATGTAATGACCAATAAAAAAGGAATGTTGAATAGTGTGTCATACAAAAATGTTCTATCAAAAAAAAAAAAAAAAACAACAACAATTATGAAACAATTGCCAAGCGCAATCGCTACCTGCTTTTCCGATATGTGAAAAAATGAATTTTTTGTAATAAAGAATTTCTTGGCGAATACTAAAATATAGAAGGTACTTCTAATTGGTCCACACAAAATTTTCACATTTCGTGGTTATTGACAAAACAATCTAAAATGTTAAACCTTATTAAAAAGCAATAATCCCCTGAAAAATCATCTTATTTTGATTATAATTTCATAAATGTTTGCCTCCGGTAGTGAGGTGTAAGTGAGAATGAGTGCTACTATAATTCACATAACAACACTATATACTTCTATTGTTCAATTCTGTTGTGCGTATTCTGTTATTGAATGAGAGTCAAATCTCTGCCCACAAACTTTAATTTTTAATTTTAAAAGAACACTATATGTATGATATATTTCCCTGAATATCGTTGTTACGGAGTGCATATTACGGCTGTGGGTAACAAATATTGTTATAATCGGATGAACAGTATACATGGGAGCTATAGCTATATCTGAACTGATCTTCACCAAATTTGATATACTAGCTTCTAGACTCAATTCGGTCGTAAGTACCAAATTCCATCCCATTTGGACGAATATTAGACGTTTGGTGCACAATAAAACATTAATCGGTCGAAGTTTTATATGGGAGCTATATCCAAATCTGAACCGATCTCGGTAAAATTTGGCGTACTTTTTTTCAGGCCTAATTTGGTTGTATGTGCAAAATTTCATACTATTCGGGCTGAAATTACACATTTTGTGCACAATAAAAAGAAAATCGGACGAAGATATATATGGACGCTATATCTAAATTTTGACCCATTATCTCCAATTTCAATAGGGTTCGTCCTTGGGCCAAACAAATGATTTCTGAAATCAGAATGTGATTCTATGCAGATCATCAAAAGAAACTATTGGTCTATCTCGTTTCCTTTTGCCTGTTACAAACAAATGCACAAAGACATAATACCCTGACCAGCTTGTGGTGTAGGGTATAAATACCCTGTCGTCAACTCAGTTAACTTTAAATTAATTGAAAGCTAACTATTTCTCAAGTAGTGGTGGTTGACACTTGGATTACTGTTACATGCAATTAACTAACTCTTTTAACATGGCGATGTCCTAGGGAGTAGTCAATTGTCCTGCTCTGCAGTACTTTTAGTTAACTTTAAGTTAACTACCCAGCCATTAACTTAAAGTTAACTCATTGGAGCTAGCTATAAACTAACTTATTTAAATAAGCTTTAAGTTGGTTTTTTTTAACTAACTATACGTTACTTTAATTTCAGTCAACTAAAAGTTAGTTGTTTACACGTTGGCTTTATAATCACTATTCGTAACTAAAATAAAATGGGTTTAAAAATGTATATTTTAATAACACAAAAATTTATTCTAATGAAAATTAAAGATCACTTCACCATTACAAACAACTTATATAAATATTTCGTACATTTGTAGGTTTAAAAAAATCAAAGATTTCTAGTTTAAATTAAATGTTTGGTTTTGAAAACCAAAATTAATAAATTCATCGCTTAAGCCATTTATAGAGTCTAAAGGGAATGTAAAGGCCAAATTATTCTGAGTCACTTCCTGATATAAAATTCTTCCTTTTAACACTTTATGTTCAGAAAGAGTTTTCATAATCACATCGTTTTGGGTTGTGATGGTTTCTATGAATAAAAAATAATAGTCATGTAAATTATCAAAAGGGTTTTTTTAAAGGATTTGAATGGTTTTAAAAAGAAATTACCTTGAAGACTTTGTATTGTATCTGAAAGAGAATAAAAAAACATATGTATGGTTATTGAGTGTTATTATACCCTCCACCATACTATTGAGGGTATATTAAGTTTGTCATTCCGTTTGTAACTCCCCGAAATACTCATGTTAGACCCCACGAAGTATATATATTCTGGATCAGCGTAAAATAGTAAATCGATTTATCGACGTCCGTCTGTCTGTTGTAATCACATATTGGTGGAGGGTATAAAAAGTTCGGCCCGGCTTTTACTGCTTTTTTACTTGTTTTTTGTTTATTCCAACTTACTGTTTATTTGCTTCTAACAATTTTGGCATGCCTCCGCCTTATTGGGATCTGTAATGTAATTTATTAATGCAATTTATTAAAAAAATACTAAAATATTTACTTACATTTAGCTATGGGTTATAAACCAAGAGTTTTGCGACTAATTTCTGGGAGAGACATCTAGATATTCTTTCTTTTTAAAAAGCCTCCTTAAATGTCTCTTGCTTGAACTTTTCATAATTTTTTTGTAATAAATTTTAAAACAACCACACACAAAAGCATTAAATCAATTTTAATTCCGAAGAAAACACTATACTATTCGAAAGTTTTAACAAACAATTAAATTTTGTTTGTTTGTTTACTAATTGAATGTCTGAGACGTTAACTAAAGACGACGGCCTTAAAAATTGGGCGGCGTCGGTGGCCGTTGGCTGATTTAATCTGCATGAAGCCAATAGTTATCGACATTATTATAAATTATTTAAATAAAATAATACAAAAGTTAATAATAAACCAATATTTAGTTTTAATATGTTAGTTATTATATACTTTCGTATATTAATTTATAAAATCGATATAAATGGTGATTGTTATAAACGTAAAATAATCTAAAAATTGAATTTATTCTTTTAATTAGAGTTACTATCTCCTGTCCATAACCCATTTTATACATCTACTCCATAAATTTTAACAATGACCCTAAATAAATTAAATCTAGGGTAAGCAAACAATATTTACCTCTTGTTTATGACCAAAATTTTATGATAATCACCAATAAATTGGGATTGTTCAGTATATATTTCATTATTGTTCAGTATAATTTTCATTACAGCACACACAAAAACACACCCTTACCGTCGAAAGTAACACACACACACTCTCTCAATTTAAGCACACGTACACAAATGACACACAATTTGACGACGACACGGTTCGATGTCATCGTTGACACCCTGCATTTATGGAGAACACCATTCAAATATTCGAATCAGACATGCCACGATCGAACCTTAGACAATGGCACACATGAATCAAAATGGGGGATGTTGTTGGTTGTCATTGCTTATCAAATACATAGCGCATGATTGAGTAGACAAAGTCAGTGTGTCGAAAAAAAGCATAATTCATACAATTCGTCTTGTGCAGGCCTTTAGTTCGTATGTATGAATTATACATTATTCCATTATTATTCATAAACAAATGTACACTTCATTATAGTATGTCAAATTGAAAAAATTTCACGCCAAAAAGATTTTTTCATTCAAATTTTGATTGTCATATTTTCAGGTTTTTTTTTTTTTTTTTTTTTTTTTTTTTTTTTTTTTTTTGCCAATATACCATTCTGAAATTGTATGAATTGTCAAAATCTCTCAAGTCGTTCTTTATTTATAAGCGTAGTAACTAACATAACTATCTTTTATGTACTGAAAATAATTCGTTATTTTGTTCACAAAAAACGACTGAATGCAATATGATTAGCCAAATTTAAACAAAAACATTATATAAAATTGACAGAAAAACAAATTAAAAAAGTAACAAGTAAAAAAGCAGTAAGTTCGGTCGTGTCGAACTTTGAATACCCTCCACCATATAGAACGAATTTGGAAATTTTCGAAAAAGGCAACATTCGCCAAAAATTCTGCTAACATCCTAAAAATACCGAATATAGCCGTTCATTAGAGTCTTTACGACATGTACCTACATATGCATTGTTTGTCACAAGCCATTACCATATTCAAATTCGAAACTTGAAATAAACGGTGAATAATGAAGCCAAAATCTTCAAAATACCGTACATAGGGTGGTACCGTTATATCGGAGCTATACGAAGACCTGTGCCTGTATAGACAATTTTCTGTCACAGGCTGTAGCTTCCATTACCAACTTCAACTACGACATCTCAAACAATTTCGGTGAGTATTGTACCTAAAATCGTAAAAATACTGAATATAGGGAGGTACTGATATATGGGGCCTATACGAAGACCTGGACCTGCATAGACCATTTTCTGTCACAGATTGTAGTTTCCATTACGAACTCTAAATACGTAATTTGAAACTACTACGGTAAAAATGACGCTAAAATCATAAAAATACCGAATATTGGGAGGTACAGTTATATGGGGACTATCGGAAGACGTGGATCTGCATAGACGATTTACTACCATAGGCTGTAGTTTCCATTACGAACGTCAAACACCAAATGACGTGGATCTGCATAGACGATTTACTACCATAGGCTGTAGTATCCATTACGAACATCAAACACCAAATTTGAAACAATTCCGGTAAATAATGTCTCTAAAATCATCAAAATACCTAATATAGGGTAGTACCGTTATATGGGGACTATACGAAGACGTGGACTTGCACTGACAATTTTCTGTCATAGCTAGTACGAACTTTAATTACAAAATTTGAAACAGTTCTGGTGAATAACGTCGCTAAAATCATCAAAATACCGAACATCGGGAGGTACCGTTATATGGGGGCTATATGAAAACTTGCACCTACATGGCCCATTTACGAACATAATTTGCCTATTTGAAAAATAAACATGTGTGCAAAATTTTAGCCTTCTATCTCAATTCGTTCGAAAGATAGCGTGATTACAACAGACAGACAGACAGACGGACATGCCTAAATCGTCTTAGAATTTTACGCTGATCAAGAATATATATACTTTGTTGGGTCTAAGATCATTATTTGGATGAGTTACAAACGGTTTGACAAAATGAATATACCCTCCAAAGTATGGTGTAGGGTATAAAAAAGCAGTAAGTTCGGTCGTGTCGAACTTTGAATACCCTCCACCATTTAGAACGAATTTGGAAAATTTCGAAAAAGATAACATTCGCCAAAAAATATGTTAACATCTTAAAATTACAGAATATAGCCGTTATATTAGAGTCTGTACGACATGCACCTACATATGCATTGTTTGTCACAAGCCATTACCATATTCATATTCGAGACTTGAAACAAACGGTGAATATTGAAGACAAAATAATCAAAATACCGTACATATAGAGGTACCGTTATATCGGAGCTATACGAAGACCTGGACCGGCTTAGACAATTTTCTGTCACAGGCTGTAGCTTCCATTACCAACGTCAACTACGACATCTCAAACAATTTCGGTGAGTATTGTACCTAAAATCGTCAAAATACCGAATATAGGGAGGTACTGATATATGGGGCCTATACGAAGATCTGCACGTGCATAGACCATTTTCTGTCACAGACTGTAGTTTCCATTACAAACTCTAAATACGTAATTTGAAACTACTACGATGAATAATGACGCTAAACTCATCAAAATACCGAATATTGGGAGGTGCAGTAATATGGGGGCTATGGGAAGACGTGGATCTGCATAGACCATTTACTGCCACAGGCTGTAGTATTCATTACGAACTTTAAATACCAAATTTGAAACAATTCCGGTGAATAATGTCGCTAAAATCATCAAAATACTGAAAATAGGGTTGTACCGTTATATGGGGGCTATACGAAGACGTGGAACTTTTGGAACTTCAAATACCAATTTTGAAACAATTCCGGAGAATAATGTCGCTAAAATCAATACTGAATATCGGGAGGTACCGTTACATGGGAGCTATATTAAAACGTGAACCTACATAGCCCATTTACGAACTACTACTGGCGAAAAAAACATATGTGCAAAATTTAAACTTCTCAATTCGTTTGGCGTGATTACAACAGACAGACAGACGGACATGGCTAAATCGTCTTAGAATGTTACGCTGATATATATATATATATATATATATATATATATATATATATATATATATATATATATATATAAAAGAGGACAATGTTTGTATGTTTGTTTGTTTGTTTGTAATTTATGGACTCGAAAACCGCTGAATAGATTTTCCTGAAAATTTCCATATATACTGCAACATCGCCTGAAAGTAACATAGGCTATATACATTTTTGAATTTCCACTTGGAACTGGAGATATTGCATCAGAATCGGAGGTACCTCCCAAAAATTTAGATTTTATATGCACATATCTATTGATTGTTTGAAGATACAGTCTCCAATTTGGAATACGTAACGGAATTTGGAACAAAAATACGTTTGCCAAATTATATTGTAATCGGTTCAGATTTAGATATCGTTCATTTGATGCCTCAAACACAATATGAATGTTCGATTCCAATGAAATTTGGAATGTGTGACGGGATTTAATCCGAAAATAAATTTGTCAAATTATATTGAAATCGGTTCAGATTTGGATATAGCTCCCATATATATTTTC
This sequence comes from Musca domestica, assembly GCF_030504385.1. Lineage (NCBI taxonomy): Eukaryota > Metazoa > Arthropoda > Insecta > Diptera > Muscidae > Musca > Musca domestica. The sequence continues at coordinate 11,314,441 of NW_026712328.1, read as the reverse complement.
GGCCGATTTTATGTATTTGGTGGACCAAACACGACATGTATTTCCAATTGTAATGAAATTTAAAATAAGTAACGGAATTGGGAGCCAAAATGAATTTGTCAAATTAAATTGAAATCGGTTCAGATTTGGATATAGCTCCCATATATATTTTCGACCGATTTCATGTATTTGATGCACCAAACACGCTATGTATCTCTAATTTCAATGAAATTTGGAATGTGTAGCGGAAATTAAAACAAATATGCATTTGTCAAATTATATTAAAATCGGTTCAGATTTGGATATAGCTCTCATATATATTTTGACCGATTTCATGTATTTTATGCACCATACACGATATGTATGTTCGATTCCAAAGAAATTTGGAATATGTAACGGGATTTTGATTAGAATATAAATTAGTCAAATTATATTAAAATCGGTTCAGATTTGGATATAGCTCCCATATATATTTTCCGCCGATTTCACATATTTGATGCACAAAACACGATACGTATTTCCGATTCCAACGAAATTCGGCATGAGTGGCTAAATTTGGTACAAAAATAAATTTGACAAATTATATTCAAATACGCTCAGATGTGATTATAGCTCCCATATATATACTCAGCCGATTTCACATATTTGATGCACCCAAAGCGAGAGAGACGAAATCTGGCACCAGAAAAAATTGCCAAATTATATTGAAATCAGTTGAGGCCGATTTCATACATATTATGCACCAAACACGATATATATGACCGATTCCAATGAAATTCAGAATGTGTGGCGGAATTTGGTTATAATAATAAATGTGATAAATTAATTGGAAATTAGTGAAGATTTGGATATAGCTCCCATATATATATTCTCGGCCGATTTCACATATTTGACGCACCAATTTCAATGAAATATGAAAGGTGTGGCGGAGTTTGGTGTAAAAGTAATTTTTTTTAAATTATATTTAAATCGGATCAGATTGAGATATGATTTTAATAAGAACCATTGACCCACAACGCCTTAGGCTAACACTAAAAAACAACACAACAATTTATTTGAAATACGCTTATTACGGCGAAGTATGTTGCTATCCCGAATTCACTATTGCTTATTACGGCGAAGTATGTTGCTTCAAAAGATTGCAGTTTACTGCACGCTTGGTATTTGCTATGAAATAAATAAATCCGAAGGACAAACCCTTCGTGTATGTATGTCATGTTACTGCTTTTCTAGTGGTTTTATTTATTTACGCATTAAAGTAGTGCAATCTTTTTTTTTAATTTTTAATTTTATATATATATATATATATATATATATATATATATATATATATATATATATATACGTACGAATGTACGAATGTGCAGATTTCCGGCCTTAATAATACCACTGCTGCTTCCGTTCGAAAATCATGTTCCTTAAATCTATGTTCAAGATTTGATAATTCCGTACGTGTCTCGGTCCAGGCATTTGTAGTTCCACATTTATCTGGAAACCTTCCGTCGCATACCTTGCCTCCTTCACTATTTCTCTGCTTCCGAATATCAATCTTGCTGATCCACATTTCTACAAGAGCTCCAATATTGATCTGTTGATAGGCGGTGATTTCATTCCGGAAATCATGAGATCCGGACTAAAGCCTAATCTCTGTGATTCTTTAATCGGCCAAGAGACCATATTTGGATGGATCCTCACGGGTCCAATACCTACATCCACTCCGTCTCCATCATCCATAGTGATCTCCAATTTCTGCGAGATTTCTCTTGATAAAGAAATTAGTCGTTTCTGGGAGGTGGAGAATCTTCCAAGGAAAAGATTTTATTCCGAATCCGATGAACTTTGCGAGCGTCTATTCATGTCAACTACATCAAGAAATGAAGATGGCAGGTATATTGTTCGCCTTCCTTTCAAGGATGAATTTCCAGATACAATTCGTTTTGGACAATCACGCCCAAGCGCTCTCTCACAGTTCCTTCGTAATGAGAATCGCTTAATCCGAAATCCAAAGTTGAAGAAAGAGTATGACCAGGTTCTAGACGAGTACATACAACTAAATCACATGAATTCAATTCAAGCTCCGAGCTGTAACAATGATTCCTTCCATTACTACATGCCTCACCACGCAGTTTTTAAGCCAGAAAGTTCGACCACTAAAGTTCGAGTGGTTTTTAATGCATCTTCTGCTTCTTCTAATGGTCGAAGTCTCAACGATCTTTTGCATACTGGTCCAGTATTGCAGAATGACTTGACCACGTTGATTCTCAAATGGCGATTTTTCCGATATGTGTTCAACGCTGATATCCAGAAAATGTACCGTCAGATCCTAGTTCATTCTGATCACACTCCATTCCAAAGAATAGTCTTCCGCAACCACCCAGGTGATATCATTCAAGATTTTGAGCTACAAACTCACATTTGGTGTCAATTGTGCTCCGTATTTAGCTATCCGCACTCTGCTTCGACTAGCTGATGACGTCCAAAGTAGCCATCCAAAGGCTAGCATGATAATTCGTAATTATATGTACGTGGATGATGTACTTTCCGGTGCACATTCAATTTCCGATGCTCTTCAATCCAGAAATGAGCTTAAAACCGCTCTAGCATCAGCTGGCTTCTCCCTTCGAAAATGGACAGCGAACTCAATGGATATTCTAGCGGATCTTCCAAAAGATCATTTGTTGTGTGATTTCCTAAACTTCGACGACTGTAGCACAGCAAAAACGCTAGGAATTCGTTGGAACGCTCGTTCAGATTCATTTTTCTTTTCGACAACGCCTTTTCCATCTTCGTGTTCCTACACAAAAAAGGAGATTCTTTCTCAGATCTCCAAATTATTTGATCCTGCTGGCTGGCTTTCGCCATGTATTGTCGTGGCAAAAATAATAATGCAGCAGATTTGGTCCGATGGTACTGGTTGGGACGAAGTCATAAGTCCAGCCACCTTGCACCAGTGGAAAAGGTTTCAATCCGACTATTCAAGTATTGATCGAGTCAGAATTCCGAGATGGCTCCAATATGTCCCCTTTGCTGAAGTTCAGTTTCATGGATTCTGCGATGCTTCGGAAAAAGCTTACGCAGCCGCTTTATATGTGCGAATAGCTAACGGTACTTCCATATTCACCCACCTGGTGTATTCCAAAACAAGAGTTGCTCCAGTGAAGACACTGTCTATTCCAAGACTAGAACTATGTGGAGCTGTCCTACTGGCAGAAATGATCGACGTACTGCTCCCAACGCTCGATATTCCCAACTACTCCGTATTCTGCTGGTCAGACTCCACAATAGTTCTTTCCTGGCTTTCCAAACCGCCATGTCATTGGTTAACATTCGTAGCCAACAGAGTTTCCACTATCATTCAAGTGGTAGACCCTTCCAAATTCCATCACGTTCCGTCCGAATCAAATCCTGCTGATTTGGCAAGTCGAGGTCTGTCACCTCAAGACATCGTTCAAAATGATCTCTGGTGGTTCGGACCTTCTTGGCTTCGGGAATCCACAAACCGATGGCCAGACCGTGTTCATATTCAAGAAACGTGTGTGGAACGTAAACCCCTGAAGGTTCACTTTTCATACTTCGAAGATTCCGCCGATATTCTTGAAAACTTTTCTTCCTATCCACGTTCGCTTAGAGTGTTTGCGTATATTCATCGATTCTTCCGCCGAACACATCCACGACTTCGCGCTAATTTCATCGAGAATACTCTACTTGTTTCCAGTTCTGAAATACTTGTGGCGCGAAATCTACTGATCAAATGGTACCAGAAATTTCATTTTCCTAATGAGTACGAGGCATTATCCTGCAAGCAGCAAGTTTCACCATCAAGTTCCATTTTAAGTCTAAATCCATTCCTAGACTCCGATGGTGTAATCCGTTCCTGTGGGCGATTAGATTCTTCTCCAAGTATTCCATACGAGGAGAAACGCCCAATCATCCTTCCATACAGCTGCAAATTTGCTCGGCTTTATGTTGATTTTGTTCATAAAATCACTATACATGGAGGAAATCAATTAGTTCTTCGAGTAATAAGATCCCAGTATTGGATTCCTAAAGTCAAGAACCTCATTAAAGCTTCTATCCATAAATGCACGCCTTGTATCCTGTATAAGAAGCGCTGTCAGAAACAGATAATGGCTGCTCTTCCTCCTGAACGTACAGAGCTTACTCGTGCATTTTATCGCACTGGACTAGATTTTGCTGGTCCCTTCGATATTAAAACTTATTGCGGACGCTCATGCCGTATAACAAAGGGATACGTATGTGTGTTCGTATGTTTTTCCACTAAAGCAATACATCTCGAAGCAACGTCCGATCTTTCCACTTCCACCTTCTTGGCAGCATTTCATAGATTCGTCTCTAGACGAGGATGTCCTGCACATCTTTATTCCGATAATGCAAGCTTCTCGTTCCGCTGTTATCTATAATTATTCCGTGCAAAATCTTAGCTGGCACTTCATTCCGCCTGGGGCTCCTCATATGGGAGGGCTCTGGGAAGCCGGGGTTAAAAGTTTCAAAACCCATTTCAAAAAGTTTGCCGGCTCATTCAAGTTTACGTTCGAAGAATTTCTAACGCTTCTGACCAGAATTGAAGCCTGTTTGAATTCTCGTCCTCTCTCTCCTATTTCCTCTGAGCCAACAGATTTTGCCGCATTAACTCCTGGCCACTTTCTAATAGGCACGCCTATTTTAGTCCCTGTTGATCCACACCTAGAAGACAGTCCAATTTCATTAATCAACAGGTGGCAGCGACTAAAAGCAATCCATCAGAGTTTCTGTGCTCGTTGGAAGACTGAATATCTCCGAGAACTCCAAAAGCGTTATAAATGGCAAACATGTGAGAAGGACATTGAAGAAAACACACTGGTCGCAATTTATGATGATAATCTTCCGCCAAATTCCTGGCGCCTTGGTCGAGTTTGCAAGACTTATCAAGGTTCCGATCATCATATCCGTGTTGCAGATATTATAACTCAAAAAGGGGTTATTACACGCCCTATCACTAAGCTTGTCGTCCTTCCAAGCCACTAAATTCATATTTTCTTCTTTCCCTTCTCTGTCCTTTTTGTCCGCATTCTATTTAGAACCATGCCCAAACATTCCGCCCCCAAAGGTCAGCGCAACCACAACAAAGCCCCATACCAAAATGGGGAATTCTTGTGCCGGCTCTGTCAGCGTCCCCATTCCTTACGTCGGTGCCATAAGTTCTTGGATATGGACATGACGGAACGGTTCGAAGTGGTGCGCAAGCACAAATATTGCGTGAATTGTTTGGCCCTGGACCATTCCCATGGTTCGTGTTTCAGTGACACCGGCTGTCGCCACTGTCACAAGTACCACCACACACTGCTCCACGTGGATCCAAAGCTGCGGGCCCAAATCCTTCCACCATCTCCTAAGTCCCGATCGGAATCTAGGTCGGTTTCACCGCGACCATCAACCTCTAAAGCTCGGCGAGTACCAAACAGGCCTTCATCGTCCTCAGCAACTTCGCATAACCCGAAGGGATCTCTCACATCCCTGATCCAGCAAAATCGGACCATTTTGCTACCCACCGTCCTGGTAAGGATAGATGCAAAGAATGTGGCGCGATGTTTGTTGGATTCCGCCTCTCCAGTAAGCCGTGTGTCGAGGAGCTTTGTGGAGAAAATTAAAGTCAACACCTTGACATTAAGAGAGGAGACAGTGTGCCAATTGACTCTGTTCTCAAGATTTGACTCCAAAGTGAAAATCGAGGGCACCTTTCGCGTGGATAATCGGATCACCACAAAGACGCCAGCCGAATCCCTGCCCGACGACTTCAAAAAAAATTTCCCCCATCTTTTCTTGGCTGATCCGAAATTTTACCAGTCATCGGGAATAGATATCGTCATAGGCGTCGATATCTACCCGAAAGTAATTTCGGAGGGGGTGTATGCCAGAAATGGGTTACCAACTGCCCAAAGTACCGTTTTTGGGTGGGCCATCTATGGGCTATGTTCGTAAACATGTCAATTTTTTCGTTTTTAAAAAATTTTGCCTGAGTTGAATTAATAAATTGTTGAATTCCTTAGAATGCACTATTGTCTTTCTTTCCCCAAAAAGCACAAACTTTCCTTTTCAGCTTGTACGTTCCGAAGCAGGTGCGAGTTCCTGATTCTATGTGGTCTGACGACAGAAACCTACATATGTATTTGGTCATCTTCATAAAATTATCCTAGTATTAAATTAAATTCATTTTCATTCCATTGCTTTTGTAACCAGACCAGGACATACACGGATCAAATTGATTATTTGCCATTGCAGACGCACTGCAAGGGGGCCGGTGATGTAAATACGAAATTCTTCGATCTGGCAACCCTAATTCTATTTCCTAAATTTCGAGTCGATCCACAAGCTTTGCTTTTGTTTGTGTCGCTCAATTACTCAAAATGTCCGTTTGTGTCCTATCTGTGGCTTTTCAATTTTCCTTTTTCCTCAATAAAATCACTTGTAAACCAACCTACAATCACAACTGTTGTTATTGGTAAGCGCCGTTCAAATTTTGCAATTTGAATTCTAAATAAAGAACCATAATTGTTCTTTTCCACAACATCAAACTTATTCCATTGTTTTATTTCTTTTTCTTCCATTTTTTCAATCCCAAACCGAGAGGAAAATATTTCTACTCCAAGGAATATTTTTCTGTCCACAAACAGCAGAATAACAATCCAGCATTTTCTAGGAAAATACCCACAATTTTGGCATTTTCATATATATATATATATATATATATATATATATATATATATTGATGAGTTTAGCGTCATTATTCACCGTAGTAGTTTCAAATTACGTATTTAGAGTTTGTAATGGAAACTACAGTCTGTGACAGAAAATGGTCTATGCACGTGCAGGTCTTCGTATAGGCCCCATATATCAGTACCTCCCTATATTCGGTATTTTGACGATTGTAGGTACATGTCGTACAGACTCTAATATAACGGCTATATTCTGTAATTTTAAGATGTTAACATATTTTTTGGCGAATGTTATCTTTTTCGAAATTTTCCAAATTCGTTCTAAATGGTGGAGGGTATTCAAAGTTCGACACGACCGAACTTACTGCTTTTTTATACCCTCCACCATACTTTGGAGCGTATATTCATTTTGTCATACCGTTTGTAACTCATCCAAGTAATGATCTTAGATCCAACAAAGTATATATATTCTTGATCAGCGTAAAATTCTAAGACGATTTAGGCATGTCCGTCTGTCTGTCTGTCTGTTGTAATCTGTCTGTCTGTCTGTTGTAATCTTTCGAACGAATTGAAATAGAAGGCTAAAATTTTGCACACATGTTTATTTTTCAAATAGGCAAATTATGTTCGTAAATGGGCCATGTAGGTGCAAGTTTTCATATAGCCCCCATATAACGGTACCTCCCGATATTCGGTATTTTGATGATTTTAGCGACGTTATTCACCAGAACTGTTTCAAATTTTGTAATTAAAGTTCGTACTAGCTATGACAGAAAATTGTCAGTGCAAGTCCACGTCTTCGTATAGTCCCCATATAACGGTACTACCCTATATTAGGTATTTTGATGATTTTAGAGACATTATTTACCGGAATTGTTTCAAATTTGGTGTTTGATGTTCGTAATGGATACTACAGCCTATGGTAGTAAATCGTCTATGCAGATCCACGTCATTTGGTGTTTGATGTTCGAAATGGATACTACAGCCTATGGTAGTAAATCGTCTATGCAGATCCACGTCTTCCGATAGTCCCCATATAACTGTACCTCCCAATATTCGCTATTTTTATGATTTTAGCGTCATTTTTTACCGTAGTAGTTTCAAATTACGTATTTAGAGTTCGTAATGGAAACTACAGTCTGTGACAGAAAATGGTCTATGCAGGTCCAGGTCTTCGTATAGGCCCCATATATCAGTCCTATATTCAGTATTTTTACGATTTTAGGTACAATACTCACCGAAATTGTTTGAGATGTCGTAGTTGAAGTTGGTAATGGAAGCTACAGCCTGTGACAGAAAATTGTCTAAGCCGGTCCAGGTCTTCGTATAGCTCCGATATAACGGTACCTCTATATGTACGGTATTTTGATTATTTTGTCTTCAATATTCACCGTTTGTTTCAAGTCTCGAATATGAATATGGTAATGGCTTGTGACAAACAATGCATATGTAGGTGCATGTCGTACAGACTCTAATATAACGGCTATATTCTGTAATTTTAAGATGTTAACATATTTTTTGGCGAATGTTATCTTTTTCGAAATTTTCCAAATTCGTTCTAAATGGTGGAGGGTATTCAAAGTTCGACACGACCGAACTTACTGCTTTTTTATACCCTCCACCATACTTTGGAGGGTATATTCATTTTGTCATACCGTTTGTAACTCATCCAAATAATGATCTTAGACCCAACAAAGTATATATATTCTTGATCAGCGTAAAATTCTAAGACGATTTAGGCATGTCCGTCTGTCTGTCAGTCTGTTGTAATCACGCTATCTTTCGAACGAATTTAGATAGAAGGCTAAAATTTTGCACACATGTTTATTTTTCAAATAGGCAAATTATGTTCGTAAATGGGCCATGTAGGTGCAAGTTTTCATATAGCCCCCATATAACGGTACCTCCCGATGTTCGGTATTTTGGTGATTTTAGCGACGTTATTCACCAGAACTGTTTCAAATTTTGTAATTAAAGTTCGTACTAGCTATGACAGAAAATTGTCAGTGCAAGTCCACGTCTTCGTATAGTCCCCATATAACGGTACTACCCTATATTAGGTATTTTGATGATTTTAGAGACATTATTAACCGGAATTGTTTCAAATTTGGTGTTTGATGTTCGTAATGGATACTACAGCCTATGGTAGTAAATCGTCTATGCAGATACACGTCATTTGGTGTTTGATGTTCGTAATGGAAACTACAGCCTATGGTAGTAAATCGTCTATGCAGATCCACGTCTTCCGATAGTCCCCATATAACTGTACCTCCCAATATTCGGTATTTTTATGATTTTAGCGTCATTTTTTACCGTAGTAGTTTCAAATTACGTATTTAGAGTTCGTAATGGAAACTACAATCTGTGACAGAAAATGGTCTATGCAGGTCCAGGTCTTCGTATAGGCCCCATATATCAGTACCTCCCTATATTCAGTATTTTTACGATTTTAGGTACAATACTCACCGAAATTGTTTGAGATGTCGTAGTTGAAGTTGGTAATGGAAGCTACAGCCTGTGACAGAAAATTGTCTATACAGGCACAGGTCTTCGTATAGCTCCGATATAACGGTACCACCCTATGTACGGTATTTTGAAGATTTTGGCTTCATTATTCACCGTTTATTTCAAGTTTCGAATTTGAATATGGTAATGGCTTGTGACAAACAATGCATATGTAGGTACATGTCGTAAAGACTCTAATGAACGGCTATATTCGGTATTTTTAGGATGTTAGCAGAATTTTTGGCGAATGTTGCCTTTTTCGAAAATTTCCAAATTCGTTCTATATGGTGGAGGGTATTCAAAGTTCGACACGACCGAACTTACTGCTTTTTTACTAGTTACTTTTTTAATTTGTTTTTCTGTCAATTTTATATAATGTTTTTGTTTAAATTTGGCTAATCATATTGCATTCAGTCGTTTTTTGTGAACAAAATAACGAATTATTTTCAGTACATAAAAGATAGTTATGTTAGTTACTACGCTTATAAATCAAGAACGACTTGAGAGATTTTGACAATTCATACAATTTCAGAATGGTATATCGGCAAAAAAAAAAAAAAAAAAAAAAAAAAAAAAACGTGAAAATATGACAATCAAAATTTGAATGAAAAAATCTTTTTGGCGTGAAATTTTTTCAATTTGACATACTATAATGAAGTGTACATTTGTTTATGAATAATAATGGAATAATGTATAATTCATACATACGAACTAAAGGCCTGCACAAGACGAATTGTATGAATTATGCTTTTTTCGACACACTGACTTTGTCTACTCAATCATGCGCTATGTATTTGATAAGCAATGACAACCAACAACATCCCCCATTTTGATTCATGTGTGCCATTGTCTAAGGTTCGATCGTGGCATGTCTGATTCGAATATTTGAATGGTGTTCTCCATAAATGCAGGGTGTCAACGATGACATCGAACCGTGTCGTCGTCAAATTGTGTGTCATTTGTGTACGTGTGCTTAAATTGAGAGAGTGTGTGTGTGTTACTTTCGACGGTAAGGGTGTGTTTTTGTGTGTGCTGTAATGAAAATTATACTGAACAATAATGAAATATATACTGAACAATCCCAATTTATTGGTGATTATCATAAAATTTTGGTCATAAACAAGAGGTAAATATTGTTTGCTTACCCTAGATTTAATTTATTTAGGGTCATTGTTAAAATTTATGGAGTAGATGTATAAAATGGGTTATGGACAGAGATAGTAACTCTAATTAAAAGAATAAATTCAATTTTTAGATTATTTTACGTTTATAACAATCACCATTTATATCGATTTTATAAATTAATATACGAAAGTATATAATAACTAACATATTAAAACTAAATATTGGTTTATTATTAACTTTTGTATTATTTTATTTAAATAATTTATAATAATGTCGATAACTATTGGCTTCATGCAGATTAAATCAGCCAACGGCCACCGACGCCGCCCAATTTTTAAGGCCGTCGTCTTTAGTTAACGTCTCAGACATTCAATTAGTAAACAAACCCGCGTGTCATCGTTCGCATAAAAATTTAATTGTTTGTTAAAACTTTCGAATAGTATAGTGTTTTCTTCGGAATTAAAATTGATTTAATGCTTTTGTGTGTGGTTGTTTTAAAATTTATTACAAAAAAATTATGAAAAGTTCAAGCAAGAGACATTTAAGGAGGCTTTTTAAAAAGAAAGAATATCTAGATGTCTCTCCCAGAAATTAGTCGCAAAACTCTTGGTTTAAAACCCATAGCTAAATGTAAGTAAATATTTTAGTATTTTTTTAATAAATTGCATTAATAAATTACATTACAGATCCCAATAAGGCGGAGGCATGCCAAAATTGTTAGAAGCAAATAAACAGTAAGTTGGAATAAACAAAAAACAAGTAAAAAAGCAGTAAAAGCCGGGCCGAACTTTTTATACCCTCCACCAATATGTGATTAACGACAGACGGACGTCGATAAATCGATTTACTATTTTACGCTGATCCAGAATATATATACTTCGTGGGGTCTAACATGAGTATTTCGGGGAGTTACAAACGGAATGACAAACTTAATATACCCTCAATAGTATGGTGGAGGGTATAATAACACTCAATAACCATACATATGTTTTTTTATTCTCTTTCAGATACAATACAAAGTCTTCAAGGTAATTTCTTTTTAAAACCATTCAAATCCTTTAAAAAAAACCCTTTTGATAATTTACATGACTATTATTTTTTATTCATAGAAACCATCACAACCCAAAACGATGTGATTATGAAAACTCTTTCTGAACATAAAGTGTTAAAAGGAAGAATTTATATCAGGAAGTGACTCAGAATAATTTACATTCCCTTTAGACTCTATAAATGGCTTAAGCGATGAATTTATTAATTTTGGTTTTCAAAACCAAACATTTAATTTAAAGCTAGAAAGTCTTTGATTTTTTTAAACCTACAAATGTACGAAATATTTATATAAGTTGTTTGTAATGGTGAAGTGATCTTTAATTTTCATTAGAATAAATTTTTGTGTTATTAAAATATACATTTTTAAACCCATTTTATTTTAGTTACAAATAGTGATTATAAAGCCAACGTGTAAACAACTAACTTTTAGTTGACTGAAATTAAAGTAACGTATAGTTAGTTAAAAAAAACCAACTTAAAGCTTATTTAAATAAGTTAGTTTATAGCTAGCTCCAATGAGTTAACTTTAAGTTAATGGCTGGGTAGTTAACTTAAAGTTAACTAAAAGTACTGCAGAGCAGGACAATTGACTACTCCCTAGGACATCGCCATGTTAAAAGAGTTAGTTAATTGCATGTAACAGTAATCCAAGTGTCAACCACCACTACTTGAGAAATAGTTAGCTTTCAATTAATTTAAAGTTAACTGAGTTGACGACAGGGTATTTATACCCTACACCATATATATATACGATAACTTGAACCTATATAGATATTTCTCTTCCAGGGAGTAAAGTGCTTGGAAAGAACTTCTAGTATGGATTTTTAGTCAATTCCGTTGAAAAATGTTGCTAAAATCATCAAAATACCGAATATAGGGAGGTACCGTTATATTGGGGATAAACGACATCGTAGACCTATATAGACAATAATCTTCCAGGGGGTGAAGTACTTAGACGGAAATTCTTTATGAAAAATCCTTTTTAGACGATTCCCTCGGAAAATGTGGCAAAAATCATCAAGATACCGAGTATCGAGGGGTACCGTTATATGGGGGCTTACAATATCGTTGACCTATATAAAAAATTCTCTTCCAGAGGGAAAAGTACTCAGAAAAAAACCCCAATGACAATTCCATTGGAAAACGTGGCTTAAATCATCAAAATAACAAATATCGAGGGGATACCTTTGTATGGGAGCTATACGGTATCATGGACCTATAAAACAATTTTCTTCCAGAGGGTAAAGTAGTCAGAAGGAAATCCTTATGTGGATTTTCGGACAATTCTATCGGAAATGGGGCTAAAATCGTCAAGATACCGAATATTGGGGATGGAGGGGGTGTACCGTTGTATGTCGGCCATACAATATCGTTGACCTATATAAACAATTCTCTTCCAGAAGGAAAAGTACTCGGAAAAAAACCCAGTGTGGATTTTCAGACAATTGCATTGGAAAATGTGGCTAAAATCATCAAAATTCCGAATATGGGGGTACCGTTGTATACGATATCGTGGACCGATATAGCCCATCGTCGAACTTGACCTGCCTGCAGACAAAAGACTGATATGTGCAAAATTTTAGTTTCCTATCTTCAGATGTTGAGTTGCAAACGTAAGGACGAACTTAATATACCATCCATACTACATATATATGGTGGAGGGTATGAAAATGACCGACAAAGCGTTGTGGGGCTAATTTTGAAACGTGGACTTACTTCTTTCACATGACAATATCAGTAAAATACCGAATATTAAGGGTGCAAAATAGTAGAGCCAATTGGACATTTAGTAAGAAAAGGATTTCTTCTTAAACTTTCAAGGTACCTTAAATCGCTTTTGCAGGTCATGTTATCGGTCATAACCCCGGATAAGGGTACAACCCGATTTCAAGTATATTTCACATTATAACCATAGTTTTCACACTAATTTGAGAAAAAACCATCCTTGCAAAAAATGATCACATATTGGTATAACCATCATATGATTTAAGCTTGGGGGTCTTGGATACTTTTTAATTTTTTTTGCCCTTATTTGGCATGTTGGTTTCTAGGGCGGAAGAAAACCTCTTCGCATATAATTTTCAATATTCGGAATAGGACCCATCTTAGTCTTGACCACATTCATCAATTAATTTGGCTAAAAATTGTATTTATTCTACCCTGGGGTAGATAGTTCATCTTACAGCTAATTGTCCACATAGGCATTTATTTAAGAAACTTAAAAAAATATGAATATTAGAAAGTAGCACGGGACCGAACATTTGTTTTATCGTCATTGAATTATACTATGATGAAAAAGATGGACTTTATTGGGTCTACAACGTATAATTTAAATGACCAAAAAATTAATTCCCATCTTACGATATGATAGCCGTTCTATTGGCAACTTCGTAAGGACATGTACATTTGCTGTAAAAAATCCGTGAACAAATTCAAGATATTTATACCCTCCACCATAGTATGGAGGGTATATTAAGTTTGTCATTCCATTCGTAACACCTCGAAATACACATTTTAGACCCCACAAAGTATATATATTCTTGATCAGAATAAAATTCTATGTCGTCTGTGAAAATCACTCTAGCCTCCGAACGAAATGAAGTAGGTTAATAAAATTTTACTTAAACGTGTATTATGTCTGCAAGACTTTTGTATTGAATGGGTCATGTAGGTCCACGTTTTGGTGTAGCCCCCATACCTCTCGATATTCGGTATTTTGGTAATTTAAGCGATATTATTCACCGGAAATGTTTAGAATTTGGTATTTAAAGTTCGTAATGGGTGCTACAGCCTATGACAGAAAATTGTCTGTGCAGGTCCACGTCTTCGTATACCCCCCATATAACTGTACCTCCCGATATTCGGTATTTTGATGATTTTAGCGACATTATTCACCAGAATTGTTTCAAGTTTGGTATTTGAAATTCGTAACAGAAACTGCAGCCTATGACAGAAAATTGTCTGTGCAGGTCCACGTCTATATAGCCCTCGGTATTTTGATGATTTTAGCGACATTATTCACCGGAATTGTTTCAAATGTGGGGTTTGAAGTTCGCAATGGATACTACAGCCTATGACAGAAATTGTCACGTCTTCGTATAGCCCTAATATAACGGTTATTCACCGAATTTTTATACCCTACACCACAAGGTGGTCAGGGTATTATGTCTTTGTGCATTTGTTTGTAACAGGCAAAAGGAAACGAGATAGACCCTTAGTTCCTTTTGATGATCTGCATAGAATCACTTTCTGAGTTGATTTATGCATGTCAGTCCGTCTGTCCGTCCGTCCGTCCGTCTGTCCATGTATTCTTGTGAACAAAATGCAGGTCGCATTTATTATCCGATTGAGATGAAATTTTGCAAACAATATTTGTTTGGCTCAAGGACGAACTTTATTGAAATTGGAGATAATCTGTAAAAATTTAGATATAGCTCCCATATATATCTTCGTCCGATTTGCCTTTTATTGTGCACCAAACGTGTAATATCAGCCCGAATAGTATGGAATTTTTTTCGAAATCAGTTCAGATATAGCTATAGCTCCCATATATATTGTTCATCCGATTTGTTATTTTTGTCCTCCGCAGCCGTAATATACACTCTGTAACAACAATATTTGGAGAAATATATCAAATGCAGCTCAGAAATACCTTTGCCTTTACCTTTGGATATAGCTCCCATATATAACTTCGTCCGATTTACCTTTTATTGTGCACCAAAAGTCTAATATTTGCCCAAATGGGATGGAATTTGGCACATACGACCAAATTTAGCCTAGAAGGTAGTATTTGGTGATGATCGGTTCAGATATAGCTATAGCTCCCATATATATTGTTCATCCGATTTGTTGTATTTGTTACCTATAGCCGTACTATGCACTCCGTAACAACGATATTCAGGGAAATATATCAAATACAGCTCAGAAATATCTTTGCCAAATTTTATCGAGATCGGTTCCGATTTGGATATAGCTCCCACATATATCTTTATCTGATTTCAAATTAATTTTGCACCAAATGGGCAATACAAGTCCGAATTTAAAAGATACAAATGCTTTGGCATATTTAGTCCTTTGAATTTTAAATTATAATTATAATCATAGCGTGTATGATTGAATTCTCCCATAAAAAAAAAACTTTTATTTATTAAGTGGAGCTCAACTAAATTAGCAAAGTGGTGTAGGATATCATAAAATCGGCCCCGCCCGACTTTAGGACTTTCTTTACTGGTTTTATTTAAGTTTCGCATTTGAGTATTGTTATAGTGATTTGGAAGATGAAGCTCAGCAAGCGAGACTAAAAAAGCGAATCTCTGATTGCGACAATAATGATGACATGTTACCTGTAAAGAAAGAGAAATATACTAATGCTGATGCCGACAATATTATTGTGCGTAACGAACAACCTGTGTCGTACTGTGGTAAGAAACCAAACCACACAATTTATGAGAATTAAAAGTAGAATTTAAATCATTTTGTAATGAGAAAGACGGCAAAGTTAAACTAACTACGAATGCTTCATGGAAAAGTCGCTATTTACATGGTCTGTCATGATCTGATATGTTTGAAGGAAGCCATCACTTAGATTTTATGCATACCATCCTATAAACATACGAGTATTTATCAAATTTTTTTCTATAAATTTCTATAATTTTTTTATTCGTATAAATCTATGAATATTATCATTTTAGCCCCGGCCCTAGAATGCTCAAATAATGGACAGAAAATTATATGTGTATCTCATTTAGTTACATTTAGAACATCGAGCAAGCGATTTTAAATTACACCCGAACTGAGCGGTTAGTTTCTCTTCTCAATCATTTAATATTACACAAGGTATCAATTCTATCATTCGTTTCAATTAAAAGAGTTTCAGACATACGGAAACATTACCTAACAATTTATTGGAACTTTTTAGTAGAATTGTCCAAATTATATAATTATATAAGGCTATGCTTCCATATAAGTCCGGCGAACGAAACCGTTCGACTTCGGGCCGAAAGTCAGTTGAAACTTCCGATTCTGGGTACGTATTTGGTCTGACTTGTGACCGAAAGTTATATGGAGTGGTTGCACATTGTCGGAACGTCTGAAGTTGTAGCAGACTTTCGAACCGAAGTCGGACCAAACTCGGAAGTGATATCGTGCGCATTTCTGCCGACTTTCTACGAGATTTCGGTCCGAATTCTGAAAAAGATATTATAAATTTCTGATGTACATATTAAACAACAACTTTCACAATGTATTAAAAATCAGTTTGCTTTCCTTTGACAAAATGCCTACAATACAAACCTTTAAGAAAATTATATTAAAATCTGGTACCAATAAAATGTATACATTCACTTCATAAAAAACTAACTAAAGAAAGTATAAGGGTAAACGAATTTCTAAAAGAGCAAGATAGAGAAATGAGCACCAACTCTACAAAAAAAAAACAAGCAAGAACTTTGAATAGCCTCCACGAACTTGGAAATTTTCAAAAAAAGAACATTCGACAAAAATTCAGTTAAAACCTTAAAAATACCGAATATAGCCGTTATATTGGTGTCTATACGAAGTAGCGAATGTAGCTAAAATCATCAAAATACCGAATATAAGGAGATACTGATATATGGGGCTTGAATGAAGGCCTGGACCTGCATAGACCATTTTCTGTCATAGACTAGTTCCCATTACAAACTCTAAATACGAACCGTTGTATGTGGGATATACGATACCTTGAAACTATATAGATATTTCTCTTTCAGGGAGTAAAGTGTTTTGGAAAGAACTTCTAGTATGGATCAAAATACCGATACCGTTATATTGGGGATAAACGATTTCGTATACCTATATAGAAAATAATCTTCAGGGTGTGAAGTACTCAGAAGGAAATCCTTACGTGGATTTTAAGAAAATTCTATAGGAAAATGTGGCTAAAATCTTCAAGATAACGAATATCGGGGGGTATCCTTGTGTGGGGGCTATACGATATCGTGGTCCTATATAAACAATTCTCTTCCAGAGGGTAAAGTACTCAGAAAGAACTCCTTGTGTAGATTTTCATACAATTTCATTCAAAAGTGTGGCTAAAATCATCAAAATACCGTTGTATGGGGCTATACGATATCGTGGACCGATATAGCTCACCTTCAATTTGACCTCCCTGCAGACAAAAGAATGATCTGTGCAAAATGTCCTATCTTTATTCGTTTTGACTCTAACGTGGGTTAAATCGGACAGGGCTAAATCGTCTTAGAATTTGACGCTGATCAAGAATATATCTAAAATGATTATTTCGATGAGTTACGAACGGAATGACGAATTTAATATACCCTCCATACTGTGTTTGGTGGATGGCATAAAAAATACTTCTGACAATTTGCTTAGAATTCTAACCTACGTCGCACCATCTCGAGAGTTCACATAAAAGAAGGCCAAAAATAGAAGTAGTTGGCAGAAATGGATGACTTTTGGTACAAGTACTTATTGTTGGCTTATTATCTCGAAGACTAAATACTAGTAAGTTAGGTTCAGGTTTTCATATAGCCCCCATACAACGGTACCTCCCGATATTTGGTATTTTGACGATTTAAGTAATATTTTCTGATAGAATTGTGTCATATTTAATATTTAGAAATGGTAATAGATTATATATCCTGTGGCAGAACTTTGTTTATATAAATCCACGTTTTCCAATAGTCCACATGTAACGGTACCCTAAGATATTCAGTATTTTGAAGATTTAAGCCAAATTGTTAAAGGCGGCGTTTCAAATTTAATGACTTATGTTAGCAATAGATACTAAAGGCCAGCACAAGGCGAATTGTGTGAATTATGCTTTTTTCGACACACTGACTTTGTCTACTCAATCATGCGCTATGTATTTGATAGGCAATGACAATCAACAACATCACCCATTTTGATTTATGTGTGCCATTGTCTAAGGTGACATCGTGGCATGGCTGACTCGAATTTTTGCAATGTGTTCTCCATAAATGCAGGGTGTCGACAATGAATTCGAACCATGTCGTCGTCAAATTGTGTGACATTTGTGTACGTGTGCTTAAATTGAGAGAGTGTGTGTGTGCGTTACTTTCGACGGTGAGGGTGTGTTTTTGTGTGCGCTGTAATTTTGAAGTAACAAACACCGCGTAAATATAAAATTGACGAGACATCGAGCATTTGGTTGGATGTCACGTACTGTTATGCGTTTGATCAAACAGAGCATAACATGACAAGCGTTTCCTATCCATGGCATAAATAGAGAAAATTGTCACAATTGCAGCCCTTTAATAGATGCCAACCACTGCAGCAAATAGATGACTACATAGGTTTACGTTTTCCAATAGCCCCCATATAATGATACCTCCCGATATTCAGTATTCTATGATTCTAACAACTTTTTCTAACGGATTTGTTTAAAATTCTATATTTATATTCTGTGATGGGATCCACATGTGGTGACGGACCAATGTCTATATAGGTCCACGCTTTTCTATATCCCCCATATAACGGTACTTCCCGATATCGGGAATTTTTATGATTTTTGCCACGTTTTTAATACAAGCGTTTTTAATTTGGTACTTGAAAATCACTATATATATTAACCCCTGTAGCAGAATATAGTCTATATACTCGTAGGTTCAAGGTTTAGTATATATTCATTTAACATAGCCCCCCCCCCCATTCTCCCAAAGGAGAAAAATTATGTTGTTATTACTTCCGATGAAACAAGCTTACCTGTTCATCGGAGTTTGGTTTTGGCTGAACTTTTCGTGTAAGCAATATGTGAGTGAGAAACCTCTTGATGTAGAGTTATTAGGTTCCCAAACAATAATAGTTTTCTAAGTACATTGCAGAATAAGAATAATATATTCTAAATCAAATCACCATACCAAGCCAATCGTTTAAACATGTTTCTACTCTTTGTCGGCTAGTATATTATTTTTTTTTTACAATTTTAAGGCAAACTTAGATACTTATGAGTTTTGTTTTCCCTTCATTAATAATTCACATTTCCATTCTTTTTTAAACAAATTTCGCAAGTGTAAACATAATATATGACCTATTCTGATCCGTCACTTTTACCCATTTCCTCAAGATATTATATTTTTATATCCTACACCATACATAGTACATATTCTTGATCAGCGTAAAATTCTAAGGCGATGTAGCCCTGTCCGTCCGTCTGTCCGTGCGTTTGTTGTAATAACGCTTCAGTCAAAACGAATTAAGATAGGAAGCTAAAATTTTGCGCAGATAAGTCTTTTGGTACCCTCCTTTATTGGGTATTTTAATGATTTTAGCCACATTTTTCAATCAAATTGTCTGAAATTCCACACAAGGAGTTCCTTGTGGGTACTTTACCCCCTGAAAGAGAGTTGTCTGCCCCGATATAACGGTACGCCCGATATTCGGTATTTTTATGATTTTAGCCACATTTTTTAAAGAAATTGTCTGAAATTCCACACAAGGTGTACGCGGAATAATTGTATGCACCGTTTTACTATATTTATTACACTGTTTTATTCATTTAAAATAATTCTTAAGTTCTACTTATGATAATTTTACTTAACCTAGTCTAGCAAAAAGTGTAAGAGAGAAAAATAGAGAGATACAAATTTACACATGCCTGTGCACCATACCGCCATCCTAGGGAAGGTCATAATACATGCGTAGCTATCTCACTTGTGGCAAGCAAACATGCTACACTAGCTTATCAGTATGAGTTAAGATCTCATCCCGTAATCTAACTCAAACATACCACATGCAGCAATTGAATTATTTATTTCTAACTCAAAGGTCTACTCGCCACATGTTCTTATCGTATTTAATGTGGACTGTATTAAAAAGATCCCTGTTTAACTAACCCTTCTCTTCTACACTAGGTAGACCCCTTTATTCTCTTTTATTATAAAAACATGTTCACTTATCCGTGAACATTCTTGGCAGGGGCAAAAGTACATATAAAATATAAAAATTATAAAAATTTAAATAAATCTAAGGGAACTGACATTTTAAGAGAAAAGAAATTAGGTTATGGCACCCAGGAAACCCATCCATCTTTCCAGCCGGTCTATCTTGAACGTCCCACCTCCATTGTGTGCCGGCTTTAATTTCCAGGCTGAATCCGTTTTATGTGTCGTCCTCTTTCTGTTGCGAAAAATGTCATCGTTCTCTCGCAATGCCATCTTACAGTCCTTAGACAGTTTATCGCCCCAGAGTTCATTATTTCTTTTCTCTCCAGCCTGCCTTTTTCAGCTGCATGATTTCCACCAGGCATCTTCATGGCAACTTTCGTTTCCTTCAGCACCTTATTGCCTCAGCGACACAGATGTATATCCTTGTTCTTCTTCATCTCGATTGTAAGCAGCTTGTCTTCGACCTCTGATTCCAACGCCAAATTTTGTTGTTCCAAAAACTGAATAACGTCACTTAACTTTTGTGTTTCTCTTGGCTTTCTTGTTTGCTGTTTCCTTAAAATAACCCTTGCGAAAAATATTTCGGTGTTTTCCAATTGTATATTGATGGTTTTAAGGCCTTGAATGCTATTCTTTGTTGCGTCCAGCATCTGCTTCACGCTCTTCGTGGACTCACTATCCATTGTTGGCTGATCCAAAATGTCATCCACCATCTTATTGAATAGCACCCTCCGATTCTCGTATGTTAATTTCAACAACTGTAGCGCCTCGTCATAAGAGTTGTCCTGCGTCCTTAGATGTTGTATTATATGACTCGTCTCTCCTATTACCGCCGCCTTTAGCCTATGCATTTTTTCCGCGTTGGTGTAGTACGGTGCATCGTGCACTAGGCTCTTGAAAATATCATGAAACGATTCCCATTCACTTATATCACCACTGAATGTGGGAACTCCAATTTCCCTTTTATTGATGATGCTGTACGGCTGCTCCACCCTTTCTGCTATTTTTGATTGAGCTTCTCTGATCGCTGCTAACATTTTTGATTTCTTAATTAACAGTCGTCTCCATTGTTCCTGAATTTCTGGATCGGTTAGTATCTCCCTTTCCGCGGTCTTCACAATATTTCCGATAAAATTAAATGCTGTCTCTATATCCTTTTCCGTCTCTAGGCTATCCATCAGTATCATGGTACATTCCACCTCCCGTATGATCCCTCTAGCCTCTAACTCCATCTTGGTCGGTGCCGAGCTTTCCAACGAATCGGCCTCCCGGGAGTATGACCCCACAGCCACATCCCTTTTGTCTGACTACCTTATGTTCAGATTTGAAGCCCCCCTCGTCGCCTTTGCTCGCCAACACTGCCGTTTCTTCTATATCTCGGATGATCTCTCTGGCCTCTAACTCGATCTTGGTCGATGCCGAGCTTTCCAACGAATCGTCCTCCCGGGAGTATGACCCCACAGTCACATCCCTTATGTCTGACGCCTTTTTGCCCAGATGTGAGGCCCCCTCATCGTGTTTGCTCGCCGTCACCGCCGTTTCTCTTGCCGCAATCTCCTTTTGACTCCGCATACTAGGGAAATTCCATTGAATGCTCCTTGCACCCAATTCTTCCCTTTCCTCTGTTTTCTGAGGTAGATTTTTCGCCTTTCTTTTATCATCCTTGTTGTCTGCCGCCCCCAATTTATTCTCTGATCCAGTTTCTTCAGCTTCTGTTGAGTTTTCCGATAGCAATTTTTGGAATCTTAATTCTCCGGTTTTAATTTCATCAATTGCTTTTTCAATTTCCTGCATCAATTCTCGGGTGTAGCCGTACACATGCTTTTTGTAATAGTCACCATAATTAAAAGGTTTTGACATCAATATCTCGTGATTTTTTAGGAAAATGTTCTATATTCCTCTAGCAGTTCTTTTCTTTTATTATAAAAACATGTTCACTTATCCGTGAACACAATGAGTTTTATCCCCTGGAGTACTTTATCCCCTGAAGAGAATTGCCTATATAGATGCACGATATCGTATATCCCCAATATAAAGGTACCCCCCCCCCCCCATATTCGGTATTTTGATGATTGTAGCCACATTTTTCAACGGAGTTTTCTGAAATTCTAAAGAAGGAGTTCTGTGTGAGTACTTTACCCCCAGACATAGATTTGTTAATAAAGCATATTATGTACATTAAAGACTTCCTGCATTTATTTTTTGAAGAAGTTCCTGGTATATATAGTTTTCTGCTATGAAAGGATTTCTGATGTGGACTTAAAAAAATCCACCGGGGTGAACCTGGGCATTTTTACTCATATCGACTGAGATGTCATCTTCTATATATATAAAAATCAATTGTTGTTTGTTGGTAATGGAATCAGTTGAAAACGGCTGGACCGATTTGCATAATTTTTTGTACAAACGTTCGTCATACCCCGAGTTAGGGTTTTAAAGAAAAAAATATTGACCACGCCTACTTTTACGCCCACTATCTTGATTTATCTAAAATCTTTATATTTGCCAGATAATGAAGATATCGGTTTGAAAATTATTACACGAGATACTGTTGACTTTCCCTCCAAACTTAGGAATTTATTTGGGCCCCAGGGAACTGACCACGCATACTTCTAATCTGTCAATAGTAATGTTTTATTTTGCATGATTTTTTTTCCATTTTGACTTACTATTTCGGAATGTACATTTGTAGTGTTTTTTTATTTTGAATTCTAATATGATGTGTAGTCTTTTTGGGTAGTAGAAAGCGACGAAAAAAATGGAGTGGCGGAACTGAATAGATGATGTTAAAATAATTTAACGTGGTCACACCAACATTGCTAAAAAATCAAAAAAGAGCATATTGCACTGCAAAAACTCTAAAATAGGGAAAAACTGAGAACATTTTTTCAATAGAATCAAATTTCAAAATAATAATAAGGACCCAACTTCGTAAGGACCTTTAAATATTGGCTGAAAAAATCAGCGAACAAGTTGAAGATCTTTTCAATTTGTTTATTAGTTATTATGCTTATAACTCAAGAACGTTTTGACGGATTTTCATAATTCATACAACTTCGGAATGGAATCTTGCAAAAAAAAAATTGCGTAAAATATGCCAAAAAAAATATAAAAGAAAAAATCCTTTTGGCGTGCAATTTTTTCAATTTAAAAACTATATAGAAATGTACATTTTTTATTGTTTTGAATTTTGAATGAATAATATCAAAAATGAAATAGTACGCAATAAGATGTTAAATGGCGATCTTTCATGTCTGAAATTGGCATTTAGCTTTCAACTCCAGGATCTACATCGTGCTTCAGCTGGATGATGCGAACACATTTAAATAAGCAAAAATAACCGACAAAACGTTATGGAGCTCATTTCAACACGTGGACCTACCTACTTCTATCACATGACAATAATTCGTCCAATGAGAACTGAATATGCAAAATTCATTGGGACTGCAATCAGTGAAATACCGAATATATAGGGAAAAGGATTTCTATTCTTTCCGAAATTCTTTCTAAACTTTCACGATACCTTAAATCACTTTTGCAGTTCATGATATGAGCCATAACCCCCGGATAAGAATACAACCCGATTTCAAGTATATCTTACATTTTAACCATATTTTCATACTAATTTTGGCAAATGTTGGTAATTTGGGAAGAAACCATCCATGCAAAAACTGATCACGTTTTGTATAACCATCATATGATTTAAGGAACCGGACATTTGTTTAATCGTCTTTGAATTATACTATGATAAAAGATATGGAAATTATGGGGTCTCCAACGCGCAATTTCAATGACAAATAATTCATATTACTTTAAAAATAAGTAAAATAAATTAAGTTCGGCCGGGCAGAATTATTACTATCATCCATCTGAGGGTAAAGGAAACATTTTTATATAAAAGTATCTAAATTCAAGCGTGTTTCACTTTAAACTGCATATACCAGTAAGACTGTTTGAATGAGGTTATATGGGGCCATACCAAAACGGGAACCTCTGTGGACAATTTTATACTTCAAGGATTGTCATCTATCAATCCTTCTAAAATACCAAATTTGAAACAATTATACGGGTAAATGTGTGGATTATCAGCATACCCAATACAGGTAGGTAGTATTATATGTGTTAGACAAATCCGAGGAGAAATGTGGCAAAAATCATCAAAATACCGAATTTCGAGAGATACCGTTGTATGGGGACTATACCAAAACGTGAACCGATAGATCATTTTCAATACCAACCATCCTAAACACAATACGAATTTTTCAGCTAAATTTTGACGCTATACGTCAAATAATGTGGGCTGTATCGTAATTTAAACAAACAGACATACAGACGGACAAATCGACTTAGAGTTTTATGCTGATTATGAATATATATGCATATTTAATGGGGTCTATGACGAACATTTAGTGATGTTACAAATGGAATGAAAAGTTAATATACCCTCCTTTCCAAGGTGGATGATATAATAGCACTAAAGACTAAAATTACGGGCCGGCAACGCGGACCGGGCCAGCTAGTGGTTATATATTTTCCAAATGAATTACAATTATTTCTAAATTATTATCAAAATAACGTTGAATCAGATGTATTCAAGTATTATTAGTCTCTTTCAAAAATATCTTAAACATACATATCGAATTGTTCTAGTTATTCCTTCTCAATGTTTAATTAAAACCCAAAATATGCTAAGTGAGGTTGAGTCGTATGCACTCACTAAGAAATTTGTTTCACAGTTTGTTTTTTGCAGTAAAATCGTATTCTACATAAATCTGTTCGGTTTGAAATGTTACGCAAATAAAATTGTTCCTTCAATTACTAAATGGATTTAAACATACATTATAAAAAAAACGTTCTCCATTCGACACGCACATTCGCTTCATTTAGAATGTAAGGTAATTGGATTGTCTACCCATTTGGATTATTTATCCATGTCAAAAGAGTTTTATACGATTGCATCCACACAGTAAACACAAAAGCCAATTCGGTTGAATTATGGTTAAATCAGACAAAACAAATCGGGCGGTACTGTTTTATAAGGGTTACACCAAAACTTTAAAAGAAACTTTTAAAAAAGTTATACGTCACCCATAACTGGTTTGTGCTGCAAACGTTTACTTTGTTGAAACAATTAAATATTTACGTAGCATATTTTTAGGATACAAAAATATAAACTGAAGTGAAATAATTATAAGGTTTCATTATCCTTATTTCTTAGCAGGTGGGGTTGATATCTACTGAAGATGCGATACCTACATGATTCTGATGATGATTCATGTACTATATTCGTCAGACTCGTCAAAATATAAACTGTTTCGATTTTCATACTGCATTCGTATAGATACAAATAATTTGTATAGATAATATATAATGCAATATCATAAAAGTAAACGCTACTGCCCTAAACCACTTTTAATACCCTCCTGCCACCGTGAGGCAAAGAAAGCCATTAAAATAAAAGTTTTGGAATTGGATATTGAGTCAATTCCATTTTTTCCAGTGAAATGAGACGTTAAAAAGTTTTCAAAATTTTCGATGGTACCGTTTTCTTTCTACAGTGGCTGTTATCTATTGTGAGTTTTAAATACCATGTTTGAAAAGATTATATTAAAAATTTGGTTAAAATAATGGACATGCTACCGAATTTTAAACAATTCCATTAGAAATTGTGGCTTGAATTGTTAAAACATCGAATATCGGGAGGTACAGTTATGTGGGGGATATACAAAAAAGAAGACCAACATAACCCACTTACGAATTTGGTCTACCGACTGACAAAATACACATATGTGAAAAAATGTTAGCCTTCGTTCGACAGATAGCTTGATTACAACAGATAAACGGACATCGCTAATTCTACTACATTTACTTTGTAGGGTCAAACACGAGTATTTTGAGGAGTACCTAATGGAATGGTTAATTGTATAGTAGTAATATTATGATGGGAGGCACGGCAAAATAATACAAGGTAATATCATGCTAATACACCACAAGGTGGTCAGACATTATGTCTTTGTGGATTTGTTTGTAAGAGGTAAAAGGAAACGTGATAGACCCATAGTTCCTTTTAATGATCTACATAGAATCACATTCAGAGTGATTTATGCATGGCCGTACGTTTGTCCATTCATCCGTCTGTCGGTCCATGTATTTTTGTAAACAAGGTACAGGTCATAAATTTAGTACATTTATTGCCCGACCCAGATGAAATTGGAGATAATCGGTCAAAATTTAGTTATAGATTCCATATATATCTTCGTTCATTTTATTGTGCACCAAATGTGTAATAACATCCTAAATATTATGGAATTTTGCATATACGACCAAATAAGGCCTGGAAATAAGTGTGCCAAATTTGATCGAAATCAGTTCAGATATATTTGATATTTTTGTCCTTTGCACTCTGTAAGAGCGATATTTGGGGAAATATATCAAATTTTACCGAGATCGGTTCAGATTTGGATATACATAACTCCCATATATATCTTCGTCCGATTTGATTTTTATTGCGAAGCAAACTTGTAATATTAGCACAAATTGGATGGAATTTGGTAATTATGACCAAAGTGAGCTAGAATTTCAAATTTGGTGAATTGTTTATCCGGTTTGTTATATGAAGCTCTACTAAATATGCAAAGGGGTGTAGGGTATCATAAAGTCGGCCCGCCCGACATTTTCTTTATTGGTTTCATATTATTCCATTGACAACATCCCAATCTCAAAATCAAAAATTAAAATTTCCTCCTTCAAAATGTAAGCAAAACTTTTGTTTAGTGCAAAAATATGGAATTAGAAAAATTTATAGAATTAGGCATAATTTGAAATTTTCGGCATCTATCTTCTATCGGGGTGATATAAAAAAACGTCACCTTTTTTAAATTTTATTGAATGAAAGCAAAAAATGTCGGAAATAGCACCAACTTTTAGAATAAGGTTAGATTTGTTTGAATTGGTCAACTTTGGCACGAATTATGGACTTCCAACGGACAATGAAACCGTCACACGCTGACCGAATGTTGCTCTGCGGTATTTTGGCACATTCCCGGCAAAGCGCTTGCTTGAGGTGATCGACACTTTGGTAGTTTTTAGTACCAACCTTGTTTTCCAAAATACTCCAGTCACAGTAGTCCAACGGATTGGTATCCGGAGATTTTGGTGGCCATTTTGCGCTAGAAATGAAGCGAGAAACTGCATTTTGTAACCATTCTTGGATGGTGCGTGCTGAGTGCGATGGTGCTGAGCCCTATTGGAATGTCTAAGGTCTGCGGCAAAAATGTTTGCGTGCCCAAGGTTTTAATACACCCTCCAGAATATTTTCACGATGCCACGGTGCACGGTCGATTAATACGAGCGGTGAGCGACCATCGGCTGTTATGGCGGCCCACACCATCACCATGGCCGCCGCTTGAGTTCTGGTGGCCAACCGAAGGTGCACATTTTCAGCTGACCTCTTTGGCAAGTAAACACGATCATTTTGTTCGTTTACAAACTGCTGGACAACGAATGTTTTCTCGTCGGAGAAAACGGATTTTGATCAAGTCGCTTCTTTAGTTTTCGAGCCATATCTGCAGATGTTGCTGCTTTCTTCCGTCCACTTCCTTGACGTCGGCTACGCTACCACGGTATCACGGTACAAAAGATTTATTCACATTTAAATGCTGGAGTGCTCTAACGATAGCCACTTGTGATTTTCCAGCCAAATATAAAGAAATCACACTATCACGCTTGAATTCCATCACGAATAACTTTTTTCTGGAAAATTCTCACCAAAAAACCACTGAACAGATTTTCCAGAATGCTACTACATCGCCTAAAAGTAAAATAGGCTATATAAATTTTTGATATTCCACTTGGAACTGGAGATATAGAATCAGAATCGGAGGTACTTTCCAAAAAATTTAGATTTTATATGCACATATCTATTTATAGATTACAGATACAGTCAACAGAACAGAAATAAATTTGCCAAATTATATTGAAATCGGTTCAGATTTGGATACAGCTCCCATATTTATTTTCAGCCGATATTACTTTTTCGATGCAATATGTATTACCGATGCCAATTAAATGCTGACAAAGAGACAAAATCTGGAACCAAAAAATATTGCCAAATTATATTGAAATCGGTTGAGGTTTGCGTATAGCTCCATTATAAATGTAGGTTCAGATGTGCATATAGCTCCCATATTTATTTTCGGCCGATTTTACATTTTTGATGCACCCAACGCAATATGTATGTCCGATTCCAATTAAATTCGGACAAACAGACGAAATCTGGTACCAAAAATATTGCCAAATTGTATTGAAATCGGTTGAGGTTTGCGTATAGCTCCATATAAATATTTCGGCCGATTTCATGTATGTTATGCACCAAAAATGATGTATATAACCGATTCCAACGAAATTCAGAAGGTTTGGCGGAATTTGATTACAATAATAAATTTTACAAACTGATTGGAAATCTGTTAAGATTTGGATATGGCTCCCATTTATATATTCTCGGCCGATTTCACATATTTGACGAACCAATTTCAATGAAATATGGAAAGTGTGAAGGAATTTGGTGTAAAAGTAATTTTTTTTTTAAATCGGTTCAGAATGGGATATGAAGATTGCAGTTTCCTGCACGCTTGGCATTTGCAATGAAATTAATAAATCTTAAGGACAAACCCTTCGTGTATGCGGACAAAATTTGGCATGTTCCTGCTTTTCTCATGGTCAGGTGTTATTTACGCATTAAATTATTACAACATTTTTTTTTAATATTTGAAATTGTTTTTTTTAACCAACGAATATTCGTATATAAAATTTTGAATGCATAAAAAATTAAAAAGGAGTACCAAAGCGCACCGGGTTCAACTAGTCTATATCTATAAAAGAGGAAAATGTTTGTATGTTTGTTTGTTTGTTTGTAATTTATGGACTCGAAAACCGCTGAACAGATTTTCCTGAAAATTTGCATGTTTACTGCAACATCGCCTGAAAGTAACATAGGCTATATACATTTCTGAAATTCCACTTGGAAGTGGAGATATAGCATCAGAATCTGAGGTATTATTACAGATACAGTCTCCAAATTTGGAATGCGTAACGGAATTTGAAACAAAAATAAATTTGCTAAATTATATTGAAATCGGTTCAGAATTGGATATAGCTCCCATATATTTTCGACCGATTTCATGTATGTATCTCTAATTTCAATGAAATTTGGAATGTGTAGCGGAAATTAAAACGAATATACTTTAGTCAAATTATATTGAAATCGGTTCAGATTTGGATATAGCTCCCATATATATCTTCAACCGATTTCGTTTATTTGATGCTCCAAACACGATATGTATGTTCGATTCCACTGAAATTGGGAATGTGTGACGGGATTTTGATTAGAAAATAAATGAGTCAAATTATATTAAAATCGGTTCAGATCTGGATATAGCTCTCATATATACTAGCTCTCATATATATAGCTCTCATATATACATGAAATCGGTCGAAAATATATATGGGAGCTATATCCAATTCTGAACCGATTTCAATATAATTTGACAAATTTATTTTTGCTCCCAATTTCGATACTTATTCTAAATTTCATTAAAATTGGACATACATATCGAAAATGTATATGGGAGCTATATCCAAATCTGAACCGATTTCAATGAGGCATGTTTGAGGCATCAAATGAACGAAATCGGTCGAAAATATATATGGAAGCTATATCCAAATCTGAACCTATTTCAATATAATTTGGGAAATCAACTTTTTACACCATTCAAATTTCATTGAAATTTGGGATACATAGCGTGTTTGGTGCATCAAATGCTTGAAATCGGCCGAAAATATATATAGGAGCTATATCCAAATCTGAACCGATTTCAATATAATTTAGCAAATTTATTTTTGTTCCAAATTCCGTTACGCATTCCAAATTTGGAGACTGTATCTGTAATCGATCAATAGATATATGCGTACAAAATCTAAATTTTTGGAAGGTACCTCAGATTCTGATGCTATATCTCCACATCCAAGTGGAATTTCAGAAATGTATATAGCCTATGTTACTTTCAGCCGATGTTGCAGTAAACATGCAAATTTTCAGGAAAATCTGTTCAGCGGTTTTCGAGTCCATAAATTACAAACAAACAAACAAACATACAAACATTTTCCTCTTTTATAGATATAGACTAGTACTTTGGTACTCTTTTTTAATTTTTTATGCATTCAATATATATATATACGAATATTCGTTGGTTAAAAAATTAAAAAAAATAATGCGTAAATAACACCTGACCACGAGAAAAGCAGGAACATGCCAAATTTTGTCCGATTTCAATACAATTTGGCAATATTTTTGGTACCAGATTTCGTCTCTTTGTCCGAATTTAATTGGAATCGGACATACATATTGCGTTGGGTGCATCAAAAATGTAAAATCGGCCGAAAATAAATATGGGAGCTATATCCACATCTGAACCTATATTTATAATGGAGCTATACGCAAACCTCAACCGATTTCAATATAATTTGGCAATATTTTTTGGTTCCAGATTTTGTCTCTTTGTCAGAATTTAATTGGCATCGGTAATACATATTGCATCGAAAAAGTAAAATCGGCCGAAAATAAATATGGGAGCTGTATCCAAATCTGAACCGATTTCAATATAATTTGGCAAATTTATTTCTGTTCTGTTGACTGTATCTGTAATCTATAAATAGATATGTATATATATATACTTTCATATTTTTCATTTTCATATCGGCCGGGAATATATATATATATATATATATATATATATATATATATATATATATATATATATATATATATATATATATATATATATATATATATATATATAAATATATATATATATATATATATATATATATATAAATATATATATATATATTACGGGGAAGTATGTTGCTACCTCGAATTCACTAATTGCAATATAAATGCCACTCAACTTCAAAAAATTGCAGTTTCCTGCACGCTTGGTATTTGCTATGAAATAAATAAATCCAAAGGACAAACCCTTCGTGTATGCATGTCATGTTACTGTTTTTTAAATGGTTTTGTTTATTAACGCATTAAAGTAGTGCAATATATTTTTTTTTTTAAATTTGTTTTTTTTATCCAACATATATTCGTAAATAAAATTTTGAATGCATATAAAATCAAAAGGGGTGCGAAGCGCACCGGGTTCAGCTAGTATACTATAAAAACAAATTTTAAAATAAAGTTACATAAAATTAAAAAAAAAATATTATTATTTTATTTTTACCCTTAATATGAACCGATATGATGTTTTTAGAGTATTTATTACAATAGACATACATATGTAAACAACAAAGAATCGCTCCATTCAATCAACGCGAAAAAGCCAGACTTTATTATTTTTCAATTTTACAAAAATGTGATACTTGTCTTGTGTAAATAGATTTGGAACTTTCCCTTTCAAATTGAAACCAAACTGCGTAAATATATAAAGTACTAGATGGCCCGGTCCGCGTTACCGGCCCGTACTTTTAGTCTTAATGATTATTTTTTTAAGCATAATAGATCACAGATCTGACTCATCTAATAAAAAGTAATGACTGCAAAGTAATTTCTAAATAGAAACAAATATTCATGGCAAAAATTATTATAGATGTTCACCTACCGTCGGTGTTACATATTTTGAATAGCCTGATCTTATTTGTCAGCCATAGGCTTTAATTTGAGTGTTAAAAACCTTTATGATGAAGAACGTTGATAAAGCCCCATGTGAAAACTCAGCTCAATTTTCGATGTTTTAAAGAGCTAAGCAATATTTTAAATTAAAATGAGCTGTAATTTGGAATTTGTATTTCCAACGTTAAGAATACCGTGCTGCGTGGTATTTATTTTTGTCCACCTCATAATTGAGGGCAGAATGATTTCAGAATAGTCAAAGATAAAGATTACTCTTTTACACCCATTACCGAAAGATGGGAATTAAATTTTTTGATGATGATGGTTTCTTCTCAAATTACCAACATTTGCCGAAATTAGTATGAAAAATATGGTTAAAATGTAAACTATACTTGAAATCGGGTTGTACTCTTATCTGGGGGCTATGACCCAAATCATGACCTGAAAAAGCAATCTAAGGTATCTTGAAAGTTTAGGAAGAAATTCTTTTCTTACTAAATGTCCAATTCGCTTTATATTCGGTATACCACTAATTGCAGTCCCAATGAATTTAGCATTTTGAGTTCTCTTTGGACGGATTATTGTCATGTGAAAGAAGTAAGTCCACGTTTTGAAATGAGCCCCATAACGCTTTGTCGATCATTTTTGTTTGTTTAAATGTGTTCGCATTTACCAGCTTAAGCACGATTTAGGTCCTGGAGTTGAAAGCTATATGCCAATTTTAGGCATGAAAGATTGTCATTTAATATCGTATTGCATACCATCCGGAATTGTGTGAATTCTTAAAATCCGTCAAACCGTTCTTGAGTTATAAGCGTAGTGACTGACATGATTTTCTTATATATGGTGAAAATAATTCTTTATTTTTTTCACAGAAAAAAAAACGATCGAATTCAATATCTTAAGCTAAATTGAAAAAAAATCGTACATTATATAAAATTGACAAAAAACAAAAGCAAACTGAAAAAAATAAAAAAATCTTCAACTGGTTCGCTGATATTTTACAGCAAATATTTAAAGGTCGTTACGAAGTTTGTCAATAGAATGTACTATTATTTTGAAATTCGATTCCATTAAACAATTTTTCATTTTTCTTTCCCGGTTTTAGAATTTTTGCAAAGAGATGGCCTTTTTTGTGATTATTTTTATCGATTTTAAAAAAGTAATTAAAATATTTTTGTTCATAGCTTATATCTATAAATAACAGTTTTGTCCGTTGTCGCTTTATACTCCCCGAAAAGACTACACATAATATTAAAATTAAAAAAAGAACACTACAAATATACATTCGAAAATTGTAAGACAAAATGGAAAAAAATTATGCAAAATAAAACACTACTATTGTACATTTCAAAAGTCAAAATAAAAATGCTCAAATTTCACATTTTTACGCGATTTTTTTGGATTTTATTCTTTTCCGCCAAAAGACAATTCCGAATTTGTCAAAATCGTTAAAATCAGATCAGCGGTTCTTCAATTATAAGCGGTGTTACTAACACAACTTTCTTATATATGCATATATAGATATATTTAGATTAAAAAGTAGGCGTGGTTAGTTCTTCAGACCCAAAATAAATGCTTAGGCGTGGATAGGAAGTCAACAGTATCTCGTGTAATAATTTTTAAACCGATATCTTCATTATTTTGGCAAATAAAAGGATTTTAGATAAATCTAAATAGAGGGCTTAAAAGTAAGCGTGGTCAATATTTTTTCTTTAAAAACTCGGGGTATGACGAAAGTTTTTACAAAAAATTATGTAAATCTGTCCAGCCGTTTTCAACTGATTTCGTTACCAACAAACAACAATTGATTTTTATATATAAAGATTCTACATTAAGGTAACGTGAAATATACGACTATATTAACAAATGTGGTGTTGCTGTTCCTTAACCGTGAAAATTTTTTCCGCGCCATACTTTTGCCGCACACCCTTTTAGTTTTTTGCATACCTTTGTTGTATTTCTTTGCATGCGTATTTTTCTGTACAACGAGTGAAAACGAGAGCTATAAGGAACATGTAAACATATCTGTATATGCTTACATGTTCCTTATAGCCTCGAAAACGGCTGAATCGATTTTACTAAATTTTTAGAGAACATTCAGGAACTTACTGTTGGGAAAATGTATTAATTTTATTTTAAAAAATCAAAGGGAGCGCTTTATCTTTTAAAAAAATGAATGAATCGATTTAACAAGTTGTTTCATTTCGAAAATATATACCGGGCTTAATAAAAGACCACTTACAGATTTAAAAATATTAATATTATTCTTATTATTTGGTATAGAAATGTATGCCAATCCACTACGTAATACTAATGGTTTTGAGTAATAGAATAACCGACCTGGCTTAAAATTTAAAATCCTTATATTAAACAATTGTACAAATTGGCGACAACGATGTGCTACAGGCTTATGTGTGTGGAAGAGTCGTCATATTCCACATAGTTTATTAAGCGCTTAAATTAAAAAGCAGTAAGTGATATACAAATGCGGTATGAATGGTAGACCTGATTGTTAATTAGAAAAAATCGTAGGGTACTATAGATAGACCCATAATTCCGCTTGAAGATCTCCATAGAACCACATTATGAGGCGATTTATGCATGCATACACTAACGACGCTTTGGTTATCCAATTAAATTGTCTAATTCTATTTTATATTTAAGTATTTTCAAGATAATTGAATTCATGAGAAATCGATTTAGATATGACTTTCATATGTTAGTTCCCATTCCCATTTAAATTTTAACCGGTCAAAAGCCGTAATACACAATTAATAGTTAAGTTACCAATATATGCGTGTGTTTGTTACAGGGGGTTCTACTAAATGTCCATAATGATCTTGGATACATAAAGTCGACCCCCAACTATTGTCGTTCCTCAACCGTTTTTTCTTGCTCTACTGTTGTATTTGAATTTATTAAATGTCATAATATTCTTCTAACTTCACAGCAAAACACTTTTTTATGCTCTGAGCTATATGGCTTTATTTGAAACGACCAAATTTTTCGTTATATAAATAATTATTTTTGACCCTAGTTATCTGTGGATCAAATCCGTTTCAAAACATTTGGAGTCGATCTGTTTTCTCAAGCGAGTCACTACAGTGGAATGCATAAATATTAAAAACTCATTTTAGGGTTAAACAGTAACTATGTGGGTCTATGCAAAATTCACCTTAAACATCATTTTAAAAGGATGACGGACAGTTTTCTGTCAACGGCTGTAGTGCCCATTACGAACTTCAAACACGAAATTTCAAACAATTTTAGTGAATAATTTTCATCAAAATACGGAATATAGGGAGGTATCGTTATATGGGGCTATACAAAGACGTGGATCCGTATACACGGTTTTTTGTCATAGGCTGCAGTATCTATTACGAACTATAAATACGAAATTTGAAACAATTCCGTTAAATATATCTCTTAAATCATTTTAGGAAAGTACCGTTATGTGGGGGCTATATAAAAACGTAGCCATGACCCATTTAGGAACCTAACCTGCCTACTGGCAAAATACTCAGACAGACACAGAGAGACGGACATATAATAGAAGAATATTTATACTTTGTTGGGTCTGACATGAGTATTTCGAGGAGTTACAAACGGAATGACAAAGTTAATATACCATGCATAGAATGGTGGAGGGTATAAAAAGAGCTTTTTCTATAGGAAAATTTTGGTTCAACAAATTCCAACACAAACAAAACGAAATGTCAAACTAGACAATCAATAAATAATAATCGTGTCCATCCAACCGCGCTTCTTCCTGTTCTTAACTCTAACCCCATGCACAATTATAATTATGACCTATATTATTTATAATTATGACATGTAGAAAATATGGCAAATCTGAAAAAATCTGTTTTTGTGCATTTCAATCCCTATTCCATTCTATACTGACCCTGATTCAATGAACCAATATTTTGAGGCGTTGCAAACTTTTGTTGTTGGGTATAAAATAATTTGCATTAATGCACTTACCAATCTTCTGGAAGTTCCAAAACATTTGTGGCATCATGTAACAGTCGCCCCCATTTTACACACACCGGGAAACATTGCGACGTTACTTTGAAATCATGACAATTTTTGAATCATGACAATTTTTGAATCATGACAATTTTGCAGACACCTTAATGACACGACTTAGGATTAATTTATTTTACAAAAAATTTCGCCAGTTATATTACCGAAGAGATAGCATGACGTAATTGATGTACATCCTCAAAATGTCGAACATCGTTATGGCTAATATATGCAATCTCTGTAAAACAAATTAATCCTCAGTCGGGTCTGAAAAATTGTCATGGTTATCAAAGTAATGTCGCAATGTTTCCCGAAGTGCCTTTAGCGTATACACAATCATATTCGTTCAGCGGATAGATAAAACAAATTTTCTTTTAAATCAGACATGAGCTAAGTGTTACCATTCAAGAAATAAACACTTGTTGAAAAAAACAAATAAAATTGAATACCCTCTACCATTTGGAACGAATTTGGAAATTTTCAAAAAAATAAAACCCATTAAAAATTCTATTAAAGTCTTAAAAATACCGAATATAATCGTTATACGAAGACGTGGATGTGTGAAATTTGAAGAAAGCCTGATGCATATTTCGGATTATATGATCGTTTTGGTTACACAAAATTTTGACCATTTGTGGGGAAGGTACCAGAAGGAATGGTCCGATCTCTTCTTTATTATAGATCTTGTTTTGATAGAAATATTGAGCTGTGGCAAGTCTGAATGGAATCGTATGTTAATTTCGCGTCTTATGAGCTCCAGAACTTTGGTTAATAAGAATATTGTGATGTGTGTAATTTGAAGAGAACTGAATGCTTATTTCGGATTTTATGAACGTTTTGATCATTCAAAATTTTGACCATTTGTGGGGGAGGTAGCCGAAGGAGTGGACCGATTTATTCCATCTTCACATTAGACCTTGAATTAATAAAAATATTGTGATGTGTGTAATTTAAAGACAATCGGACATTACACATCACATTATATAACAGTTTAATTATTACAAATTTTGACCTTTTGTGGGGGAGTTACTTGATGGAATGGGCCGATATTGTCCGTTTTCGCAGCCGAACTAGCACTGATGCAAATATTTGGATTTGCAAAGTTAGGGCAAAATCGGATTATCCTTACTCATTCTGTGGAGTAAATTATTTTCTTTGAAAATGTTGACATTTTGTGGCAGAAGGAGTGGACCGATATTGCCAATCTCCGAAGTCGATCTAAGTTTGACAATAATATTACGATCTACCTAGTTTGGATCAAATCGGATAATCCCTTCGAAAGTTATCGTGCACACCAGCCAGACAGACGGACGGACGGACATCGCTAGATCGACTCCAAAAGTCCTCAAACGGATTTGGTCCAATGATACCTAGGGTCTAAAACCGTTATTTCGACTAGGCACGTTTTGGCCGTATCATGGTAGGTCTCTGAACAAAACAGCTATTTTTTTGTTTTGTTATGCGTGAATTGACCACATTGTACGGTTTTTAATCAATTTTTTTTACAAACAAAAATAGCAATTAGGTTCGATGTGAATAATGCAAACTTACGAGTAAAAGATAACCAAGTAATGTATTAGACATTATCAATATCTCTCTAGATAACATACCCTATCATAAAAAAAAACTTTCTTATCTTAAACGAAAAGTATTGTGTCTGAATGAAACAAGAATGTTTTTTTCCGGAGGTACCTTTATATGGAAGCTATATCAAAATGTGGACCGATATCGAACATTAATGAAATATTTCATCTATCTCAATTTTTATTTCAAAATTGAATTCTATCTTAATTCGTTCGAAAAAAGCGTGATTACAACATGCAGACAGGTGCACAAATAATTTCAAATAAGTAAGTAAAATAAATATACATGCAAGAATAGGGCAGGAATCAATTGTAAATTACGAATGGCATTTGAATAAAATTGGCCGAAATATTACATATAAATCGTAGCAATTTGTGCGTCAATCAAGCGACAATACTTGTACTGTGGCTTATAAGTACATACCTGGCACGCAAACATCTAATAAATATGCTCTGGAAGGGCTTTGACAAGCATCTGCATCGAAGTCTAATAATACCGTACCCAGGACAGTAAAAAATATACCCCATGGATGGGATGTTTTCTGGATTGCATTGGCCTCTGTTTTCGATGCTGTTGCCCGATGTGGTGAATAGTTGATGTTATTGTGAGTCTCATTCATAGTAATGTTCATAGTCGATATTTGTATGTGTGGATCAACATCTCCAAATGCATAGCCCAAGTCTTCACCATTGGGTACCAACAAAAGTCCTTTGAAAATCAGATAAATTTGTTTAAATTGCATTCATTTACTTAAAACGACCACGTCTTACCCAAAAAAACTCCAATAGAAAGTAGTATAATAAAAGGCCTTCTTCGTCCCATATTGAGTTTGCAACGGTCACTCATTGAACCCAATATTGGTGTAAGGAAAAATCCCACCAGCGGCGATAATGCCCATACCAATGTCATATGTTGATGTTCAACCCCTATCTTCAGCAGAGTTGGAGACACAAATGCTGTTTCAGCAGCATACGAGAATTCGATTCCCATCACAGCAGCCGACACCCGTACTAATTCCATGCGAGTTTTGTGTCTTTACCATTGCGTGTGCGTAGTCATGTGGGAGTAAAAAAAATCTTTAATAAATCGACGCATTTAAATTCAATAAAAAATAAATAACATGAACATTTCCTTAATCCTTCTAATATAACAAATGTATACTGACAACTGTGATTTATTTGTGGAGAGGGGTAGACAAATTGTTTGTTGAAAATGAAACCCATTTAAAAATCAGTTTTTGCATGTAACGAAAACAGAATTAGAATGTATGAAACGAAAAATATGGCCTTATCTATAAAATCCACTAAACAAGTCTTTATGGGATTGAGGGATATTTTTATTCTAAATGTATATATATAGTCCTGATGTTTTTTTTTTTTTCGCTACTGCCATTTTCTACAAGGCAAAACTATACTTATTTCCCTAACTACTGCAGACGTTTGTTTTGGTATTGAATTGAAATTTCACACATAGCCGGGCATCTCACCGTCGATGATGATATTGAATTTTATAAAGAACGGATAACATTTTTTAATTTGACCTTTATATGAGAGCTATACTCTATTTTCTTCCGGTGGTTTTGGTATCCATTGAGAAGCGCTGAAAACGTCAAATTAACTTATACCGGGAGAAAAGTTAAAAATATTGAATATTATTTTACTAAAAAACAAAATGCATATTCAGTATTTTATTATAAATGGTATTATCCAGGCTACATATGAACAGCGACCCTAATACCAAATATATGATTTCAAGCACTACCTGTTCACCCAATACCAAATTGTACCAAATATAATACTATTTAGTGCTTTTCATTTGCTTGAAGTGGACATTTCCAAACCCTCAAAATTCCAGCTTCATCCATTCACACTAAGCTCAAATTTCCGAAACCTTCATATATCAAACTTACTTTCTAACGTTGATTCTCATACCAAGTTTCAAGTTTTTAGCTGCATCCGTTCCACAAACCCTTTGGTACATCTATCATACACTGCATCAGCTAGTCTCATTCCAAATCAGAATTCTAGCTCATTCCGTTTGTCTAATACAAAGTATTAAATTTTGAGTAAATTTTAGTACTTTTCGTACCCTCTTAGTACGAGCTTCCAAAACTCAGCCTTATGCGCCTGCGGATTAAGACTGACCCGTTTAAGATTCTAGCTTCGGCCGTTATTGTTATTGTAAAGCTTTAGAATAAACAAGTTTTTTTTTCGTTCAGGAGCGTAAACAAACAAATCGCCCAGTATACCAACGCGTGAACATGCCATGTACTGCTGACCATCAAAATTTTAACCGATTTCAATATAGTTTGGCAAATTCTTTTTGTACTGAATCACGTCGCTCATTCCAATTTTCATTGGAATCGGATATTCATATCGTGTTAGAAATCCACTGAAAATATATATGGAAACTATATTCAAATCTAAACCGATTTCAATATAATTTGGCAAATTCCGTTTTGTACTAAAATCCGTCACTCATTCCAAATATCATTGAAATTGGATATAGATAGCGTGTTTGTTGCATCAAATACACGAATTCGGCCGAAAAAATATATGGAAGCTATATCCAAACCTAAAAAAATAAAGTATATAATTTGGCAAATTCATTTTTGTACCAAATTCCGTTACTCACTCCGAATTTCATTGGATAAAATATATTCAAATATATAAAATCGGACGAAAATATCTATCAGAGCTATATGCACATTTGAAACGAAAATCCCTCATGGTCACCATGTTTATGATTTAAAACGCTAAGGCAATATGCAAATTTTTGGAAATGTCTATGGAATAGAATTTTGAAACAACATTTTTGGATTTTTCAAAACTTTGTTTGTCATTCGTTTCCGTAATTGTGGTTTTCATACAAATACAAACCATTTGTTCAAAATGCATTTTGTGCAGTCTTTGCCGTTTTAAGTCTTTTTAAGTAGTTTTGTCCACCTCAGAGGACAGAATGATTCCAAAATAATCAATGTTAATTACTCTTTTAAGCCCAATACCATAGTACCCCGTCTGTTTTCCCGCCAATCGGTTAAATTAACTATAGATCGGTGGACCTGGGAGATACTGTTTTAGGGGGTTATACCAAAATATGTATCCCTGTTTTTGCAGTCCCAATGAATTCTGCATTTTGGGTTCTCATTATGCCTACGTTTGCCACATATTAAGTTAGTTCGCGTTTCGATATGAGCCCCATACATCTGTTTCGGACATATTTGTTTGTTTGAATGGGGTTGAAAAGCTAGTCAAAAAAGATCACCATTTAACATCGTAACGTGCATTGGTTTCATTTTCTACATATTTCGTTCGAATTCAATATAGTATGTCAAATTGAATAAATGTATGCGATATAAAAATATCGAAACATTAAACAAATATATATCACAAATATTTTTATTGGCGTTTTTTCGTAGCTTTTTTTATTTTATCCTTTTCTGCCAAGTAACATTGTAAAATGGTGAGAATTGTTAAAATCGGGCAAACCAATCTTGAGTTATAATCTTAGTAGCTAACATGACTTTTAAATGAATGAATTATAGATTATATCTGGTATCATGTAGTTAACTGAAGTGAGTAGCAAACAACAATCCTGAAAATATATATATATTACTACGCTT
This sequence comes from Musca domestica, assembly GCF_030504385.1. Classification (NCBI taxonomy): domain Eukaryota; kingdom Metazoa; phylum Arthropoda; class Insecta; order Diptera; family Muscidae; genus Musca; species Musca domestica. The sequence continues at coordinate 11,273,260 of NW_026712328.1, read as the reverse complement.
CTACCTCAAGAACCGCTGGACTGATTTTAACGATTCAGACAAATTCGGAATTGTCTCGTGGAAGAAAAGGATAAAATCCGAAAAACGAGTTAAAATGTGATATTTGCACATTTTTAAAATATAAATATAATAAAATAAATATATTTGAACACCTTTGAAATGTACAATAGAAAGTTGTGTTAGTTACTACGCTTATAACTTAAGAACCGCTGAACTGATTTTAATGACACATACAAATTCTGAATTGTCTCCTATCTGAAAAGGATAATATCCACAAAAAATCGCGTAAAAATGTGATATATTAACACTTTTATTTTGACTTTTTAAATGTACAATAGTAATGTTTTATTTTGCATGATTTTTTTTCCTTTTTCACTTACTTTTTTTCTAATGTACATTTGTAGTATTTTTTAAATTTTATTTTTGAATTCGAATATTAATACTAATTTCTTTAATTGACTTGATTTCTTGAGAACTGAAATTGATGGCGGGTTACATGGAAGTGTAGTACCGAATCATGTGGTGGCGAAACGGAATAGATGATATCGAAATAATTTAACGCGATCACACCAAACTTAAAAGATAATTACTTTTTCAAAATCTCTAAAAATACGAAAAAGAGATCTCATTGCAAAAATTCTCAAATCGGGAAAATATCGAAAAAAATTTTCAATGGAATTGAATTTTAAAATAAAAGTACATTCTATTGACAAACTTTGTAAGGATCTTTAAACAGTTGCTGTAAAAAATAAGCGAACAAGTTGAAGATTTTTTCAATTTGTTATTCTTTTTTTGTCAAATTTTTTCAATTTGTATTATCATATTGAATTCAGTGGATTTTTTTGTGAACAAAATGAAGAATAATTTTTCACTATATACAATTTTTCACCAAAAAATGAAATAAGTGCGAAATACGATATTCTGACATCTACCTTTCAACTCCAGGGCCTACATCGTGCTTTAATCAAACAAAAATGACCGAAAAAGACTAATGGGGCTCATTTCAAAGCGTGGACTTACTTCTTTCATGTGGCAATAATCCCTTCATTGAGAGCTCAAAATGCAAATTTTTTGGGAGTACAATCAGTAAAATACCAAATATAAAGGGTGCACAATAGTAGAGCGAATGGGACTTTTAGTAAGAAAAGGATTTCTATCCTTCCAGAAATTATTCCCGAACATTCAAGATACCTTAAAACGCTTTTGCAGGTCATGATATCGATCATATATAACCATCGTATGATTTAAGCTATTTTTTGGGGTCTTCGCCACTTTCTTCTATTTGTGGCTTTTATTTGGAATCTTTGTTTCTAAGAGGGTAGAGAACCTCTTCGCATAAAATTTTCGGAGTAGGGCCCATATTGGTCTTGACCACATTCATTAATTGATTTGGCTAAAAAATTGTATTTATGCTACCCTGGCAAATAATTGCCACATAGGAATTTACTTAAGTAAAGTTCCCACATTGGAGTATCCCCAAGTCCACTTTCACATCTAATGTGTGGTCAGAAAAGAAAATTTTGTATTCTATTGAATTTGCAACCCCCAAGAGGATATTGGTTGGGAACGTAGATTTGGGATGTACATCTATATGAAATAAATTGTGAAAATATGAACAAATTACAAATATGAGAAAGTAGCACGGTACCGAATATTTGTTGAATCGTCATTGAATTATACTGTGATGAAAAATATGGACTTTATGGGGTCTCCAACTTACAAGTTAAATGACAAATAAAATTAGTTTCCATCTTACGGTAATGGGTGTAAAATTGTAATTATATTTGACTATTCTGAAATCAGTCTGCCTTCAATTATGAGGTGGATAAAACTATTTTTACTTATTTAAATCACGTAAATTTTTTTCAGTTTGACATGGTATTTTGTTCTGCTATATTTTTGATTTGGCCTCTATTTGTCATCTTGGATTATAGGGGGTGAAGAAAGTTTTCAATGTAGGTCGATGTTTCGCAGTAGTGCCCATATAAAGGTACTTCCTGATTTTACCATATTTCAAAGGATTTGGCTAAAAATGTGTATTTGGAGGGTGAAAATCTTACACAAAAATTTCAACATATCTACAAATTTTAGAATTTTCTCCATGTTATAGTACCCCCTCAAGTCCACCTTTTGGCTGAGAAACAGACCGACATGCTTAGGGGGTCTTATGAGGCCTCTTATGCACAATCTGAGGTGCTAATGGGGTTAAAAAAGTAATTAACTTTGGCTATTCTTTAATCATTCAGCCCTCAATTATGAGGTGTACAATATACAGTAAATTCCAAATTACTGATCATTTGACTAAAAATTAATCGACCAGTACGTGAACACTTCTAACAGTCATATCTGTGAATAATTATGCTTTGACAAATATGCATAAGAGACAAAAACTACCAGCCAGCTAGTGTTTTATATTGAATGATTTTTTTTCATTTTGACTTACTATTTTCGATTGTACATTGGTAGTGTTTTTTTCTTTTCTTTTTGAATTCTAATTTGTAGGGAACAGCGGACAAAACTGTTCTGTATATTGTATAGATTTTATGTATTTATTGGGTAAGTGGAACTATTGGAATAATACCATTTCAGTAAAGGAAAAGATATGAAAACAAGTTAAAAAGCTGTAAGTTCGGCCGGGCCGAACTTTTAATACCCTCCACCATTTGGTACAAATTTGGCAATTTCCAAAAAATAAAACCCGTTAAAAATTCTGTTAAAATCTTAAAAATACCGAATGCTTATACGACGACGTGGGCCTGCATAGGCAACTTTTGTCATAAATTATTACAATATTTAAATGCGAAACTTGAAGAAAAATCTTTTTATAATGTAGTTAAAATCAAAATACCGAATATGGGGGGTACCGTTATATGGGGGCTATACGAAGACGTGGACCTGCACAGACAATTTTCTGGCATGGGCTGAAGTATCCATTACGAACTTCACATACGAAATTTGAAACAATCCCTGTAAATAACGTCGCTAAAATCATTAAAATACCGAATATCGGGGGGTACCGTTATATGGGGGCTATATGAAGACGTGGACCTACATGGCTCATTTTTTGATTTAGGATGTAGTATCCATTACGAACTTCAAATACCAAATTTGAAACGATTCCGGTAAACAATGTCGCTAAAATCATCGAAAAACCGAATATCGGGGGGTACCGTTATATGGGGGCTACAGGAAGACGTGGACCTACACAGATAATTTTCTGTCTTAGGCTGTAGCATCCATTACAAACTTCAAATGCCAAATTTGAAATAATTCCGGTGAATAATGTCGCTAAAATCATCAAAATACCGAATATCGGGAGGTACCGTTATATGGGGGCTATATGATTACTTGGACCTACATGGCCCATTTACGAACTTAACCTGCCTACTGGTAAAAAATACATGTGTGCAAAATTTTAGCCTTCTATCTCAATTTGTTCGAAAGATGGCGTGATTACAACAGACAGACAGACAGACGGACAGACAGACACACAGACAGACAGACGGACATGGTTAAATCGTCTTAGAATTTTACGCTGATCAAGAATATATATACTTTGTTGGGTCTGACATGAATATTTCGAGGAGTTACAAACGGAATGACAAAATTAATATACCCTCCATAGTATGGTGGAGGGTATAAAAATAATATTTTATCGTGAACAATTTTATCAATTTGATTATTTTATTGACGATTTTTTGAGAACGGAAATTGCAGGCGGGTTACTTTGAAGTGTAATACCGAATTATGTGTCGAAATAATTTAAGCAGGTCACCCCAAAATATCACGAAAAAGAGGGAACATCTCATTTTAAAAATTCAAAAAAAGTTTGTATAGTTATTATTGACCTTTGATCAATATATTTTCTTCTGGTTTTTCGTTTGGCTTGAGGTCAGAATTTAAAAAAAACAGACGAATTTGTTTTTTTATATATTAATTTATTTGTCCGATATTTCGACTATCTTCGATAGTCATCATCAGGGATTTGACTTGAAAAACTTTTTGTATGGAGTTGAATTGAATTGAAAAGATTTTATTCAAATGTTCTGGTACAGTACAACTGCTCATACGAACTACAAACACCAATTTTTACAACAGATAGGCGGACATCGCTAAATCGACTTAGAATTTTATGCTGATCAATAGGTATAGAAAATTGTTCCCACCGGTATATCTTAGCGACTATTTCATTTTTGTTGCCAACTTACCGACAAATTTCGTTAACTACCGAAATGATAAGCAATTAAAAATATATATTGCTGTTAACGATAGTTTTCGTTAAGAAGTTAGAAAGTCGCATTGATGTAGTTGGATTCTCAAAGTTTTTTTGCCATTACCGAAAAAAGTCGGCAACTTCTAAATGCAAAATTTACATGCAAACAGTTAATAATAGTAGTGCCTACCTTATTTGATACAGAATTCAATAAAAAAATTGTGTGAAGTGCCAAAGGTTCGGGAAGTTGTCATTTAAAACTCACAACAAAGGAGGTGTGAGTTTTTCAAATATGAGGCGCATCATATCTTCCGATCAAGTTAATGGGGTTGTTGGCAGAATGAATCGTTAGATTAACGATCATTAATAGCTCAAATCGAAAGAGAAATTATCAAATATTCATTCACATATGACCTTCCACATAAAAGTCAAAATTTTCAAATTTCAAATAGCAACATTTTCAGCATAAGACCTATGGCTTCGAGCTCTCGTCAACCAACGCTGAGACGTGGGCAAGACTTTTCACTACACAGGCAATCATAACTAATGTATCTGCAGGGAAAATAAATTGGTTTAAAACTAACTTAAAATTAGTTTAAAAAAAATCACAACTAGTTTTTTTTTTTTTTTACTTATTTCCTTTATGTCAACTAACTATTTTAACATGGAGATAGGATAAGCAGTGGACAATTCCTGCATTAATTTTAAACTAACTATGAACTAATTAATTTTAAATTAACCATAAACTAATTACTTTCAAACCGATATATAGTCAGTTAAAAAATATGTTTTTTTCTGAGAAAAAGGAAGATATGAAAAACTTTGGCGATTTTTTTTTTTTGATAGTGAGATCTAATTTTTGAAATCAAATTCTTAATTTTTTTAAAGGAGTGTGGTTGCACTGTTTTTTTTAAGTACACTAGAGCCCCGACTTTCGTCGCACAGTGGGGTGAGATGCCCAAAAACGGAGATTAATTCAGGGAAGCATTATATCCCTCTGAAATTTTGCTCAGACAATTATATTACCTCTTTTGTTTGGCATTAAAAATGGGACATAACGGCCCACGTTTCGGTAAGGCCTCCATATAGCGTTACTTCCTGATTTTTGGTATTTTGAAGGTTTCGGCCACAATTTCACCCAATCATGAGTATCTTGACATTTTGAGTTCTGAGCGGACAAAATCACTCCCTGCTAAATTTTGTGAAGATAAATCAACTATTAGTATTGACCATATATAACGGCACTTCCAAATTTTAGGTATTTTGGAAATTTCTCCCTGCAAAATATATAATGGTACTTCCTATTTGAGGGTTTCAGACAGAGTTTTTACAAACTTATTATTTGGTATTTTGTTTCCCAAAGAATGGATGGAAAATTACAAAAATTGCCTATGTAAATCCAAAATTTGAGTAAAGTCAGAAAAAATAATGTATCCTTTGCAAAACCTTCTAAAATGTGAAGACAAAAAGAGTATATATTTTTATGAGAAAGGAATAATTATAAAAAATGTGTTTACAAAAGTGGCTGACAATTAAGCCTTCCCTTAATAATTATTCCCTTAAAATAGACTAATTGACTGACATTTAAATAATCATCCTCCCTTAAATCTCTCATTTTCTTAAATTGGATCATCTGTCAAAGGGTGAGGCAAATAACCTCACCACTGATTTTTTAAAGAGAATGGAATATTTTTATATACAGTTTAGAATTCCAGTTAATAACAGGATAAAACGCAGGAGAAGCTTATTTAATAATGAGCAAAAAAAAAAAAAAGAAATATAACACAGAGAACTAGATCAAAGTACATTCACCGCAGAATCAGTTGGCTATTTTCACCATTTTTATACCCTACACCACATAGTGGTAAGGGTATTATGTCTTTGTGCATTTGTTTGTAACATGGAGAAGGAAACGAGATAGACCCATAGTTACTTTTGAGAACCTTCATAGAATCACTTTCTGAGTCGATTTATGCATGTCAGTCCGTCCGTCCGTCTGTCCATGTATTCTTGTGAACAAAATGCAGGTCGCATTTATTATCCGATTGAGATGAAATTTTCCAAACAATATTTTTTTGGCCCAAGGACGAACCCTATTGAAATTGGTGAGAATCGGATCAAATTTAGATATAGCTCCCATATATATCTTCATCCGATTTCGGGTTAAATGTGCACCAAATGTCCACTATCAGTCCAAATCAGCTGAATTTTGGCACACCCAACCGAGTTCGGCCTAGAAGCAAGTATATCAAATTTGGAGAAAATCGGTTCAGATATAGCTATAGCTCCCATATATCTTTCATTCGATTTCGAGCTAAATGTGCACCAAATGTCCACTATCAGTCCAAATCACCTGAATTTTGGCACACCCAACCGAGTTCGGCCTAGAAGCAAGTATATCAAATTTGGAGAAAATCGGTTCAGATATAGCTATAGCTCCCATATATATCTTTCATCCGATTTGATCTTTAAGCCCCTCACATTCTTACTATGCACTCCACAACCGTGATATTTGGTACCAGGTATTAGATGGGGCACAGAAATAGTTGTTTTAAATTTTATCGAAATCGGTTCAGATTTGGATATAGCTCCCATATATATCTTCATCCGATTTCGGGTTAAATGTGCACCAAATGTCCACTATCAGTCCAAATCACCTGAATTTTGGCACACCCAACCGAGTTCGGCCTAGAAGCAAGTATATCAAATTTGGAGAAAATCGGTTCAGATATAGCTATAGCTCCCATATATATCTTTCATCCGATTTGATCTTTAAGTCCCTCATATTCCTACTATGCACTCCACAACCGTGATATTTGGTACCAGGTATTAGATGAAACACAGAAATAGCTGTTTTAAATTTTATCGAAATCGGTTCAGATTTGGATATAGCTCCCATATATATCTTCATCCGATTTCGGGTTAATTGACCACCAAATGGCCAATATCAGCCCAAATGGCCCGAATTTTGGCACATGTGACCGAGATTAGCCTTAAAGAAAATACAACAAATTTGGAGAAAATCGGTTCAGAAACAGCTATAGCTCCCATATATATGTTTTATCCGATTTGGTGTTTAAGCCTCTCACATTCGTAATATGCACTCCACAAGAATGATATTTGGTACCAGATATAAGATACAGCCCAGAAATAGCTGTTTGTAATTTTATCGAAATCGGTTCAGATTTGGATATAGCTCCCATATATATCTTCATCTGATTTCGGGTTAATTGTGCACCAAATGGCCGATATAAATCCAAATGGACTGAATTTTAGTACATTGGACCAAATTCAGGCTAGAAGCAAGTATATCAAATTTAGTGAAAATCGGTTCAGATATAGATATAGCAACCATATATATGTTTCATCCGATTTGGTGTTTTAGTCCCATACATTCGTGATATTCACTCCACTACCGTGATATTTGGTACCAGGTATTAGATGGAGCACAGGAATAGCTGTTTTAAATTTTATCGAAATCGGTTTAGATTTGGATATAGCTCCCATATATATCTTCATCCGATTTCGGGTTAAATGTGCACTAAATGGTCAATATCAGCCCAAATCACCTGAATTTTCGTACATAAGACCGAATTCAGTCTAGAAGCTAATACGTAAAATTTGGAGAAACCCGGTTCAGAGATAGCTATAGTTCGTAAAATGCACGATAAAATTAGATAGATTTTGATTTTGTACCAAATATCATAGAGCTTTGAAATGCCCTGAATAAACCTTTTTACGAGAGCTCTACTAAATATGCATAGTGGTGTAGGGTATCATATAGTCGGCCCCGCCCGACTTTTGAGCTTTCCTTACTGGTTTATATTTAACAAAAACGGCACGAGTTTTTTGTTGATTATAAAAGATGACATTCGATACTAAAATACAAATTGAAATTTGTAAGATTTTCTCGATATTATTTTTTTAACTCTTTATACTTTTCGAATATGGCGAAAATATGGTAATATTTGAAATTATTTTTTAAAATATTTTGACATCATTATTTTTAAAACTTTTTATTCAAAAACATTGATAACAGCCTGTATTCGAGGTTTCAGTTTTAAAAATATCACTTTTCTAAATTATTTCACACTAAATTATTTCACTTCAAAAAAACAAGGATAATTTTTTCCCTTTTTCTTGCGAAAAAAAGAAATATTTCTTAACTTTGCCACTGTGTAATTAGAAAACTAAACAAGGTACGACTTTAAAATGTTCGGTACTGATGTAGAATTTAGTGTTCTATGATTGTTTAAAAGCATTTATTCCAAAAGACGAATTTTACTTTTCAATTCATCTCCGTGTTTTGTGATTTCACCCCTCTGTGCGTCGTTCCGATTTGCGTCGTTTCGAGTTGCGTCGCTTTTCAAAAACAGGAGGGCGGTCATTGCTAAATTGACTTAGAATTTTACGCTGATAAAGAATTTATATACTTTGTTGGGTCTAAAATTATTATATCGATGAGTTACAAATGGTATGATAAACTTATATACCCTCCACACTATGCATGGTGGAGGGTATAAAAAGTTCGTGAAATATGAACAAAAGTAAAAAAGCAGTTTTGGGACAATTTTCTTCGAAAATGAACAAGGAGTGGCCGCCCGGATAATGTTGAACGTTTCTTTATACCCTCAGCCATATGGCTACAGATACGGTCAAAACGGTTTTAGACCCTAGGTCTCTTTGGACCAAATCCGTTTCAGAACATTTGGAGTCGATCTAGCGATGTCCGCCCGTCCGTCTGTCTGTCTGGCTGGCTGGTGCGCACGATAACTCTCGAAGGAAGTACTCGATTTGGTCCACACTTTGTACATCGTAATATTTTGTCAAACTTAGATCGAGTTCGGAGATGGGCAATATCGGTCCACTCCTTCTGGTACCTCCCCCACAAAAGGTCGAAATTTTCAAAAAATATATTTTCTGCATAGAAAGAGAAATCCGATTTTGCTCCAACTTTGCGAATTCTAATATTTTTGTCAGTGCTAGGTCAAGTGCGAAAATGGACAATCTGATTTCGGGTTAATTGTGCACCAAATGGCCGATATAAATCCAAATGGACTGAATTTTAGTACATTGGACCAAATTCAGGCTAGAAGCAAGTATATCAAATTTAGTGAAAATCGGTTCAGATATAGATATAGCAACCATATATATGTTTCATCCGATTTGGTGTTTTAGTCCCATACATTCGTGATATTCACTCCACTACCGTGATATTTGGTACCAGGTATTAGATGGAGCACAGGAATAGCTGTTTTAAATTTTATCGAAATCGGTTTAGATTTGGATATAGCTCCCATATATATCTTCATCCGATTTCGGGTTAAATGTGCACTAAATGGTCAATATCAGCCCAAATCACCTGAATTTTCGTACATAAGACCGAATTCAGTCTAGAAGCTAATACGTAAAATTTGGAGAAACCCGGTTCAGAGATAGCTATAGTTCGTAAAATGCACGATAAAATTAGATAGATTTTGATTTTGTACCAAATATCATAGAGCTTTGAAATGCCCTGAATAAACCTTTTTACGAGAGCTCTACTAAATATGCATAGTGGTGTAGGGTATCATATAGTCGGCCCCGCCCGACTTTTGAGCTTTCCTTACTGGTTTATATTTAACAAAAACGGCACGAGTTTTTTGTTGATTATAAAAGATGACATTCGATACTAAAATACAAAATTGAAATTTGTAAGATTTTCTCGATATTATTTTTTTAACTCTTTATACTTTTCGAATATGGCGAAAATATGGTAATATTTGAAATTATTTTTTAAAATATTTTGACATCATTATTTTTAAAACTTTTTTATTCAAAAACATTGATAACAGCCTGTATTCGAGGTTTCAGTTTTAAAAATATCACTTTTCTAAATTATTTCACACTAAATTATTTCACTTCAAAAAAACAAGGATAATTTTTTCCCTTTTTCTTGCGAAAAAAAGAAATATTTCTTAACTTTGCCACTGTGTAATTAGAAAACTAAACAAGGTACGACTTTAAAATGTTCGGTACTGATGTAGAATTTAGTGTTCTATGATTGTTTAAAAGCATTTATTCCAAAAGACGAATTTTACTTTTCAATTCATCTCCGTGTTTTGTGATTTCACCCCTCTGTGCGTCGTTCCGATTTGCGTCGTTTCGAGTTGCGTCGCTTTTCAAAAACAGGAGGGCGGTCATTGCTAAATTGACTTAGAATTTTACGCTGATAAAGAATTTATATACTTTGTTGGGTCTAAAATTATTATATCGATGAGTTACAAATGGTATGATAAACTTATATACCCTCCACACTATGCATGGTGGAGGGTATAAAAAGTTCGTGAAATATGAACAAAAGTAAAAAAGCAGTTTTGGGACAATTTTCTTCGAAAATGAACAAGGAGTGGCCGCCCGGATAATGTTGAACGTTTCTTTATACCCTCAGCCATATGGCTACAGATACGGTCAAAACGGTTTTAGACCCTAGGTCTCTTTGGACCAAATCCGTTTCAGAACATTTGGAGTCGATCTAGCGATGTCCGCCCGTCCGTCTGTCTGTCTGGCTGGCTGGTGCGCACGATAACTCTCGAAGGAAGTACTCGATTTGGTCCACACTTTGTACATCGTAATATTTTTGTCAAACTTAGATCGAGTTCGGAGATGGGCAATATCGGTCCACTCCTTCTGGTACCTCCCCCACAAAAGGTCGAAATTTTCAAAAAATATATTTTCTGCATAGAAAGAGAAATCCGATTTTGCTCCAACTTTGCGAATTCTAATATTTTTGTCAGTGCTAGGTCAAGTGCGAAAATGGACAATATCGGTCCACTCTATCAAGTACCTCCCCCACAAAGGGTCAAAATTTTGAATAATAACAACTCTTATAATATGTGAAGTAAGAGTCCGATGGTCTTCAAATTTCACACATCCCAATATTTTTATTAACCCAAGGTCTGGTTTGAAGGTGGAATACGTCGGTCCACTCCTTCTGGTACCTTCCCCACAAATGGTCGAAATTTTCAAAAAATATATTTTCTGCACAGAAAGAGAAAGGATGATCCGATTTTGCTCGAACTTTGCGAATCCTAATATTTGCTTAAGTTCTAGGCCCGGTGCGAAAATGGACAATATCGGTTTACTCCATCAGGGACCTCCCCCACAAAGGGTCAAAATTTTGGATAATTATAACTCTTATAAAATGTAATGTAAGGATCCGAACGTCTTAAAATTTCACACATTCCAATATTTTTATAAACCCAAGATCTGGCGTTAACATGGAATGTATCGGTCTACTCCACCTGGTACCTCCCCCACAAAGTGTCGAAATTTTGAATACCCATAAAGCTCATAAAACGCCAAATTAATATCCGATTCCATTTAGACTCTCAATATTTCTATCAACACAAGATCTGTTATAAAGGTGATATAGATCGAACCATTTCATCTCCCCCAAACATAGGGTTCAAGATTTTGGAAAACCAACCCCTTCTGGGGTCACAATTTTCAATAATTTTATCTGTCATAACTTTCGAAACAATTAGAAACTTCTTTACTACTTGCTATGCTCAAATATTTCTCCCAATAAGAAGCCTGATATAAATATGAATTTTATCGGAATTTACGATTTCGCATAAAATTGGACATAAATATCCTTTGCAATGTTGCCCAAGATTCCGCTCAATATTTTCATTTTTATCAGATGAAGTATAAATGTGGAATATTTCGGTAGATTCTATCTTGTACATCAGGCACATTTTAACATTTTCTAAAAATTATTACATATTTCCTATAAAGTGAAGGAGTTAGTCGATATAATCCATACCAGGAACGTCGGAATATTTATATCATATTTTTGGGTCCGATACGAAATATACAATATTGGCCCATTCTTCCGGAACCTGCTCCATAGAGGGTCAAACGTTTGAATAATTGTAACACTAGTCAAATTATATTTAAATAATCGAACACAGGCTGAGGGTATATATCTGTCGGCAATACCGACTGATACTTTTTAACTTGTTTTTACAAAAATTTAGTAGTGTCAGGACGGTGATATGTGCGTCACAGCCGATGATACACTCGATGTTTTGGACCCTGTACAAATATTTTTTTTAAAATTAAAATTTGCAACAAACCCCGCAGATTGCGTATTGAAAATTTTAAGCAGTTTTGCGTTAGAAATTAATAATGAAACCGTTTTGTATTTACTTTTGAAAGAAAATTAAGGACATTTCACTCATTTTCCATTTCATAAAGATAAATATTAAATAAATGAATAACACTTGTTGCATGTTATTTCGGATAAATCTGACCGAAAAGGCCGTGGTGGCGGGCGGGCGTGGTATATTTGCGAATTTACTTTACCTCCTTATGTCTCATTCGATTTAAAATTTACACCACAAAGATGTCAACTTTGTAAAAAGGAGAAAACATGAACACGGCTCTTTAAAAAAATATACAAATACATTTTTCCACAATATTCTTTTGGCTTAAATAATTAAAATAATTTTAAACATATAGGAATATGAATAACCAAAATATCCAATCACCTATAGATGTGGGAATAATCTTGATTAGCGTTAGCATTGCCTTTCAATTGAGAATTTGCTGTATTCTTAGCAAGATCCACAATATTTTCGGGATTTTGCTCTCGGAAGCCTGATAATTTCTCTTTTATGTTATCACGCCATTCATGAAGTCGGCCTGTAAAGCCTTGATAATCGCGCAATTTATCCATATTTATTCGATTTTTTACTTTATTGATTTTTAGCAGTTATTCGATTTTTGTGACATTGGCATTGTAATTGTATGTACTACGCTTCGTACTAGAAGACAAAGTATGTGCATACTTGTCTTAATTTAATTAGTTGTGCTTAATGATACTGGAAAAATGTGATTATCTGCATTAACTATTTTATTAATAAATTTCTTTTTCACTCTTGTATTTTTCTTTGCATATTAAAAGTTCTTTCTACACATTTGTATCAGTCGTGTGTTTTAATTAATTGAAACTATTTTTGCCAAAAGATGAAAATTCCGCTTTGCCTCCTACGTCTGCTATATATTGTAACGGAAAGTAAACTAAACAAATTCGCTTAAAGTTCCAACATCTGAAAACTTTCTTTAGTCATGCGCATTTTTACTACAGACGCGGAAAGAAGAAGCCTTGCTACGTTAAGACTTTTTTGTACTACATAAAAGCATTTCATATATTAATTGACAATATGAGGGGCAATTTTTCTGCTTAATACTGTCATTACGGCTTAAAGCTAAGCTTTCGACATTTGTTATCTGTTCAGGGAGCAACGACAGAATGCAACTCCTGTATAACAATCAAGAACTTTTTCTAAGAACAAGCCGATTTGGATTTGTCAATATTTGGAAGAATATGTTTGCAAATGTGTAATAGAAAAAATTTTCACCAAATTTTTAATGCGGTTTCTTCCTCGTTCCATGTATTTATTATCCGACTGAGACTAAACTTTGCTCAGTTCATTTGTTAGCCCAAACTTGGTATAGTCAGTTCAGTTTGGGATATAGCTCCTGCATATATGTTAGCTCGACTTAACATCTGACCAAAATAAATAAAACACATACGACCAAATTCAGCCCAGAAGTAAATTTATGAAATATAACCGAAGAGCTTGATTTATTAATTTCATAGCAAAAGTCAAGCGTGTAGGAAACTGCAATACTTAGAAGTTGAGTGGAATTTCTGTTGCTATTAGAGAAGCAACATACTTCCCCATAATAATCATATCCTCAATTAAATTGTTGTGTAGTTTTTTACTGTTAGTCTAATGCCATTGCATAGGTGTTGTGAGTCAAAGCTTCTTAATAAAATCATATCCCAATCTGAACCGAATTCAATATAATTTGACAAAAATTACTTTTACACCAAATTCCCTCACACCTTTTGTTTGGTACATCAAATATTTTAAATCGGGTGAGCATATATATGGGATCTATATCCAAACCTTAACCAATTTCTAATTTATTTGTCAAATTTATCATTAGAACCAAATTCCGCCACATATTCTGAATGTCATTGGATCGGACATTCATATCGTGTTTGGAGTATAACTAACGTGACCATACGTCCCGCTTTGGGGGGGACAGTCTCGCTTTGAGGTTATCTGTCCCGCTGTCCCCAGCGAGAGCAAAAATGTCCCGCTTTCGAAAATACTGGATATTGATATTGATGAAAAATACATGAGTTATTTTTTTCCCGTGAACATATAATTTATTTGCATAGTTTTTTTCAAGCAACATTAACATTAAAATTAACTCGAAAGATTTTGTAATGCTAATGCTGGAGTTAATGTCGACGTCGTCGACGGCGTCAAATGTCAAAAAAATTGAATCGTATGAAATTTTATGAGAGCAGTTAATCTTAACGCCGCTGACATTAACTCCAGCATAACAAGGGAAATCACCAAATTAAAAATCCTTATAAAAACAGAAAAAGTTTCTGTCACTCTGTCAGTACCCTAAGCATAGACGCTCTAAATTGTTCTGGTATCTTTTCATCGCGGAGTCGGAGAAGGCGAGCAAAGTCAAACAATTTATTTTCAATGTTAGTGATTGTAACATTACAATAATGCCTAAACGCAAGTGTACTTTTAACATTTCTTTGCAAAATAAGTATCCATTTATAAAACAAAGAAGTGGTGAATCAGACGTTACGTGTGAAAAATGTCGTACTGATTTTAGTTTTGGACATGGTGGTGCCAGTGATATTGAGAAGCATTCAAAATCGGAAAAACACAAGCTTTCTGATCAAGCTGCCGCTTCAAGCTCGTCAATGCTTTCTTTTTTTAAAAGAACAAATTTGGCGACTTCCAAAGACTTGGATATAGCTGCAGCGGAGGGTACGTGGGCGTACCACACAGTGCAAGAAAACCACAGTTTTCGTTCGAATGGCTGTGCTTCAAATCTAATACAAACATGTTTTGAGCAAAAATTTAGATGTGCCCGTACAAAATCACAAGCTATAGTTGTAAATGTGCTGGCACCTATGGCGATGGACGAATTGAAAGAACACCTTCACGAAGCCCACTGCATATCTTTATTATCCGATGCTTCCAATCATGGCTCAATAAAATGAGAGTCAGGATTTTAGAGTTTCAAAAGCAGCCAGGCGAATCATCTGATATAATTGTGGATTATTTGAAAGAAGTATTATCTTGCAATGATTTGAATAAGAAAATTGTGGCATTTTGTGCAGACAATACAAACTGCAATTTCGGAGGAAAGAATAGAAAAGGGATAAATAATGTTTACGCGAAATTGAACCTATCCGTCGGAAGGCAGCTCATTGGGATTGGGTGTGGAGCCCATATAATTCATAATGCTATCAAAATGCCTGACTTCGAATGCATCATTGTGAAAAATTATTCATTCTTCTACATCTACAGCATTCGGGTAGAAGTTCTAAAAGAGTTCTGTGATTCCACCGACACAGAGTATCAGAAACTGTTGGGCTACAGTAAAACAAGGTGGCTTACTTTAATGCCGGCGCTTGAGAGAATTTTAAAAATGTTTCAGCCTTTGAAAACCTATTTTCTGAGCATAGATAAATGCCCTACTATTTTAAAAACGTTTTTCGAAAATCCCAGCTCTGAATTGTGGTTATATTTTTTGCACGCACAGACAGCGATTTTTCATCAAGCCGTGTTGAAAATCGAGGGACAAAACGTGTCCGCAATAGAGTCTGCGAATGAAATTAATCGTCTCCGAGATAACTTAGAACTTAAAGAGAATTCGATTTTCCTTCCTCATTCCGTCCGCAATCTACTGGTAAAATTACAAAAAACTGACGTTGCTGTTGATGAGCAGAATGTGAAAACTGCGGCAGTGGATTTTTATAAGACAAGTAAAGAATACTTGGAACAGTGGTGCCAGTTCAATGCACAACTAGCAGTATTTGAATGGTCAAATTTGAGAAAAGTCCCTACATGGGAAAACGTACAGAATGTGACGGATTTGCTGATCACACAAAGATTTCTTAGCAGTAGCCAAGATACGGAGGTGTTCGATGAGTTTTCGTTTATCCAGTTACGTCACAGTCAAAAAATCAAAAGCTGGAACGATGAGAATGTTGCTACTGAAGACCGTTGGGTGGAGCTGTTTAAACACTTCCGTGCTAATAATCTCAACTGCACAAACTTTCGCACAATTATTGAGTATGTTTTATGTATGCCTGGAAGTAACGCACCTGTCGAAAGAGTTTTCTCCCTAATGAATAAAATATGGACAAGTGAAAAAACGCAGTTAAGTGTGACAGTTTTAAAAGCTATTTTAATTACTAAGACTAACATCAACAAACAATGTAATCAGCTCCATTCCTACTTTAAAACTAGACCCGATATTTTAAAACTAATTTGCTCTGCTGACAAATATAAAACAAATACTTAGACATAAGATTAATTTCATAAATTAGATTTATACGTATTCTCTCCGTTTTTGAATAAAATTTGTTTTTAAATGCATATTTTTTTTTTTTTACAAAATTCCGCAGGCGTCCCGCTCTGACGAAAAATATAAATGGTCACATTAAGTATAACATACTTGAAATCGGCTGAAATATATATAGGAGCTATACCCTCAACCGGTTTCAATATAATTTGGCATATTTGTTTTGGTATCAAATTTCGTCTCTCTTTCGTCTTCATTGGGATCGGATGTAAATATCGCGTTGGGTGCATCAAATATGTAAAATCGGCCGAAAATAGATACGAGAGCTATATCCAAATTTGAAACGGTTTGAATATAATTTAACAAACTTGTACCAAATTCAGTCACTCATGCCAAATTTCGTTGGAATCAGGAATACGTATCGTGTTTGGTGTATCAAATAAATCTGAACAGATTTCAATATAATTTGTAAAATGTTCACATTCCAAACTTCATTGAAATTAGAGATACATAGCGTGTATGGTGCATCAAATACATGAAATCGGCTGAATATGTATGTGGGAACTATATCCATATCTGAACCGATTTGCATATAATTCGGCAAACAATTTTATACACAAATTCCAAATTTTATTGAAATGTTCCGTACACAGCGTATTTAGTGCATCAAATACATGAAATCGATCGAAAATATGTATGGGAGCTATATCCAAAAATAAAAGCAATATGATTTTGAAAATTTGTTTTTGTTTCAAATTCCGTTACGAATTCCAAATTTGGAAACTGTATCTGTAATCGATCAATAGATATGTGTATAAAATCAAAATTTTTGGGAGGTACCGCCGATTCTAATGCTCTATCTACAGTTCCAAGTGGAATTTCAAAGATGGATATAGCCTATGTTAATTTCAGGCGATGTTGTAGTATATTTGAAGATTTTCAGGAAAATCTGTTCAGGGGTTTCGAGTCCATTAATTACAAACCTCTCCTCTTTTATTTTTTATGATAAATTAAGAAAAACTTGGATCACAAGCCATCACAAGTAACATTGAGATCGGTTTAGCACAATTCTAATTTATACCGAATTTAGTACCATTTAGTAAAAATTTTCATAACTACATACATCATACAGTCCAATGGAAATCTTATTTTTAAATTTCAGTATTCTGATTCTATTGGTTCTCCAGAACATAAGTACGAATTTGAAAAACGTACTAAACTAAATACCACGCAGCACGGTATTCTAAACGTTGGAAATAAAAATTACAAATTACAGGTAGAAAATGTTGCCAAACTCTTTACAATACGTGTGTACGTGTGCTTAAATTGAGAGAGTGTGTGTGTGTTACTTTCGTGAGGTGAGGGTGTGTTTTTGTGTGTGCTGTAATTTTGAAGTAACAAACACCGCGTAAATATAAAATTGTGTTCAATAACAAAATGTGCATAGACATCAACAAATGAATAGAAAAAATTAAATATATATTGAACAATCCCAATTTATTGGTGATTATCATAAAATTTTGGTCATAAACAAGAGGTAAATATTGTTTGCCTATTTATACCCTACACCACAAGCTGGTCAGGGTATTATGTCTTTGTGCATTTGTTTGTAACAGGCAAAAGGAAACGAGATAGACCCATAGTTCCTTTTGAGGATCTGGATAGAATCGTTGTCCATCTGTCTGTCCGGCCGTCTGTCCATGTATTTTTGTAAACAAAGTACAGTTCGCATTTATTGCCCTATCCAGATGAAATTTTGCACAAATCATTTGTTTGGCTTAAGTACGAACTCTATTGAAATTGGAGATAATCGGTCAAAATTTAGATAAAGCCTTTTATTGTGCACCAAACGTGTAATATCAGCCCGAATAGTATGGAATTTTGCACATACAACCAAATTAGACCTAAATATAAGTGTGCCAAATTTGACATATATTGTTCATCCGATTTGTTATTTTAGTCCTCCGCAACCGTAATATGCACTCTGTAACAACAATATTTGGGGAAATATTTCAAATACAGTTCAGAAATACATTTGCTAAATTTTATCGAGATCGGTTCAGATTTGGATATAGCTCCCACATATAACTTCGTCCGATTTACCTTTTATTGTGTACCAAACGTCTAATATTTGTCCAAATGGGATGGAATTTGGCACTTACGACCAAATTGAGTCTAGAAGCTAGTATGTCAAATTTGCTATAGCTCCCATATATACTGTTCATCCGATTTGTTTTATTTGTTACCCACGGCCGTAATATGCACTCAGTAACAACGATATTCAGGGAAATATATCAAATACAGCTCAGAAATATCTTTGACAAATTTTATCGAGATCGGTTCCGATTTGGATAAAGCTTTTTTGGATATATCTTTATCCGATTTCAAATTAATTGTGCACCAAATGGGCAATACAAGTCCGAATTTAAAAGATACAAATGCTTCGGCATATTTAGTCCTTTGAACTTTAAATTATAATTATAGTCATAGCGTGTATGATTGAATTCTCCCATTAAAACTTTTAATTGTTATGCGGAGCTCTACTAAATTAGCAAAGTGGTGTAGGGTATCATAAAGTCGGCACCGCCCGACTTTAAGACTTTCTTTACTGATTTCAATTTGATCAACTTCATTTAATTGTCTCCATTTCTTGAAAACTGGAATTGCAGGCGGGTTACATTGAAGTGTAGTATCCAATTATGTGGTGGCGAAACTGAATATATAATTTCGAAATAATTTTACGCTGTCACACCAAAGTTAAAGGATAATTACTTTTTTAAAATAGCTGAAAAATTTCGAAAAAAGAGACTCTTTCATTGCAAAAATTCTAAAATAGGGAAAATTTGAAAAAAATTTCAATGGAATAGTATTTCCAAATAATAGTACATTCTATTGACAAACTTTGTAGAGACCTTTAAATATTTGCTGCTTTGCTAACAAGTTAAAGATTTTTTCAATTTGTTTTTCTTATTTTGTCAAGTTTTATTTTATTTTATATAATGAACAAGTTTTTCATTTGGCTTATCATATTGAAAAAAATATAGAGTAATTTTTCACTATATAAAATTAAATATGCTAACTGGCGATCTTTCATGTCCAAAATTGAAATCTAGCTTTCTACTCCAGGGCCTACATCGTGCTTCAGCTAGAAGGTGCGAATACAATTAAACAAACAACAAGTAAAAAAGCTGTTAGTTCGGCCGGGCCGAACTTTTAATACCCTCCACCATTTGGTACAAAAAAAAATAAATAAAATCCGTTCAAAATTCTGTTAAAATCTTAAAAATTTGTTGCAATATTTAAATGCGAAACTTGAAGAAAAATCTGTTTAAAATGTAGCTAAAATAATCAAAATACCGAATATAGGGGGTACCGTTATATGGGGGCTATACGAAGGCGTGGACCTGCACAGACAATTTTCTGGCATGGGCTGAAGTATCCATTACGAACTTCACATGCGAAATTTGAAACAATCCCGGTAAATAATGTCGCTAAAGTCATCAAAATACCGAACATCGCGGGGTACCGTTATCGGGGGGTACCGTTATATGGTATTTTAATTTTGTCATTCCGTTTGTAACTCCTCGAAATATATATTCTTGATCAGCGTAAAATTCTAAGTCGATTTAGCGATGTCCGTATGTATGTCTGTCTGTCTGTCTGTCCGTCTGTCTGTCTCTTGTAATCACGCTATCTTTCGAATGAATTGAGATAGATGGCTAAAATTTTGCACATATGTTTACTTTTCAGTAGGCAGATTAAGTTCGTAAATGGGCCATGTAGGTCCACGTTTTCATATAGCCCCCATATAACGGTACCTCCCAATATTCGGTATTTTGATGATTTTAGGGACATTATTCACCGGAATTGTTTCAAATTTGGTATTTGAAGTTCGAAATCGATACTACACCCTAAAACAGAAAATTGTCTGTGCAGGTCGACTTCTTCGTATAGCTCCCATATATAGCATTTTCTGATTAAATGAAACCTTTTGCAATTCAAACGAAACTTTTTGCAGCGGGAATGAAACCTATTGCAGTGGAATTGAAACCTTTTGCAGTGGAAATGAAACCTTTTGCAGTGGAAATGAAACCTTTTGCAGCGGGAATGAAACCTTTTGCAACCGAAATGAAACCTTTTACAACCGAAATGAAACTTTTTGCAAATTAAATGAAACTTTTAGATTTTTAGAAGGAAAAATAACAAAACATTTTTATTTTTAGTAGGTTTAAAATTAAATTAACTAATTATTACTAATATATAGTTAAAGAGGATTTTTTATTGATTATTAATATTTATGTTTTTATAAATTTTTTCTTAAAGCTTCCATAAAACACAAGTGTAGATGCAGAAAGATTGAAAAAAGTTTTTCAAGGTATTTTTTCAAAGGACCCGAATTAGGTATCTTTTTATAATCTCCTCCATGGAAAGGAGGATATACTAAATTTGTCATTCGGTTTGTAACATCTCTAAATATTTGTCGTAGACCCCATAAACTGTATACAATCATGATCATAGTTCATTTAATGATTTCCACTTATCGGTCTATTGAAATCACGACTGCTCTATCTCCATAATCAATAAAGCTGCGAAGCGGGAATCCTTTATTAGGTAAGATTAATAGTATACTATAACTATAACAAATTGTGGAAAAGCTTAATTTCACATTTCAGTCCTGGCCATACCTATAAAGGGCAAAATTTGTTTAAATTTCTGTTTTTAGCGTTAAGCATTTGGAATTTAATAATATGGAAGCATTTTATATCAAATCAATAAAGAACCATTTGTTATTACAATAATTGAAAATTTAAGAAATAATATAAATCAATGTAGATATTTATAATCAATAAAAAATCCTCTTTGTCAATATATTAGTTATATTATTATTAATTGATTTAATTTAAAAACTACTAAAAATAAAAATGTTTTGTTATTTTTCCTTCTATAAATTTAAAAGTTTCATCTGATTTGCAAAAAGTTTCATTTCGGTTGCAAATGGTTTCATTTCGGTTGCAAAAGGTTTCATTTCCGCTGCAAACGGTTTCATTTCCACTGCAAAAGGTTTCATTTCTACTGCAAAAGGTTTCAATTCCACTGCAAAAGGTTTCATTTCCACTGCAAAAAGATTCAGTTGAATTGCAAAAGGTTTCATTTAATCTGAAAATGCTATAAAGGTACCTCCCTATATTCGGTATTTTGATGACTTTAGCGATATTATTTAACGGTATTTTTTTTAAATTTGGTATTTTAAGTTCGAAATGAATACTACACCTTAAGACAGAAAATTGTTTGTGCAGGTCCACGTCTTCCTGTAGCCCCCATATAAGGGTACCTCCCAATATTCGGTATTTTGATGATTTTCCGTCATTATTCACCAGAGTTGTTTCAAATTACGTAGACGGCTATATTTGGTATTTTTAAAATTTTAACAGAATTTTTTAAGAAATTTATTTTTTGAAAAATTTTAAATTCGTTCCAATTTTTGAATATTGATTGTTTATTACTATATTTTCCTAGCGCCTCAACCACACTCAAAAGTATGTATAAATTATTTTGTACAATAACTGACCACGAAAAGACAGAAACATGCTAAATTTAGTTCTCATACACGTTGCCAAACTCATTTTGTACCAAATTCCGTTACTCATTCCGAATATCGGCCGAAAGTATTTATGGGAGCTAAAACCAAACCTCAAAATTGCTCATTCATTTTTATACCCTCTACCATACTATGAAGGGTATATTTATTTTGTCATTCCGTTTGTAACTCCTCGAAATACTCATGTCAGACCCAACAAAGTATATATATTCTTGATCAGCGTAAAATTCTAAGACGATTTAGCCATGTCCGTCTGCCCGTCCGTCTGTTGTAATCACGCTATCTTTCGACGAATTAAGATAGAAGGCTAACATTTTGCACACATGTTTATTTTGCTAGTGGACAGGTTAAGTTCGTAAATGGGCCATGCAGGTCCACGTTTACATATAGCCCCCATATAACGGTACCTCCCGAAATATCGTATATAGGGAGGTACCATTATATCGGAGCTGTGCAAAGACCTGGACCAGCATAGACAATATTCTGTCACTGGCTATAGCATCCACTACTAACGTCAAATACGATGTCTCAAACAATTTCGGTGGGTATTGTACCTAAACTCGCCAATATACGAAGACCTGGACCTGCATAGACATTTTTCTATCACAGACTGTAGTTCCCATTACGAAATATAAATACGTAATTCGAAACAATTCCGGTGAATAATGGCGCTAAAATCATCAAAATACCGAATATAGAGAGGTACCATTATAAGGGGGCTATACGAAGACGTGGACCTGCACACACAATTTTCTGTCTCAGGCTGTAGTATTCATTTCGAACTTAAAATGCCAAATATGAAACAATTCCGGTGAATAATGGCGCTAAAATAATCAAAATACCGAATATTGGGAGGTACCGTTATATGGGGGCTATACGAAGACCTGGACCAGCATAGACATTTGTCTGTCACAGACTGTAGTTCCCATTACGAACTATAAATACGTAATTTGAAACAATTCCGGTGAAAAATGGCGCTAAAATCATCAAAATACCGAATATCGGGAGGTACCGTTATATGGGGGCTATATGAAAACGTGGACCTACATGGCCCATTTACGAACTTAACCTGCCTACTGGAAAAAAACACGTGTGCAAAATTTTAGCCTTCTATCTCAATTCGTTCGAAAGATAGCGTGATTACAACAGACAGACGAACAGACAGACGGACATCGCTAAATCGAATTAGAATATATTTACTTTGTTGGGTCTGACGTGAGTATTTCGAGGAGTTACAAACGGAATGACAAAGTTAATATACCCTTCATAGTATAGTGGAGGGTATAAAAACGTTTTTGAATTCTTGAAATTGTTTTATTATACCCTCCACCATAGTATGGAGGGTATATTAAGTTTGTCATTCTGTTTGTAACACCTCGAAATATACATTTTAGACCCCACAAAGTAAATATATTTGAATGAGAAAAGAAAACCAACCGAATGGTTTGGCTGTTGACTCAATTCTCTATCCGGCTTGAAGATCCAAATGTGGAAAATGAGAAAAGAAAGAACAACCTTATTCTTTGGATGTAGTTTCAATTCTGATTATACCCTACAACACTATGTGTTGGGGGTATTATAACTTTGATTGGGCCAAAAATTATGTAACACCTCGAAATATTGATTTCCCACATAGGAAAGTATATATGGATCTTCCTATCTCGCCGAGCTGAGTCGATCTAGCTATATATGTCCGTCCTACCGTCTGTCCGTCTGTCCATGTTAATTTGTAATAACTCTACAGGTCGCAATTATGGCCCGATCTTCAGGAAATTTAGAATGGAGATGGGGCTAGGGTCAGAATAGAACCCTATTTCTTTTGGAGATGATCGCCATATATTTAGGGGTTGAAATGGACCAAAAAACTGCAAAATTGTCAGCAGGTCGTAATTATCGCACGATCCTCACGCACATTTGAATGGGGGTTACCGGACATTGTAAAAGCCAAGCAGTTTTGGATGGCCATCCAAAAATATTCAATGTGTAAAGGAGTTTGCCAACTTTTGTAGACAAAATACGAAAATGTCCATTCCAGTGACTTTTGAAGAATTCACAAATACAGGAAAGACGCACTTCTGACTATTTTTTTAACGCTGATTTCGTTGAAGAATGTAGTCAAATGTCTGTATCTCATATAGATGCGTTTCAGTCAAAAACCAATAATAAATGTTAATCTTTTGTCACTTCTGAGAGATTATAGGTCTTTGGGAAATATTGGTTCCAGATCTAGGAAGACCATTTAAGTGCAACATCTACCAATAAATTGGAAATGAGCAAATTAGTTAAAGTTGCTATTATTCGGAAATTAGAGAACGAAAACGAAATATTGAATGGAGAACATTACAGGGCTGCTTCACATCTCATTCAAGTGGTCTTGTGCATCTACTGAGCGCATCGATATATGTGCGTGTGGGTCATAACCTTTATTATCTCTCACATTATCGTATGCGTCAGCGCACAAGATCACCGAATTGCCCACTGTGGTGTTTTATGGCGGCTGTGAAATATGTAATTTTAGAATATTTATTGTTTATTGCTAGATTTTCCCAGCGCCTCAACCGCACTCAAAAGTATGTACAAAGTAGTTTGTACAATATTCTTGATCAGCATAAAATTCTATGTCGATTTATCAATGTCCGTCCGTCTGTGGAAATCACTCTAGCTTCCGAACGAAATGAGGTAGTTTGATAAAATTTTACTCAAATGTGTACTATGTGTAGGTCCACGTATAGCCCCCATATAACGGTACCCCCGATATTCGGTATCTTAATGATTTCAGCGACATTATTTACCGGAACTATTTGAAATTTGGTATTTGAGGTTTGTAATTGATGCTACAGCCTATGACATACAATTGTCTGTGCAGGTCCACGTCTTCGTATAGCCCCAATATAACGGTACCTCCCGATAGTCGGTATTTAAATGGTTTTAGTGACATTATTTACCGGAATTGTTTCAAATTTTGCACTTGAAGTTCGTAATGGATACTACAGCCTATGACAGAAAATTGTCTGTGCAGGTCCACGCCTTCGTATTGCCCCCATATAACGGTACCCCCCGATATTCGGTATTTTGATCATTTTAGCGACATTATTTACCGGAATTGTTTCAAATTTGGCATTTGAAGTTGTAATGAATAATACAGCCTATGACAGAAAATTGTCTGTGCAGATCCGCGTTTTATAACCAGGACATTTTCCCAATATTTACGCACTCTATCGTGCTGTTAGTTGTTGTGGTTAATTTTACAGCTACATATACCAATGGTTATCCAAAATGCTAGAATTCTTTCCTGTTCTTAACTCTCTTCAATTGTGTGAGCAGGAATTTTTTTCTGTTTTTTGGTTCATTTGAACCCCAAAATATTTTGCGATCAACTTCAAAAGCAAGAGGCCAATCTGTATCACCAAATTTAAACTTATCTATATGATTTGCTTGTCTACGATATTTGGCTTTATTCATCAACGAAATCGGCATAAAAAAGCCAGAAGTTCACCTTTTGTGTATTTCGAATATCGCCTGTAAGTAATGTTAATATTTTTACACACAAAAGTAGTGCTCCATTATACCCGCTGTCCTAAACTCTAACTTCATGCGAGATTTTCTTTGGATTCAATTTGTTAACTTTATAACGGCTGCAAAATCAGGAACATTTTTAGTTGTTAGTCCTTTCAACCCCTAAATATATTGCGGACATCTTTGATAGCAATAGGCCTAGCCATTCTGAGACTAACCCTACCCTTTTCGTGAGGATAATTGCAATCTGTATATAATAACCCCAACCTGTGTTGTAAAATGAAAAAAATATTACGAAATGTACAATTCAATATTATAAGTCAAATTGAAAAAATCGTATGCGATAAAAAATATGAAAAAATAAAAAAATGTCACAAAATACTACAAAATCTATATTAACAACACTATAGGCATCTTTTTATGCGATTTTCTTTAGATTTTATTCTTATATGTGAAGATTGCATTCTGAATTGACAAAATTTGTCGAAATCCGTCTGGCCATTCTTGAGATATAAGCATTCTAGTTAACATCCCCTTCCTTTCTATATATACATTGTATATATTTCGCTATTTACATCCGATATATTTAATATCGGCATCTACGTAACGGTCAGAGTTGACCAGTTCGTCTATTTGTGATTTCGCCGGGATTAAAAATATTCGCGGTTTAATGAAAAATTTGACTTTTATTTAACACAAATGTTATGGTATATGTCACCCACTAAATATTACCCGATGACTATCAAAATTAGGCTTCTGCCTAGCCCTATGAGGCTTCTGCCTAGCCCTAAGCTCTAGCCCCGTGCTAACTTCCGCTGCGATTGGTCTATGATTGCGACCTATAGAGCAGCTGCAAAATCATGAAATGAGTTTTTGGTCCATTTCAACCCCTAAATATTATGCGATCATCTCCAAAATAAATAGGGTTCTATTCTAGCCCTATCCCCACCTCCATTCTAAATTTCCTGAAGATCGGGCCATAATTGCGACCTGTAGAGTGATTACAAATTAACATGGACAGACGGGCAGACGGACGGACGGACATACATAGCTAGATCGACTCAGCTCGGCGAGATAGGGAGATCCATATATACTTTCCTATGTGGGAAATCAATATTTCGAGGTGTTACATAATTTTTGGCCCAATCAAACTTATAATACCCCCAACACATAGTGTTTTAGGGTATAAACAGAAAATGTTTGTGTATAAAATTTTTAGTGCATATAAAATCAGAAAGTGTAGCGAGGCGTCACGGGTTCAGCTAGTAGATCCATATAACTGTACCAGCCTACATCCGGAATTTTAATAATTTTGGCGTTATTTTTAGCGGATCTTTTGAAATTTTGCAAGTTCTTACAAATCGTGGAGGGAGTTTAAAGTTCGGCCCGTTGACCCCTTTTATTTGTTTTGTAAATAAATGTGTTGCTCCGTTTTAGTTTAATAAAATGAATTAATATTCAGCATAAAATTTTAAACTTGGTCCTCCAATAAGCTATATTTGTATTAAAAATGTATTTTAAGAAAATTACACAATTAACTTTGCTTTAATTTCCTGACCTGCTGGATTGAGGCAAATTTGATGTTATAAATAATTTTATAAACACCAAAAAAATATTCTGCATCGAACTTCACTATGAGCTTCAAAATAAAAGAAATCTACAAATATAATAAATCGGCACAAGAGCACTAATTAAATAATTTACTCTAAAAGTAAAATCGACTGACATTTTTTTTACTGATTTGTGTGTTCGTGTTTTTAAATTTTGCTGTTGACTGAAGGGGGATATCTCGATAAAGGAAAGCAGAGAAAAAAGAATAAAGTAAAGTAGCAGTATAAAGTAAAGGCAAATATGGTCAACAATTTTCCTCGACGTATTTGTTTTTGTATTGTTTGCACTTACTTACAATTAAAACAAAGCATGGCAATAAGTAAAGTTCTACAGAATCTTCTCGATTGCTAGTGGATTTTACTCTCACTCGAAAACGTGCAAAACCTACTCACTCTTATTCGATTGGCGGAGAAAAATGGACTATACTTCATGTGTTTTTTACTAGGTGTAGAATTCATACACGAATTTGAGTAGACCTTTAATAAAGACCCTTCCGGTCATATACTTATACTTTTGACCAGTATATTTATTATGTTCAAAATGACAATATATTCATAATGTTCAAAATTACGGCTAAAAGATTAAGATGAATTACGGAAAAATGTTGATTTACTTTGGGTCCTCTTCTCTTATTATCTTTTTGGCAACACTGGTATAAACAGATAACGCAAGTTTCATATTTTGTTTCAATTTAAAACATCATCAGTTTTATCTTTAATTTAACCATGAATTTACAAAGGAACAACGCTTGGAAATCATTGATTTTTATTATCAAAAGGCCTGCTGCGTTAAGAATGTTCATGTTCATCGAAACTCATTGTTGGTTCAATGGCTACTTTAAAAAGCAAATTGTCGACTTTTGGAGTGAAAATCAGCCAGAAACATTCAAAAGCTACCAATGCATACAAAAAAGATTAGTACGTTTCATGGGCTGGTGGCATCTTTGGTCCGTAATTTTCAAAGATGAATCGTTACGTAACTGTGAATGGTGAGGGTTGCCTTGAAATGACATCCAATATTTTTGTGTCCGCAATGCAAGAGCAACAATTCGGTACCACGTGCCACAAATTACTAGCAACAATGGACTTTATGCGAGGCGAATTTGGTGAACATTTAATAACGCTATCTTTAGAACGAATTGAGGTAGAATGCTAAAATTTTGCACTCCTGTGGCAGAACATTGTCTATATAGCTCCACGTTTTTTATAACCCCCATTTAACGGTACGTCCCGCTATTCGGGTTTCTGATAACTTTAGCCACATTTTTAGGAGAATCGTTCGAAAAGCGGTACATATAGCTTGTAATGGGTTCTGACTTCTATGGCTGAAAACTGCTGAAATAGGCCTACTATTTTCTAACTTTGGTGATTTCTAACTTTGGTGATTTTAGTGACATTTTAACAGAAACTCGCAATTAAATACAACTGTAGTGGAAAACCGGTAACACAGAGGTATTTTGAAGACTTTTTGCCAACCAATTGCGAAATGTAACTATTCCCCATATCGAATCCCGAAACTTTTATTTTAAAAGTTTTCTTAACCTCATTTTAAACCATGGTGTTTCCTGTCTTACCTCTTGGTAATTATTTAAATTTTTCTTCACTAATATATAATAGTTGCTTACATATAAACAACCAAAATGTCAATAAGCCTGCCTATTTTGAAACAATAATTGATATTTCTTTCCCCAAAAATAGCCAAAAAGAGGCAATTTAATTCTGAACAACCGTGCTTTCTACCATTGCATGGAGGGTAAGCATTGCTTTTCCGTGAGTAATAAATAAAATAATATGGTATATTACCTATTTTACGATATCTTCCGATATCTTGTACCACCATTTGGTACAAAAAAAAATAAATAAAATCCGTTCAAAATTCTGTTAAAATCTTAAAAATTTGTTGCAATATTTAAATGCGAAACTTGAAGAAAAATCTGTTTAAAATGTAGCTAAAATAATCAAAATACCGAATATAGGGGGTACCGTTATATGGGGGCTATACGAAGGCGTGGACCTGCACAGACAATTTTCTGGCATGGGCTGAAGTATCCATTACGAACTTCACATGCGAAATTTGAAACAATCCCGGTAAATAATGTCGCTAAAGTCATCAAAATACCGAACATCGCGGGGTACCGTTATCGGGGGGTACCGTTATATGGTATTTTAATTTTGTCATTCCGTTTGTAACTCCTCGAAATATATATTCTTGATCAGCGTAAAATTCTAAGTCGATTTAGCGATGTCCGTATGTATGTCTGTCTGTCTGTCCGTCTGTCTGTCTCTTGTAATCACGCTATCTTTCGAATGAATTGAGATAGATGGCTAAAATTTTGCACATATGTTTACTTTTCAGTAGGCAGATTAAGTTCGTAAATGGGCCATGTAGGTCCACGTTTTCATATAGCCCCCATATAACGGTACCTCCCAATATTCGGTATTTTGATGATTTTAGGGACATTATTCACCGGAATTGTTTCAAATTTGGTATTTGAAGTTCGAAATCGATACTACACCCTAAAACAGAAAATTGTCTGTGCAGGTCGACTTCTTCGTATAGCTCCCATATATAGCATTTTCTGATTAAATGAAACCTTTTGCAATTCAAACGAAACTTTTTGCAGCGGGAATGAAACCTATTGCAGTGGAATTGAAACCTTTTGCAGTGGAAATGAAACCTTTTGCAGTGGAAATGAAACCTTTTGCAGCGGGAATGAAACCTTTTGCAACCGAAATGAAACCTTTTACAACCGAAATGAAACTTTTTGCAAATTAAATGAAACTTTTAGATTTTTAGAAGGAAAAATAACAAAACATTTTTATTTTTAGTAGGTTTAAAATTAAATTAACTAATTATTACTAATATATAGTTAAAGAGGATTTTTTATTGATTATTAATATTTATGTTTTTATAAATTTTTTCTTAAAGCTTCCATAAAACACAAGTGTAGATGCAGAAAGATTGAAAAAAGTTTTTCAAGGTATTTTTTCAAAGGACCCGAATTAGGTATCTTTTTATAATCTCCTCCATGGAAAGGAGGATATACTAAATTTGTCATTCGGTTTGTAACATCTCTAAATATTTGTCGTAGACCCCATAAACTGTATACAATCATGATCATAGTTCATTTAATGATTTCCACTTATCGGTCTATTGAAATCACGACTGCTCTATCTCCATAATCAATAAAGCTGCGAAGCGGGAATCCTTTATTAGGTAAGATTAATAGTATACTATAACTATAACAAATTGTGGAAAAGCTTAATTTCACATTTCAGTCCTGGCCATACCTATAAAGGGCAAAATTTGTTTAAATTTCTGTTTTTAGCGTTAAGCATTTGGAATTTAATAATATGGAAGCATTTTATATCAAATCAATAAAGAACCATTTGTTATTACAATAATTGAAAATTTAAGAAATAATATAAATCAATGTAGATATTTATAATCAATAAAAAATCCTCTTTGTCAATATATTAGTTATATTATTATTAATTGATTTAATTTAAAAACTACTAAAAATAAAAATGTTTTGTTATTTTTCCTTCTATAAATTTAAAAGTTTCATCTGATTTGCAAAAAGTTTCATTTCGGTTGCAAATGGTTTCATTTCGGTTGCAAAAGGTTTCATTTCCGCTGCAAACGGTTTCATTTCCACTGCAAAAGGTTTCATTTCTACTGCAAAAGGTTTCAATTCCACTGCAAAAGGTTTCATTTCCACTGCAAAAAGATTCAGTTGAATTGCAAAAGGTTTCATTTAATCTGAAAATGCTATAAAGGTACCTCCCTATATTCGGTATTTTGATGACTTTAGCGATATTATTTAACGGTATTTTTTTTAAATTTGGTATTTTAAGTTCGAAATGAATACTACACCTTAAGACAGAAAATTGTTTGTGCAGGTCCACGTCTTCCTGTAGCCCCCATATAAGGGTACCTCCCAATATTCGGTATTTTGATGATTTTCCGTCATTATTCACCAGAGTTGTTTCAAATTACGTAGACGGCTATATTTGGTATTTTTAAAATTTTAACAGAATTTTTTAAGAAATTTATTTTTTGAAAAATTTTAAATTCGTTCCAATTTTTGAATATTGATTGTTTATTACTATATTTTCCTAGCGCCTCAACCACACTCAAAAGTATGTATAAATTATTTTGTACAATAACTGACCACGAAAAGACAGAAACATGCTAAATTTAGTTCTCATACACGTTGCCAAACTCATTTTGTACCAAATTCCGTTACTCATTCCGAATATCGGCCGAAAGTATTTATGGGAGCTAAAACCAAACCTCAAAATTGCTCATTCATTTTTATACCCTCTACCATACTATGAAGGGTATATTTATTTTGTCATTCCGTTTGTAACTCCTCGAAATACTCATGTCAGACCCAACAAAGTATATATATTCTTGATCAGCGTAAAATTCTAAGACGATTTAGCCATGTCCGTCTGCCCGTCCGTCTGTTGTAATCACGCTATCTTTCGACGAATTAAGATAGAAGGCTAACATTTTGCACACATGTTTATTTTGCTAGTGGACAGGTTAAGTTCGTAAATGGGCCATGCAGGTCCACGTTTACATATAGCCCCCATATAACGGTACCTCCCGAAATATCGTATATAGGGAGGTACCATTATATCGGAGCTGTGCAAAGACCTGGACCAGCATAGACAATATTCTGTCACTGGCTATAGCATCCACTACTAACGTCAAATACGATGTCTCAAACAATTTCGGTGGGTATTGTACCTAAACTCGCCAATATACGAAGACCTGGACCTGCATAGACATTTTTCTATCACAGACTGTAGTTCCCATTACGAAATATAAATACGTAATTCGAAACAATTCCGGTGAATAATGGCGCTAAAATCATCAAAATACCGAATATAGAGAGGTACCATTATAAGGGGGCTATACGAAGACGTGGACCTGCACACACAATTTTCTGTCTCAGGCTGTAGTATTCATTTCGAACTTAAAATGCCAAATATGAAACAATTCCGGTGAATAATGGCGCTAAAATAATCAAAATACCGAATATTGGGAGGTACCGTTATATGGGGGCTATACGAAGACCTGGACCAGCATAGACATTTGTCTGTCACAGACTGTAGTTCCCATTACGAACTATAAATACGTAATTTGAAACAATTCCGGTGAAAAATGGCGCTAAAATCATCAAAATACCGAATATCGGGAGGTACCGTTATATGGGGGCTATATGAAAACGTGGACCTACATGGCCCATTTACGAACTTAACCTGCCTACTGGAAAAAAACACGTGTGCAAAATTTTAGCCTTCTATCTCAATTCGTTCGAAAGATAGCGTGATTACAACAGACAGACGAACAGACAGACGGACATCGCTAAATCGAATTAGAATATATTTACTTTGTTGGGTCTGACGTGAGTATTTCGAGGAGTTACAAACGGAATGACAAAGTTAATATACCCTTCATAGTATAGTGGAGGGTATAAAAACGTTTTTGAATTCTTGAAATTGTTTTATTATACCCTCCACCATAGTATGGAGGGTATATTAAGTTTGTCATTCTGTTTGTAACACCTCGAAATATACATTTTAGACCCCACAAAGTAAATATATTTGAATGAGAAAAGAAAACCAACCGAATGGTTTGGCTGTTGACTCAATTCTCTATCCGGCTTGAAGATCCAAATGTGGAAAATGAGAAAAGAAAGAACAACCTTATTCTTTGGATGTAGTTTCAATTCTGATTATACCCTACAACACTATGTGTTGGGGGTATTATAACTTTGATTGGGCCAAAAATTATGTAACACCTCGAAATATTGATTTCCCACATAGGAAAGTATATATGGATCTTCCTATCTCGCCGAGCTGAGTCGATCTAGCTATATATGTCCGTCCTACCGTCTGTCCGTCTGTCCATGTTAATTTGTAATAACTCTACAGGTCGCAATTATGGCCCGATCTTCAGGAAATTTAGAATGGAGATGGGGCTAGGGTCAGAATAGAACCCTATTTCTTTTGGAGATGATCGCCATATATTTAGGGGTTGAAATGGACCAAAAAACTGCAAAATTGTCAGCAGGTCGTAATTATCGCACGATCCTCACGCACATTTGAATGGGGGTTACCGGACATTGTAAAAGCCAAGCAGTTTTGGATGGCCATCCAAAAATATTCAATGTGTAAAGGAGTTTGCCAACTTTTGTAGACAAAATACGAAAATGTCCATTCCAGTGACTTTTGAAGAATTCACAAATACAGGAAAGACGCACTTCTGACTATTTTTTTAACGCTGATTTCGTTGAAGAATGTAGTCAAATGTCTGTATCTCATATAGATGCGTTTCAGTCAAAAACCAATAATAAATGTTAATCTTTTGTCACTTCTGAGAGATTATAGGTCTTTGGGAAATATTGGTTCCAGATCTAGGAAGACCATTTAAGTGCAACATCTACCAATAAATTGGAAATGAGCAAATTAGTTAAAGTTGCTATTATTCGGAAATTAGAGAACGAAAACGAAATATTGAATGGAGAACATTACAGGGCTGCTTCACATCTCATTCAAGTGGTCTTGTGCATCTACTGAGCGCATCGATATATGTGCGTGTGGGTCATAACCTTTATTATCTCTCACATTATCGTATGCGTCAGCGCACAAGATCACCGAATTGCCCACTGTGGTGTTTTATGGCGGCTGTGAAATATGTAATTTTAGAATATTTATTGTTTATTGCTAGATTTTCCCAGCGCCTCAACCGCACTCAAAAGTATGTACAAAGTAGTTTGTACAATATTCTTGATCAGCATAAAATTCTATGTCGATTTATCAATGTCCGTCCGTCTGTGGAAATCACTCTAGCTTCCGAACGAAATGAGGTAGTTTGATAAAATTTTACTCAAATGTGTACTATGTGTAGGTCCACGTATAGCCCCCATATAACGGTACCCCCGATATTCGGTATCTTAATGATTTCAGCGACATTATTTACCGGAACTATTTGAAATTTGGTATTTGAGGTTTGTAATTGATGCTACAGCCTATGACATACAATTGTCTGTGCAGGTCCACGTCTTCGTATAGCCCCAATATAACGGTACCTCCCGATAGTCGGTATTTAAATGGTTTTAGTGACATTATTTACCGGAATTGTTTCAAATTTTGCACTTGAAGTTCGTAATGGATACTACAGCCTATGACAGAAAATTGTCTGTGCAGGTCCACGCCTTCGTATTGCCCCCATATAACGGTACCCCCCGATATTCGGTATTTTGATCATTTTAGCGACATTATTTACCGGAATTGTTTCAAATTTGGCATTTGAAGTTGTAATGAATAATACAGCCTATGACAGAAAATTGTCTGTGCAGATCCGCGTTTTATAACCAGGACATTTTCCCAATATTTACGCACTCTATCGTGCTGTTAGTTGTTGTGGTTAATTTTACAGCTACATATACCAATGGTTATCCAAAATGCTAGAATTCTTTCCTGTTCTTAACTCTCTTCAATTGTGTGAGCAGGAATTTTTTTCTGTTTTTTGGTTCATTTGAACCCCAAAATATTTTGCGATCAACTTCAAAAGCAAGAGGCCAATCTGTATCACCAAATTTAAACTTATCTATATGATTTGCTTGTCTACGATATTTGGCTTTATTCATCAACGAAATCGGCATAAAAAAGCCAGAAGTTCACCTTTTGTGTATTTCGAATATCGCCTGTAAGTAATGTTAATATTTTTACACACAAAAGTAGTGCTCCATTATACCCGCTGTCCTAAACTCTAACTTCATGCGAGATTTTCTTTGGATTCAATTTGTTAACTTTATAACGGCTGCAAAATCAGGAACATTTTTAGTTGTTAGTCCTTTCAACCCCTAAATATATTGCGGACATCTTTGATAGCAATAGGCCTAGCCATTCTGAGACTAACCCTACCCTTTTCGTGAGGATAATTGCAATCTGTATATAATAACCCCAACCTGTGTTGTAAAATGAAAAAAATATTACGAAATGTACAATTCAATATTATAAGTCAAATTGAAAAAATCGTATGCGATAAAAAATATGAAAAAATAAAAAAATGTCACAAAATACTACAAAATCTATATTAACAACACTATAGGCATCTTTTTATGCGATTTTCTTTAGATTTTATTCTTATATGTGAAGATTGCATTCTGAATTGACAAAATTTGTCGAAATCCGTCTGGCCATTCTTGAGATATAAGCATTCTAGTTAACATCCCCTTCCTTTCTATATATACATTGTATATATTTCGCTATTTACATCCGATATATTTAATATCGGCATCTACGTAACGGTCAGAGTTGACCAGTTCGTCTATTTGTGATTTCGCCGGGATTAAAAATATTCGCGGTTTAATGAAAAATTTGACTTTTATTTAACACAAATGTTATGGTATATGTCACCCACTAAATATTACCCGATGACTATCAAAATTAGGCTTCTGCCTAGCCCTATGAGGCTTCTGCCTAGCCCTAAGCTCTAGCCCCGTGCTAACTTCCGCTGCGATTGGTCTATGATTGCGACCTATAGAGCAGCTGCAAAATCATGAAATGAGTTTTTGGTCCATTTCAACCCCTAAATATTATGCGATCATCTCCAAAATAAATAGGGTTCTATTCTAGCCCTATCCCCACCTCCATTCTAAATTTCCTGAAGATCGGGCCATAATTGCGACCTGTAGAGTGATTACAAATTAACATGGACAGACGGGCAGACGGACGGACGGACATACATAGCTAGATCGACTCAGCTCGGCGAGATAGGGAGATCCATATATACTTTCCTATGTGGGAAATCAATATTTCGAGGTGTTACATAATTTTTGGCCCAATCAAACTTATAATACCCCCAACACATAGTGTTTTAGGGTATAAACAGAAAATGTTTGTGTATAAAATTTTTAGTGCATATAAAATCAGAAAGTGTAGCGAGGCGTCACGGGTTCAGCTAGTAGATCCATATAACTGTACCAGCCTACATCCGGAATTTTAATAATTTTGGCGTTATTTTTAGCGGATCTTTTGAAATTTTGCAAGTTCTTACAAATCGTGGAGGGAGTTTAAAGTTCGGCCCGTTGACCCCTTTTATTTGTTTTGTAAATAAATGTGTTGCTCCGTTTTAGTTTAATAAAATGAATTAATATTCAGCATAAAATTTTAAACTTGGTCCTCCAATAAGCTATATTTGTATTAAAAATGTATTTTAAGAAAATTACACAATTAACTTTGCTTTAATTTCCTGACCTGCTGGATTGAGGCAAATTTGATGTTATAAATAATTTTATAAACACCAAAAAAATATTCTGCATCGAACTTCACTATGAGCTTCAAAATAAAAGAAATCTACAAATATAATAAATCGGCACAAGAGCACTAATTAAATAATTTACTCTAAAAGTAAAATCGACTGACATTTTTTTTACTGATTTGTGTGTTCGTGTTTTTAAATTTTGCTGTTGACTGAAGGGGGATATCTCGATAAAGGAAAGCAGAGAAAAAAGAATAAAGTAAAGTAGCAGTATAAAGTAAAGGCAAATATGGTCAACAATTTTCCTCGACGTATTTGTTTTTGTATTGTTTGCACTTACTTACAATTAAAACAAAGCATGGCAATAAGTAAAGTTCTACAGAATCTTCTCGATTGCTAGTGGATTTTACTCTCACTCGAAAACGTGCAAAACCTACTCACTCTTATTCGATTGGCGGAGAAAAATGGACTATACTTCATGTGTTTTTTACTAGGTGTAGAATTCATACACGAATTTGAGTAGACCTTTAATAAAGACCCTTCCGGTCATATACTTATACTTTTGACCAGTATATTTATTATGTTCAAAATGACAATATATTCATAATGTTCAAAATTACGGCTAAAAGATTAAGATGAATTACGGAAAAATGTTGATTTACTTTGGGTCCTCTTCTCTTATTATCTTTTTGGCAACACTGGTATAAACAGATAACGCAAGTTTCATATTTTGTTTCAATTTAAAACATCATCAGTTTTATCTTTAATTTAACCATGAATTTACAAAGGAACAACGCTTGGAAATCATTGATTTTTATTATCAAAAGGCCTGCTGCGTTAAGAATGTTCATGTTCATCGAAACTCATTGTTGGTTCAATGGCTACTTTAAAAAGCAAATTGTCGACTTTTGGAGTGAAAATCAGCCAGAAACATTCAAAAGCTACCAATGCATACAAAAAGATTAGTACGTTTCATGGGCTGGTGGCATCTTTGGTCCGTAATTTTCAAAGATGAATCGTTACGTAACTGTGAATGGTGAGGGTTGCCTTGAAATGACATCCAATATTTTTGTGTCCGCAATGCAAGAGCAACAATTCGGTACCACGTGCCACAAATTACTAGCAACAATGGACTTTATGCGAGGCGAATTTGGTGAACATTTAATAACGCTATCTTTAGAACGAATTGAGGTAGAATGCTAAAATTTTGCACTCCTGTGGCAGAACATTGTCTATATAGCTCCACGTTTTTTATAACCCCCATTTAACGGTACGTCCCGCTATTCGGGTTTCTGATAACTTTAGCCACATTTTTAGGAGAATCGTTCGAAAAGCGGTACATATAGCTTGTAATGGGTTCTGACTTCTATGGCTGAAAACTGCTGAAATAGGCCTACTATTTTCTAACTTTGGTGATTTCTAACTTTGGTGATTTTAGTGACATTTTAACAGAAACTCGCAATTAAATACAACTGTAGTGGAAAACCGGTAACACAGAGGTATTTTGAAGACTTTTTGCCAACCAATTGCGAAATGTAACTATTCCCCATATCGAATCCCGAAACTTTATTTTAAAAGTTTTCTTAACCTCATTTTAAACCATGGTGTTTCCTGTCTTACCTCTTGGTAATTATTTAAATTTTTCTTCACTAATATATAATAGTTGCTTACATATAAACAACCAAAATGTCAATAAGCCTGCCTATTTTGAAACAATAATTGATATTTCTTTCCCCAAAAATAGCCAAAAAGAGGCAATTTAATTCTGAACAACCGTGCTTTCTACCATTGCATGGAGGGTAAGCATTGCTTTTCCGTGAGTAATAAATAAAATAATATGGTATATTACCTATTTTACGATATCTTCCGATTTTACGAATGTTGGAGGTCCCAACATCTCTTTTAAGTGATATCTTAAGGTACAATTCGGACAATTTTTTATCAACCTTTTAAACCGCTATAACTACGTTTTATGAGGGTTTTTAATTATTTCTCGAGAAAGGGCTCAAATAGACACCTTTATTGAATTGATTGTGGGTTATATTATTTACAGAATTATTCTACGTATTTACATCTTTTAATATTGCTTGAAACAATATATGTATAAAATCCAAGAAACGGAAAATAACATAACAGTGGAATATTTACCAAAGTCCTAAAAGGTGGTAAGGTAAGTTAACTTAAGTGGGCTTTTATGTCTAAAATTTTGTGCACCGAGTTATGTGCTTTGATGGCCTTAAACACATCACAACCACTAAACCATAAAAATATACGTCTTAAAACCCACCAAATAATAAATATTCAGCGAAAGACCGTTGACCCCTTTTATTTGTTTTGTAAATAAATGTGTTGCTCCTTTTTAGTTTAATAAAATGAATTAATATTCAGCATAAAATTTTAAACTTGGTCCTCCAATAAGCTATATTTGTATTAAAAATGTATTTTAAGAAAATTACACAATTAACTTTGCTTTAATTCCCTGACCTGCTGAATTGAGGCAAATTTGATGTTATAAATAATTTTATAAACACCAAAAAATATTCTGCATCGAACTTCACTATGAGCTTCAGAATAAAAGAAATCTACAAATATAATAAATCGGCACAAGAGCACTAATTAAATAATTTACTCTAAAAGTAAAATCGACTGAAATTTTTTTTACTGATTTGTGTGTTCGTGTTTTTAAATTTTGCTGTTGACTGAAGGGGGATATCTCGATAAAGGAAAGCAGAGAAAAAAGAATAAAGTAAAGTAGCAGTATAAAGTAAAGGCAAATATGGTCAACAATTTTCCTCGACGTATTTGTTTTTGTATTGTTTGCACTTACTTACAATTAAAACAAAGCATGGCAATAAGTAAAGTTTTACAGAATCTTCTCGATTGCTAGTGGATTTTACTCTCACTCGAAAACGTGCAAAACCTACTCACTCTTATTCGATTGGCGGACAAAAATGGACTATGCTTCATGTGTTTTTTACTAGGTGTAGAATTCATACACGAATTTGAGTAGATCTTTAATAAAGACCCTTCCGGTCATATACTTATACTTTTGGCCAGTATATTTATTATGTTCAAAATAACAATATATTCATAATGTTCAAAATTACGGCTAAAAGATTAAGATGAATTACGGAAAAATGTTGATTTACTTTGGGTCCTCTTCTCTTATTATCTTTTTGGCAACACTGGTTTAAACTGATAACGCAAGTTTCATATTTTGTTTCAATTTAAAACATCATCAGTTTTATCTTTAATTTAACCATGAATTTACAAAGGAACAATGCTTGGAAATCATTGATTTTTATTATCAAAAGGCCTTCTGCGTTAAGAATGTTCATCGCACGCACGAAACTCATTTTTGGTTCAATGGCTACTTTAAAAAGCAAATTGTCGACTTTTGGAGTGAAAATCAGCCAGAAACATTCAAAAGCTACCAATGCATACAAAAAAGATTAGTACGTTTCATGGGCTGGTGGCATCTTTGGTCCGTAATTTTCAAAGATGAATCGTTACGTAACTGTGAATGGTGAGGGTTGCCTTGAAATGACATCCAATATTTTTGTGTCCGCAATGCAAGAGCAACAATTCGGTACCACGTGCCACAAACTACTAGCAACAATGGACTTTATGCGAGGCGAATTTGATGAACATTTAATAACGCTATCTTTCGAACGAATTGAGGTAGAATGCTAAAATTTTGCACTCCTGTGGCAGAACATTGTCTATATAGCTCCACGTTTTTTATAACCCCCATTTAACGGTACGTCCCGCTATTCGGGTTTCTGATAACTTTAGCCACATTTTTAGGAGAATCGTTCGAAAAGCGGTACATATAGCTTGTAATGGGTTCTGACTTCTATGGCTGAAAACTGCTGAAATAGGCCTACTATTTTCTAACTTTGGTGATTTCTAACTTTGGTGATTTTAGTGACATTTTAACAGAAACTCGCAATTAAATACAACTGTAGTGGAAAACCGGTAACACAGAGGTATTTTGAAGACTTTTTACCAACCAATTGCGAAATGTAACTATTCCCCATATCGAATCCCGAAACTTTTATTTTAAAAGTTTTCTTAACCTCATCCGAAACCATGGTGTTTCCTGTCTTACCTCTTGGTAATTATTTAAATTTTTCTTCACTAATATACAATAGTTGCTTACATATAAACAACCAAAATGTCAATAAGCCTGCCTATTTTGAAAAAATAATAGATATTTCTTTCCCCAAAAATAGCCAAAAAGAGGCAATTTAATTCTGAACAACCGTGCTTTCTACCGTTGCATGGAGGGTAAGCATTGCTTTTCCGTGAGTAGTAAATAAAATAATATGGTATATTCCCTATTTTACGATATCTTCCGATTTTACGAATGTTGGAGGTCCCAACATCTCTTTCAAGTGATATCTTAAGGTACAATTCGGACAATTTTTTATCAACATTTTAAACCGCTATAACTACGTTTTATGAGGGTTTTTAATTATTTCTGGAGAAAGGGCTCAAATAGACACCTTTATTGAATTGATTGTGGGTTATATTATTTACAGAATTATTCTACGTATTTACATCTTTTAATATTGCTTGAAACAATATATGTATAAAATCCAAGAAACGGAAAATAACATAACAGTGGAATATTTACCAAAGTCCTAA
This sequence comes from Musca domestica, assembly GCF_030504385.1. Classification (NCBI taxonomy): domain Eukaryota; kingdom Metazoa; phylum Arthropoda; class Insecta; order Diptera; family Muscidae; genus Musca; species Musca domestica. The sequence continues at coordinate 11,231,987 of NW_026712328.1, read as the reverse complement.
AAGGTGGTAAGGTAAGTTAACTTAAGTGGGCTTTTATGTCTAAAATTTTGTGCACCGAGTTATGTGCTTTGATGGCCTTAAACACATCACAACCACTAAACCATAAAAATATACGTCTTTAAACTCACCAAATAATACATATTCAGCTGAAAGACGATGATTTCTGTATCGCTTTGTTAAATGAGATCTTTTTTTAAATTTAAATATTGTTTAAGACCGCTGCAAATAAGTTTAGTAAGGTACATATTTATTTAACAGTTTCTCGCAGCAATCCGTAAGATCGTTATATACATAACGACAGACTAACTAACTAACTAACTAACACATTAGCCTAATTGGGGTAAATTGTGAATGAAATATTTTGTTATCACCTTCTGTCTAATTGAAAGTATAAACAAACTGCAGTGTTAGTACACATATGTTGTTGATGGTAATAGCAGTTAATTACACAACTTGATTGATCTGTCATTGGTGTTCAAAACATACCCATTTGTGCTTTTCTTTCTCATTATAATTCTTCTGTATTATCCACCACCGGTCAATCGGCAAAACAAACATACTACTCATGTATACTTCATGAGACACATGACTGGCATAACATGGGTGGAGTCAAGTATTTAATGATGTTAACATCGACAGACTTGTAGATAGAGACAGATATAAACTGATAAATAAAAACAAAAGAGACGGTAAATAATCGTTCAATATTGAGATGTGTCAGTCTAATAATAACATTACGAAAGAATTGTTTGTCAACTTAAAGTCGGTAAATGCTTAACCAGAACGATCGTGAATGCCAAAGATAAAATATTCGGTACGGAAATTGTGGTACTTCAAATATGGATACGATAAAAAAGGAGGAGAAAAAACGTTATTCAAAAGTTAGTACGTCTTTTAGCATAGAAAGTATATTAAAGACACCACATCAAAGCAATTTTAAAGTAAACAACTGTGATGTGAAAAAGGCACATCCGGCTGAAACTACTTTTTCTGGCCTTCGTAAGTATTTTTTTTTAAATCTAAGATCAAATTCGGTTTCCATCTAATACTTTGAACTATGTCCATCGTATTCAAAACCAGATCACATTTTAATATAGCTGTGTTTTCATTTATAGCCAAAGTGATAGTTTCTATATTTTTATACCCTCCACCTTGAAAAGGAGGGTATATTAACTTTGTTAACATCACAAAGTAATTATATTCATGATCAGCATAAAATTCTAAGTCGATTAGCATAAAATTCAAGTTAAGTCCAAGTGAAATATGCGCTAATGAAGACTATATAACCATATAACGGTAACTTCCGATATTCAGTATTTTGATGATTTTAGTTACATTTTTCCACGAAATTGTTCCAAATTTGGTATCGGGTTCTACTTCCGGTGGCAGAACATTATCTATATAGGCCCTCGTTTTTCTGTAGGGTCCATATAACATTACCTATCGATATTCTGTATTTTGATGATTTAGCCCTATTTATAAGCAGAATTGTTTCAAATTTATTATTAAGAGTTTATAACGGGTTGTACCTCTGACGACTGAACATAGTCTGTACAGGTCCACGTTTTGCTATAGCCTCCATATAATAAAACCTACAGATATTCGGTATATTTATAATTAAAGCCACATTTCTATTGAGTAGTTTCAGAATCGGTTTTAAGAGTTCGTAACTGAAAATACTAATTTCGCAAAAATACTAATTTCATTGGAAAATTTTTCTTAAAGCATCAAAATGATTAGATCTGCAGGCCCTGATATATGGGATATAGTTTTGAATATTATTTTAAAGGTGTTTATTTTAATGCAAAAAATGTCCAGGGATTCGGTGAACGAAACACCACAGCAATAACCCACACAACGAGAGACATTCATATCTTTAAACCAAAAAGTTGGTAATTTAATAGATTGACTGTAGTTAAATCCAATATTTTTCCTTGGGAAAGTATAGTTTTTTTTTTGTTCAAACTCTTCCTCTGTTTGTTGGATTGCCACTATATGGTCTAGACGGATGTGTTCCACATTTGATATTTAATTTTTATCTATTTGTTTTTATTTGTTATCCTTAAAAAATCTCTTTTTTCCAAAATTACTATATACATGGTTAAAGATGTAGATATAAATGGAAGGTATAAAATAAGATAAGGATTGATAAAACAAGTATGCGAAGGATATAGTCGCATAATTTTAAGGGAATAAAAAAATCCCTCAGAATGTATCTCCATCGATATATATAAAATAAAGTTACATTAGTTACTACGCTTATAACTCAATAACAGCTGACCTGATTCTGACAATTCCCACCATTTTGGGATGGTCTCTGCTAAGAAATAAAGAATAAAAAATACGCCAATAAAAATAGTTTGGTAATTTATTTTTTTAATAAGAAAAGGATTCAAATTCTTCTGGGTTCCCAGATCAAATTTTTTTAGGGTGCATTATATATTGCATTAACCATACATAAAGGGCTTCTAAAATTTTGCTCCATAATTCGAAGAATTTACGATAGAGATTTACATGGGTTTCATGTAAAATAATTTGTTGAAAATAGGCGTTATTTGGGTATAGACCCACGTTTTGGTGTAACTCTTATATGAAGGTATCCCCTTGCAATATTCAAATTCGACTTTCAACAATAGTTTCGTGAACATTTTCAATTTAAAGATTTCAATCAAGCCGGGCCGAACTTTTAATACTCTCCACCATTTTAAAGGATCTTGAAAAGTGTCAAAATAGTTTGTCGAGGACACCATTTAAATGGGAACCATTAATTGGGGCTATTTGTCATAGGCTGTAGTACCGATTCCGATCTTCAAATACGAAATTTGAAACAATTTCTTTGAAAAATGTCGCTAATATTATCAAATTTGAAACAATTCCGGTGAATAATGCTGCTAATATCATCAAAATTTGGAATAGAGGGAGGTACTGTCTTATGTGAGCTACGTACAAAGACGTGGACCTGCACAGACAATCTCCTGTCATAGTCTGTAGCATACATTACGAACAGCAAATACCAAATTTGATGCCGATTATTATTGTCGCTTAAATCATGAAAATACCGAATATCGGTTAAATGGGGGATATATGTTATCGTAGATCTATGTAGACAATTCTCCTTTAGGGGGCGAAGTACTCAGAAGGTACTCCTGGTGCGAATTTTTTGACAATTCCATTAAAAATGTGGTTAAAATTATTAAAAAACCGAATATATTGAAGTACCGTTACATGGGGTATATACGATATCGTGGACCCATATAGACAATACTCTTCCAGGGGGTGAAGTACTCAGAAGGAACTCCTGGTGTGGATTTTTAGACAATTCCATTGAAAAATCTGGCTACAATCATCAAAATACCGAATGTCGGAGGGCACCGTTATATGGGGATTATACGATATCGTAGACCGATATAGCCCATCTTCGACCTGCCTGCACACAAAAGACTGATCTGTGCAAAGTTTTAGCTTACTATGGTTCTTCGTTTTGACTCTAGGGTGATTACAACAGACGGGCCGACGGAGAGGGCTATATCATATATATATACTTTGTTGGGTCTAAAATTATTATTTCGATGAGTTACAAACGAAATGACGAACTTAATATACCCTCCATACTTAATATACCCATACTATACAGGGTGAGATGAAAAACTTGCAACCAAAATCAGACTGCTGTCATTTCTAAGACACTCATCTGACATCTGTTAAAATTATTCCAGTGACAGCTCATTATATTGTTTACAAGCGTACAAAAGCATTTTGGTGAGAATTTTCCAGAAAAAAAGTTATTCGTGATTGAGTGTGATTTCTTTATATTTGGCTGGCTGGCTATCGTTAGAGCACTTCAGCATTTAAATGTGAATAAATCTTTTGTGTCTCAACGTCAAGGAAGTGGAAGAAGCGACTTGATCGAAACCCGTGTCGCAGTGGCCGAAAAATGGCTCGTGAGCTGAGCATATCGTAAAATTCCATTCGGCGAATATTCAAAAATGAGCTCGGGGTAAAGCCATACAAATTCCAAAAAGTGCAAGAACTTACACCGCAACAGAAAGAAATTAGACTCAAAAGAGCTAAAGAGTTGCTTCGCTTGGCCGAAAGTGGTGAACTGCCGAATTTGGTTTTCTCCGAAGAGAAAATATTTGTTGTCCAGCAGTTTGTAAACAAACAAAGAGGTCAGCTCAAAATGTACACCTTCGGTTGGCCACTAGAACTCAAGCGCCGGTCATGGTGATGGTGTGGGTCGCTCTCCGCTCGTACTAATCGACCGTGGTATCAGAATAAATGCCGAATATTATCGCGAAAATATTCTGGGGGTGTATTAAAGCCTTGGGTACGCAAACATTTTGGCCGCAGACCTTGGACATTACAAAAGAACTCACCACTATCGCACTCAGCACGCGCCACCCAAGAATGGTTACAAAATGAGGTTCCTCGCTTCAGCGCAAAATGGCCACCAAAATCTCCGGATACCAATCCGTTGGACTATTGTGTGTGGAGTATCTTTCCAAACAAATAAATACCAAAGTGTCGATCAGCAGGCGCTTCGCCGGGAATCGGCCAAAATACCGCAGAGCAACATTCGGTCAGCGTGTGACGGTTTCATTGGCCGTTTGAAGGCCATAATTCTTGCCAAAGGTGGCCAATTCAAACAAATCTAAACGTATTCTAAAAGTTGATGCTTTTTCCGACATTTTTTGCCTTCATTCAACAAAATTAAAACAAAAATGTAAAAATTATGGCATTTGACTTTGTTGTTCATCTCATCCTGTATATGGTGGAGGGTATGGAAAACATAGCTGTTTGCGTTGCAAAATGAAAGAAAAAGAAAATAAAACACAAGATTTGGTATTTTATTTCAAAACAGTCGTGGACTGATATCTTATTGAATAATTGTTCGTGGAACAATTAAAATTACCTTTTTTACAGGATGTAGGGATTTCTGGTGCTCTTCGATCGTGAACCAATGAGCGAGTCACTTAGCGAATTAAAAAAAAAAAACTCACATATTTAGCCATGTCCGTCTGTCTGTCTGTCTGTCCGCCTGTCTGTTGTAATCACGCTATCTTTCGAACAAATTGAGATAGAAGGCTAAAATTTTGCACACATGTATATTTTGCCAGTAGGCAGGGTAAGTTCGTAAATGGGCTATGTAGGTCCAATTTATCATATAGCCCCCATATAACGCTACCTCCCGATATTCGGTATTTTGATGATTGTTTCAAATTTGGCATTTGAAGTTCGTAATAGATACTACAGCCTAAGACAGAAAATAATCTGTGCAGGTTCACGTCTTCGTATAGCCCCTATATAACGGTACCCCCCGATATTCGGTACTTTTGATGATTATATCGACATTATTTAACGGAATCGTTCCAAATTTGGTATTTGAAGTTCGTAATAGATACTGCAGCCTAAAACAGAAAATGGGCCATGTAGGTCCACGTCTTCGTACGGCCCCCATATACCATACCCCCCGATATTCGGTATTTTGATGATTTTAGCGACATTATTTACCGGAATCGTTCCAAATTTGGTACTTGAAGTTCGTAATAGATGCTGCAGCATAAAACAGAAAATGGGCCACGTAGGTCCACGTCTTCGTATAGCCCCCATATACCGTACCCCCCCGATATTCGGTATTTTGAGGATTTTAGCGACATTATTTACCGGGATTGTTTCAAATTTCGCATGTGAAGTTCATAATGGATGAAGGTTCACGTCTTCGTATAGCCCCATATAACAGTACCCCCCATATTCGGTATTTTGATGATTTTTCTTCAAGTTTCGCATTTAAATATTGTAATATCTTATGACAAAAGTTGCATATTCAGGCCCATGTCGTCGTATAAGCATTCGGTATTTTTAAGATTTTAACAGAATTTTTAACGGATTTTATATTTTTTTGGAAAATTGCCAAATTTGTACCAAATGGTGGAGGGTATTAAAAGTTCGGCCCGGCCAAACCTACAGCTTTTTAACTTGTTTTTTTTTTATTTTTCTTATTTTTTTCCAAAAACATCTTATAAGATAAACAAAATTGAAGATTGGCCCTCATTTCTTTTAAATATTGCATGGGCCCGATATTACCCAGCCAAAAATGGTGAGCTGGACCCATGGGAAACCAGGACTCGAATAGGTCTGAGGCTTCATTACTTTGTTGCAAACTTCAGGGCCTAGAACCATGCTGACCGCTGTAGCCTCATTAAACCGACGGCTAACTGCTGTCCTGCACATGGATCCAAAAGGGCTCTGACAGGTATCCGTAGTCCATTTAGAAGCAGCTGTACCACCACCGTAGGCCCGAGCGTAGCTACGTGCTGAATGGCGGTTATTGGCCGATTTGCAACGCAGGGCGAAGCCCCACTGGTTTTGGCCTGCTGGGGAGTGACCGATGTACCTGGGCGTGTGGAATTTAAAGGAACGGACGGACGTTTTGAAGGTTTACGCTTTCGGAGCTTCTTGGGCGGCCTAGGATGCTTGGAAGTACTTGGCTGGGGAGCGCTGGACGGAATCCGATTGTTGGAAGAAGGTTGGTGGAGCAATGTGTGGTGTTGCTGGTTGCAGATTTTGCAACAAAGCCGACTGTGGCAATCTCGCAGAGAATGCGTTGGCGATAGACAGTTACTGCAGCATTTATGCAGGGCGACTGTTCGCAACCTTCTTTCAATGCGCATCACATTGAACTCCTTGCAGTCCCGTAGATGATGCTTGCCGCCGCAGTGAACACATGCCTTGTTCGAGTCCCGGTTATTTCGACAGGATGCCGAAGGGTGTGGCGAGACCACTGTTTCTCCTGAAGGACCTTCAGGGACCGCCGTAGGCGGATTTTTTGTTTCCTCCGAGGAAGGTGCAGTTTCCTGAGGCCCTGTTGCAGTTGACTTATTGGAGATCGGGACAGCAATGGGGTCGAGCTCCCGTTCCTCATCAGACATGAGGACGTCGTCCTCATAGTTAGGGAGTGTTTCAGCCATCTTGCTTAAATCTTCCATCTTCTTTGAAAAATAGAGAAGATGCAATAACACAGCGATGAGGAGACAAATATTACTTGGCCAGAATGATCATCAAAAACCGTAGGTCGTTTTAAAATTGTCATGGCACGAGAATTCGCGAGGCCAATAATTATACATTTTTTCCTTCGCGAAAAAATAAAGAGGTTACAAATACGAATCGAAAACATGGACTATGACAATTAAGGTAGCGCAATTAATTTTACAATTGGCCATCGGATAGTGCCATTTTCTGTATGGATATCTGTGACTCGTACTAGACCATCAGAACACGGGTGCACCGCTATAATCCGTCCGTCCTTTCCACGAAGTGGTAGGAAGATTTTCATGCCTAACTACGACTAAGTCGCCTTTTTGAAGATCGCGTTGCGGAAACTTCCATTTGTATATTTTGTGCAAGCTCTTCAAATACTCATCCTTCCACCGTAGGCAGAGTTGATGAGTGAGAGCTTTAAGTTTCCAAAACTGGCTTCGGAGGAGCAAGGGTTGGGGTTCCAATGAGAAAATGCCCTGGTGTTAGTGCTATTAAATCTTGGGGGGTTGTCATTTATGGGACATAAAGGACGTGAATTTAAACAAGCTTCGTTTCTGGAAAGAATAGAAAGAAAGTTCTTCAAACGTAAATTTGAAGTTCTTAGCTTGCTTACGAACATGTAACTTAAAACTTTTTACGGCGGCCTTCCCTAGACCACCCATATGGGGGGCGCCAGCGGGAATAAGTTGCCATGAAAGTTCCTGATACTGCAGTGTGGAACACAGGTTAGTAAGACTTTCACGGAGAACTATTTTAAAGTCATTTTCGATTACCCTAGAAGCTCCAACGAAGTTGGTTCCATTATCAGAGAAAATAGTTTTTGGACACCCACGTCTGGAGATAAAGCGATGAAAGGCTGCTAAGAATATTGCCGTAGACAAGTTAGAAATAGCCCCTTTATCTGAAAGCACGACCGTTTTTTGTTCAAGAAACATGTTTTACACTAAGTAATGGTGGTTTTAATTAGTGATGTGAGTCGTGGGACCCAATATTCAATTCTAATGATGCGTAACATCAGTTGATTTCCACCGTGGATGAAAAGAACATGTATGAATTGAAGTAGTAAGTGCGTGACACGACTTTGGCAAGGCAAAATAATGGGATGCCTTTCTGTGTAAGACAGAGTTTGTGATTGCGACAAGCGTCCATTAAGCCTAATTACCCCGAATTCATCCAGAAATGGATTTAAGGGTAAAAGAGAAGTCTTTGCATTGAAGGGAACCTTATCTGACAAAGACTGGTACTCATCTGCAAAGTGGACTTTTTGAGATAAAATAGCCAGACGTAATCTAACCGCTTTTATCTCTGAACTGGTAAGGACCTTCTCATTGTAAATGTATCGACCTCTATGAGCAGGATGAGTCCGGTGGAAAAATCTAAAAACATAGGAAAGGAATCGGAAAGCCCTATCTAACGAAGAGAAATCTTCTAAGGGGTCACAATAATTTTTAAAGAAAGAGGCATGAGTCTTGACAGCACGCACTTCAATTTCGGTGTCAAGAAGAGGAAAATTGGATAAATTCCAATGAGAACTATTTTGGCGTAGCCAATGTGGTCCATGCCACCAAAGATTAAAGGAGGCGAGCTCGGAAGGCGTAACCCCCCGGCTGCCTAAATCAGTGGGATTATCTTCAGAGCGCACGTAATGCCAATTACTTACGTCTGTTATCTCCTGAATTTTGCTAACACGGTTGGCAACAAATGTCGTCCACGTAGATGTACTTTTGTTGAGCCAGGAGAGGACGATCGTAGAATCAGTCCAACAATAAATTTTTTGAAATGAAATGTCATCATATAATATTTTATTTATAATATTTTTTAATAATTTGGAGGCTAAACCGGCTCCGCAAAGTTCCAACCGTGGTAAGGAAATTGTCTTTAAGGGGGCTACCTTAGTTTTGCAGGTCAGGAGGTGAGTATAAATGTCTTTATTCGGCGTTGTAATCCGAATATATATCACCCCCGCGTATGCCTTTTCTGAGGCATCAGAAAAGACATAAAGGTCGGCAGAACAACTTGGTGTATAATGGACCCACTGAGGAACTTGAATGGAATTCACGTCCTGGTAGCAATCCACAAAATTTTGCCAATCACATTCTGTCGTGGACAGAAGTGCATCATCCCAGCCGATTTTGTCTGTCCAGATCTTCTGCATAACTATTTTAGCTGTCACAATTACGTAGCCTAACCAACCTAAAGGATCGAACAGTTTGGCAATACTGGACAAAGTTTTTCGTTTTGTATAGTGAGCTTTTGCGGGGAGAGAATTCACACTATAGTAAAACAAGTCAAGCTGAGCATTCCAACGTATACCTAACGGCTTGAAACTGCTAGCTTCCACAAAGGAACGAACTTTAGCGTCTATTTAATCTTCCGTAGGAAGATTTTGCAAAATAGCACGGTCATTTGCTGTCCACTTCCTGAACTCAAATTTAGCGGACGAAAGAGCAGATCTTAGTCGATCGCGAGAATTTAAAGCTGTACACAAGTCATGATATCCTGTTAGCTCTTCGTCGACGTACATGCAACTACGTAGTATGTGTGCAGCGTCAGTATCAGCTAAATGTCAGCTAAATGTAAAAGCGTCCGTATGGCTAACTCAAAATCCTGAACAGGTTTTTGAGGAGAATCCCGGAAGAGTATTCTCTGTAGTGGAGTATGTGCCGGTTCGACACGAATTTGGCGATACATCTGTGTGATGTCGCAGTTATATACCAATTTAAATACCTAAGAATGAGGAATACTAAGTCTAATTACAGAGTGGGTTTCTTCGTCAGATATACTGACTTTAACGGAAAAGACTGATAGATGTTGAGGGGTAATAGAACCTGTGATGATCCAACCAAAGACCGTATTTTGTGCTATTAAGGAGCCTAATATATTATATATATAATATATCCCTGTAGCAGAATCTTCGAATAAAGATCTGCTCCCAGCAAAAGGTCAACAGGGCGACTGTTGAACAAATTTGATCAGCCAAACGTAGATTTCGCAAACGAGAAACAAAGTCGCTATTGACAGAAAACGAAGGCAGATTGCCAGAGATAGAAGGTAAAATCAGGGCCATTGACAGCGAAGCATCTAATGGAGAACTTATACAAATTGAACACAACTTGCGCGACGTAGTCGAAACTGCCTGATTAATACCAGATATTGTAGCAACAGTTGTAGTGGAGGCGATGCCTAGTATGTGCTGTAAGCGATCTGTAATAAAAGAAGCTTCTGAAGCAGGGTCAATAAATGCTCTGGCAGGGTACGTGGTACTCTGGTGAACGATGTTCACCATTGCCGTGCCTAATAGGACATTTCGACTTTGAGCGGTATGAAATACCTGTCTATTAGCAGAGCAGGAAGTTAGACCGGAAGAAGTGGAGGGTTGATTGGACAAAGCTACGTTCCTGACTTCAGAAGTTGCTGCAGTCGAAGACGTGGAATTATCTCTATGTAATAGAGCGTGATGTCTGTTATTACATTTACTACAATTGTATGGACTACTGCAGTGGTTGACTAAATGTTTAGGAGACATGGTGTTAATTCTTTCAGGAACTGAAAGCCTTCAGTTGGCACATCATAATTTAATATGGCCGAAATGCAGCCATTAATGCCTCTTTGCAATTTTTTTAAACCTAAACTTGTCTCACTGTCTAATACTGGCAGGTCAAATAAAAGTTTAAGTTGGTGGTTCACCAAAACACGTGGTTTGTCATACGTTTGTTTTAGAGCTTTCCACGCAAGACCAAAGTTTTTTTGGGTAAGTGAAAACCTAGCCACTATGTCATGGGCGTCGCCACTGGTCTTATTGTTTAAATGACATAGACGTTCAATGTCACTAATGCCAGTATTGTTAATATACACTACCGAGAATAAATCTCTTAATATAAGCCAAGAAAGAAAGTCGCCATTAAATATTTCTATGTCACAAGGCGGTAAATTCAACCTAAGACCAGAATTATCACCACCACATGATGTGAGTGATGAGTTATAAGATATTGGCGAATGAGGCGAAGCGAAGATATAGTCCTATTACCTACGCTAGCCTGAGGAGACGATGTCGCCATCGATGACTTAGGCGGAGCCCGAAGTTCATCTAATTTCCCGTTTATGGAAGCTAATACTTTTAGATAACATCTAAATGCGACATCGTATTTTGTATCAGCGGCAGTGATGTCCTCACCTGAACTGTCTTCTTCTGCAAAATAACTAAGACACTTGTCAAAAACGGGTTTCACCTTTTTCCATAACGTTCTGACCTCAGCTCCCTGTAATTCTAAAATATAGAATAATTTGTATGAAAATTTAAAAAAAGTTAGTTTTTCCCAAAAATATTAATAAAATGTACTTTAATGCACGAGATCATTGAAGAAAATTAATGTGTTTTATTAGAAATACACTGATTTTATAATTAGTCGTTGACTAATCGTAATAAAGCATCGTTAATAACGTGATTAAACCACAAGTATATAGAAATTTTAATAAAAGAATTAAATATTAACTTAAAGTTTCTCTCAGTGTATTCAAACTTTCGTAAAACGTTTACTGTGTATCGTAGAATATCTGCAAACTATGGCAAAGTATCGATGATAAAAATTGCCAACGAAAAATATCAAAAACTTTTAATAAAAATCAAAAATTCGAAAAAATATTAAAAATGTCTATAAAACCGACTGTAGGCTGTACGGACTGTAAGATGCACGTTTCCAATCGTTAGCGGACAACAACAAAAAAATTAAATGAAAAATATTTTATAAAAAATTAAATAATTTTTGATTAAATATATAAAATAATATATTATATTTATAGAAAAATAATAATATTTTGATAAATAAGACCGAATATAGGATGCACAGTGTGCAAAACACAATTTAAATTTAATATAAGTTGATATCCGAAGGATTGAACACAAAAAATATCCGAAAATGGCACTAAAATACCCCTAATAAATGTAATCATATGTTACTTATATGTAAGTGTCAAATATGTCACAAGGTGGCAACAATCAGCAGAGATAACAATTACTCTTGCATATGGTAATTGTTGTATGATGATTTTGATGTTTTGAAAAAAGAGGAACAAATAAATGAAAAACAAAACACCAAAAACTGATCAAAAAATAGAAGAAATGCGCGAAAACGCGATATAATTAAATTAAAATGAATAAAAATAAACTGTGATTGTGAGTGTATATTTTTTGTTGTAAACAAAAATTTACGGATTTCACACAAAATATTATTGTTTTTAAATGAAATTTACCGACGGCAAATGGACGGACGGACGCGCTGTAAAACGACCGACGGTTTTTTTTATTATTTATCACAACTCGAGAATCACGGTATGTCATTGTAAAATAAATAAAGTTGTGTACATACCTGTGTTGCTGATATTAATTTATTTAGATAAATAAATAAAATAAATGTTGGTGATCGTTGATCTTTGTGTAGGTGTTGTTGTGCTCGACGAAGTCGATATTTGCCTTGTAAAAGGAAAAAATGAGACGGGTTAGTTTTGTTTAAAATAATCCGGCTCGATTGGACCAATGTTTGTGTAGCAAAATGAAAGAAAAAGAAAATAAAACACAAGATTTAGTATTTTATTTTAAAACAGTCGTAGACTGATATTTTATTGAATAATTGTTCGTGGAACAATTAAAATTACCTTTTTTACAGGATGAAGGGATTTCTGGTGCTTTTCGGTCGTGAACCAATGAGCGAGTCATCTTAGCGAATTAAAAAAAACTAAGATGTCGCAAAGCGGAGTTTACAAAGCTACTCGTTACATTTTGGTACTACATTTCTCCTTGTCTACGAAATAAACAAAGACGAGTGGTGGACAAATTGTAACGAAGGGATAAAAAAGGACCCGTGAGGAAATTTTAAATTAAATGAATCACAATTACTTTGAAAATATACAATAGCTTTGTAGCAAAATGAGACATTTTCATAAATGTCTCTTAATACAGAGATTATAGGATTGAAAATAATAATGAGCATTAATCTGAAATGTGTTACATATATTAAGGAGGATTTATAGGGTTATGATATTGTCAATAAAAACTTATATGACTCGTTTATCTATATTATATATATATATATATATATATATATATATATATATATATATATATATATATATATATATATATATATATATATATATATATATATATATATATATATATATAAAAGAAAGATGTGTTAGTTACTACGCTTATAACTTAAGAACCGCTGGACTGATTTTAACGATTCATACAAATTCGGAATTATCTCCTGTCCCAAAAGGATAATATCCTAAAAAATCGCGTAAATATGTGATATATTAACATTTTCGTTTTGACTTTTGAAATGTGCAATAGTAATGTATTATTTTGCATGATTTTTTTCCATTTTGACTTATTTTTTTCTAATGTACATTTGTAGTGTTTTTTATATTTTATTTTTGAATTCGAATATTAATACCAATCATTTAATTGACTTGATTTCTTGAGAACTGAAATTGATGTCGGGTTACATGGAAGTGTAGTACCGAATTATGTGGTGGCGAAACGAAATAGATGATATCGAAATAATTTGACGCGGTCACACCAAAGTTAAAAGATAATTACTTTTTCAAAATCGCTAAAAAATCACGAAAAACGAGATCTCATTGCAAAAATTCTCAAAATTTTAAAATAATAGTACGTTCTATTGACTAACTTAGTAAGGATCTTTAAACATTTGCTGTAAAAAATCAGCGAACAGGTTGAAGATTTTTTCAACTTGTTATTCTTTTTTTTCATTTTTTTTATCAATTTGTATTATTCTGTTGAATTCAGTGTATTTTTTATGAACAAAATAAAGAATAATTTTTCACTATATTCAATTTTTCACCAAAAAAAAAAAAAAAAAAAAAAATGAAATAAGTGCGAAATACGATGTTAACTGATATTTACCTTTCAACTCCAGGGCCGACATCGTGGTTCAGCTGGAAGATGCGAACACATTTGAACAAACAAAAATTACAAAAGCCTAATGGGGCTCATTTCAAAGTGTGGACCTACTTCTTTCATGTGACAATAATCCGACCAATAAGAGCTCAAAATGTACAATTCTATGGGAGTACAATCAGTAAAATTCCAAATATAAATGGTGGAAAATAGTAGAGCGAATGGACTCTTAGTAAGAAAAGGATTTCTATCCTTAAAGAAATTCTTCCCAAACATTCAAGATAACTTATATCGCTTTTGCAGGTCATGATATCGATCATAACTCACGGATAAGGGTACAACCCGATTTCATATTTATATAACCATCGTATGATTTAAGCTATTAGTGAGGTCTTGGCCACTTTTTTTATTTTTTCGGCCCTTATTTGGCATTTATGTTTCTAAGGGGGTAGAGAACCTATAACGAGTGGTTTTGTCTAGGCTGAGGTAAGTTCAGTCGTTGCCAGGATCAACCTAAGGACCCACAAACCTTAAGTAAAACACGAGTGTTAATAATTTTAGTGTTTTTATTGTAATCCTCTGGTGATTATATTTCGAATAATATGTGAAGAATATGGTGTGAGTTTGAGATGGCTGGGTACGTATGGAGGCGGATTACGGTTAATTCGAAGGTCAATTCAGCTGGTCAGTGTTCGTGAGTTGTAGGCTCGGGAGTATTCGGGTTGATATCGACTCGGGAGTATATATATATGCAGTAAAGTGAATGAGAATTTCTTGGTATGAGTAAAAAATGACTGGTTTATTTTGAAGATGCAAGGTGAATGAAACGGTCACGTTACATCTCCCCCCTCACTTCGAGTAAAAAAAAAATTATCAATGATATTTATATAATAATTTTTTTTTTAATTCATGTATAAACTACATTATGCATGTGTTTTTTCCCCTAAAAAAACACTTTTCCCTACCGTTGACTGAGTTTTAGCCCGAAGGCCCGCACCACCTAGTGTTAGGTGTATTTTACTTACCGACAGCTTTATTTAAATAAAATAGTAATAACAACAAAAGTATGAGAAAAAAAACAAATGACTGCTCTACAGCCTTAATGCTGTTCTACAGCTTGAAACACAAAATTAACACAAAGGGGGAAACTACACCGTGTTATTCAAATGGTCTCGGGGCCTGTCGGGTTGAGTGATCAGAGGAATTACGATTGAAGCACCAGCACATTGCAATCTGGCACGTCCCGATATCAGGAAAGTTACCTTAACACTCGGTCGGTTGGGATAATGCAGCACAGTTTGATGTCGACGACCACGAGGTTTGGTGACTTTTAAAGTTCTCATCCATCGGATAAGCTCCTCCTCTGAATACCTTCTTCGGTTCCGTGCAACCTGTGCCGCTTCCTGTATCCCTGGAACTGGTACCCACGACGTAGACGGCGCATCTTCCATTTTGGCTATCTTTGCACGACTGACTGAGACGTTTGCACAAGCAAGCACCATTGAGGTGGTTGCAGTAGTCGCTTGTTGTTCGCGGCCAGTCGAAGTTGAAGGTAACGACAACCTTCCCCGATTCACGGATGGAGTCGCTTGCTGGCAAAAATTTGATGGTGGATCGTCTAACGCAGGCATCCCTCCGGTTAAAGTCAATGAGGTGGATGGCAAGACGCAGGCCGCGACCTGGGTTGCTGTTTGCAGGCCTTGAATGGGTGCCAGTGGTGGAGGTCCCGCTGGTTGCAAAGTAATCTTCCTTGGGGCCAGTACCTCGTTGGAGATGATCCTCGGTCTGGCTTCCATTGGTGGCACAAAAGGTTTTGGTGTTTGGGGTGGCGTGATAATGCGACGCGGTTTTGGTGGCTTTACGTTCCATCTTGTTGCCTGTTTATGAAATAACTGATTTCCTACAATGTCATTTCAAGGCGAAGACCGATATTTTTCTTTTCTTGTGTGGTGTACTAAGGAGCCGTGTTGTTGTACATTTTTTGTTAAAATTCCTACTAAAAAAACGGTATATTGATTTTGTTGTCGATTTCGCTCATCTCAAAAAAAATAGAGAATACATAGCTTACACATTATCTCCATTATTTAAGGGACATAAGCTTTTCTCTCCCAGCTCTCAATCAATCTCTCTACATTTTGTCAATATCTAATTTTTCTCCCTATTGCCGATTTGCTACTCATTATCTACCCAACTTCCATTACTAGTTGAGTGATTCGGCTGACTAGAGAGCAAGTTGTGATCGGGAGAGTAAATTTTTCCGCTCTTGAGAGACATGAATTGTTCTCAGTAGTTGTCCGCAGGAGAGAGAGAGAAAAAAATTAGGTATTTGCTTTCTTGGGAGACTCAAATTGTTCTTCTTCGGATGATCCGGCGGATCGTTCACTTTGAGAACTGTTTGCGAGAGAGGAAATTGGGTTTTACGCTCTTGAGTGATGGTAGTATGACCATAAAGCCGTGATCAGACCACGATAGCTAGTACTGAGTAAGGTGTGTGGTGTGATTTAAGGCCTTGCACGTTCACTCTTCTTATTTTCTTCTTCTCGTCTCTCACTTCTACAATATTGGCGTGTATGATGGCAGAGACAGTGAAAGGGCCTGAGTATTTGGGTCCCAATTTTGAATTGAATATGTCTGCAGCTGATGATAGTTGTCTCTCTTTTACCCAAACGAGGTCTCCAAGCGACGGCGACCACTTCCGACGTCGAAGATTGTAGTATTTTTGTTGTTTGCGACTGACATTCCTACTATTCTCTTCCGCGTCGCCCCATGACTCCTTATACATAGCGTTCGACTTCGGTCTCTCTGCGGGAGATAAGGTCACCGGTTTCCGCGCAGAAATATTGTGCCCAAATACTATTTCCGCCGGGGTGTATTTGGTTGATTCGTTTACTGCCGTGTTGATTGCGAAAGCAATCTCTGGTAAATGTTGATCCCAGTAACGATGGTCAATACCTGTATTCTGGGCAATCATCGTTTTCACAACACGGTTGGCGCGTTCAGTAGGGTTCTCGTGGGGAGCATAGTATGCTGTTGTTCGATGGTCGACGTGGTTGTCCTGAAGGAAAGACTGCACTAGCCGACTTGTGAATTGTGCCCCATTGTCAGTGAGTATCACCTTCGGGCAACCAAACCTATAGAAAACGCGCTCCTTGAGTGCTTTGACGACGTCTTGAGCCGTGGCTCTTCTTGTTGCGACCAACTCCACCCATCGACTGAATTTGTCGATGCAGGTGTGGAACACTGCATAGTGTGCATGAATCCACTCGGTGCCTTCTGCTCGACCTTATACCTTGCGCACTTTTCACAGCTACGGACGTAATTCCTTACGTCCCTGGACATCCCAGGCCAGTAGAAGTCCTCCTGAATTGTTTTTAACCGGACATTTATAACTACCTTCAGCCACCTTCTTCACCATTTTGGTATACCAATCAGTCGAAACGGCGGAAAGAGCGAAACATTCTTCAGTGTTCGGCAAAGGAGCTCGGGATAAAGTATCTGCAACGACATTCAAACTCCCCTTTCTGTATTCAATATCAAAGTCGTATTGCTGGAGCTCCAGTGCCCATCTTGCTAGACGACCAGAGGGATTCTGTAATGAATGGAGCCATTTTAAGGAATGATGGTCGGTTATTACGGTAAACCGATAACCTTCTACATATGACCTCATCTTCCTGATGCCCCAGAGGATAGCCAGACACTCTTGCTCGGTTGTGGAGTATTTCTTCTCGAGATCAGTGAGGGATCGGCTGGCGTATGCTATCACGGACTCTTGTTCTATGTGACGTTGGAAAAGGACCACCCCCAAACCCTCTAGGCTGGCGTCCGTTTGGAGAAAGAATGGGTGTGAAAAATCAGGACATTCCAGTACGGGGGTTTCGGTCAGAATTTTTTTCAAATTGTTGAAGGCTTCCTCTTGTGAGGCACCCCATTCCCACCGTGAGGCTTTCTTCTGAAGTTGGTTGAGGGGGCTCACGATTTTTGCGAAATTTGGTATGAATCGTCTATACCATGATGCCATACCCAATATACGCCGTAGTTCTCTCAAATTAGTTGGAGGGGGAGTTTCCGTACCACTTCTATCTTATCGGGATCGGTTCGGATGCCTTCGGGTGTCACGAGGTGACCCAGATATTTAATCGATTTCCGAACAAACTCGCACTTTTCGAAGTTTATTTGCATCCCAGCATTTTGCAGTCTCTCGAAAACGATCTCCAACACACTAAGGTGTTCGGGGAAACTTCGCCCAAGTACGATGATGTCATCTAAATACACGAAGACCAGAGGGTGAAGATCCGAGCCGATTATCTGGTCAAGTGCTCTCTGGAAAGTCGCTAGAGCCGAATGTAGACCGAAAGGCATGACCTTCCACTGGAATAGTCCTCTTCCTGGTACAGTAAAGACTGTGAATGGCCTCGAAGATTCGAAGAAGGATCTAGTGTGATTCAGTTCAAACACATAAATTTGAACTGACACTTAGTATCCAAATTAATTTCCTTCCAAGCACATGAACTTGAAGGAGGCCGCCTAGATAGTAATTAAAACTCTTAGTTTAGTCACTACAAAAGACGACTGAATTTTCTTTATTTCTGGCTGTCTTTATATACAAAATTTCTTAACATAATTAATTAAAAAATGCTATTGATAAATGCTGATATAAATTAATTGTAATGTAGGTCGGTTACTAGTAGACATTAAATGCTATGTAAGCAAAATAAATAAATGTGTTAAAGAAACTTAAAAACATTGCAAAAGTGAATGAACCAATGGCCAATGAACTAAAATAAAGAAAATTAACTGTAACAATAAAATAGTCCAAATATGTGATATAATAATGCTGTATAAGCAGTTTAAAACTTATAAATATGTAGGTGTGCTTGATTTTTGTATTTATTGTTTGTTTTGGTAATTAAATCTAAAGTATGTTTATAGAACAATAAAAAAAATATTTATGTATGTTTTAACATTCTCCGCCGCGTTGACATTGTTCAATGATTGCGCCTGGCTTGGATGCATGTGGGAATGACTCCATTGTAACATCGATTGTTGATTGATGAGATCTTATAGCTGGTGTAGGTATGAATTGAGATGGCTTCTTAAATTTTGTGTGGATCCTCCAACTCAGCAGGCCAAGTAAAATAAGAATGCAGCAAGCTAAAGATGCGTAGCTAACTGCATGATGATGCTGATTTGATGAGTGAATTAATTGTGGTAGGTGTTTTAGAGTTGATTCATGCAACTGTTTTTGTATATTATCCAATTCTTCTTGATGAATCTTGTAAGAGGTGGTATTGGTATTTGTTGAAACCTTTTCAATTTCCTCTTGTCGACTTATATATTGAATGCCTTTCAATCTTACATAGGATGTATGTAAACTACTGGAAGCTGCAAAATGTCCATGTATCGTAACAAATTTGTTTTTTATTACGCAGGTAGGACCAATTTCCATTATTCCGGAATTTTTAATGATGATGAGGTTGGTTTCAGATCCGCATACCATTGAAGATTCAATATCGGCTGTAGTAGCAAAGATCCATTTATTTTGATGATGTAATTGACTCCAAACTGCTGTTCCAGTAATTTTGTGAAGACAGCAATTGCTAGTTGATTGGTTATTGAAGATATTGATCTCGCAAGGGTTAACAAGTGCATTTTTCTTGAGCTTTGACTGCTGATTTCTGCAAATATATTCATCATCGTTTGGTTTGAGACAGCTTGAAATATCCTCTGATTTGACAAGAATATATTCTTCTCTATGTGCATCGGTCGATATGTATTCCGTTTCTGGTTGAATGGCGATTAAGGTGTCATTTTGTATTGTTGGAACTGCAACTATTTTGAACAACTCAAAAAACTGTTGGTTAACTAAGGGTATCTTCACTTCAAAAATGATTTCATATTTTGTAACTGCCCCTTTGACACTCATAAGCTTATAAAGTTGAATCAAATTGTCACCTGATGTTGGCAACGCATGTGAAATTGGAAGATTAGCCTTAATGACACTAATTTCTTCTTTCAATTGTTGAGGAGCCAATAACAGGGGACTTATTTTTCCATGATGAGTTTCAGTAAGTACATTAATGATTTCGGCCTGTGTTCTCTGTAGCTTTATTGCGGATAACATCAAATGCGTTGATAGAAGTCCAAACAGTTGAGAATTGTTGAATTGGGCGGATTCTTCAGCTATATCGTTATTGTGTTTGTCAATCATTTTCAAAATCTCCCGTATTTTTTGATGAGTGTTAATCTCATCCTTTTTTTATAACATTAATAGTTGAATCAATTATTGAAGTCTGATTTTTCAATAGAATGATTATGTGGTCCTGTTCGTCTTTTGCCTGGTTGATAGTCTTTGACATTTCTTCCGCATAGTCCGTATCAAGAACGCCAAAAAGTGAGTGCGCAATATTCCCAATTATGTTGAATGGAGATCTTTTTACACGTTTGTTGATGAATAATTCTTTGTCTTGTAGTAATTCATTTTTCGTCTGCTTCAGGTTGTTTACAAAAATGTTGCACATCTCATGCTGATGCATTACATGGCACATTTGCTGCAACGTTTGTAAACCGGATGCCAATGACTCTATTTCCGAAACAAAGGGCTTTAAGTCATAATATACTAACATCTTCCATTCTGCTGTATTCAGTTTCATTGTTCCTAACCCTTCAAAATACAATCCTGGATCATTGTGAAATTGTGTAACTTTCAAATTGTTGCACAGGACCATAGGTATTAGGAACAATGTTAATAATACTGATAGTATTATAGGACTGTTTGCAATTCTCACTCTTTTTGCCGGAATGACATCTCTTCCATGTTCATCTGTTACCGATTTTTTCTTGTGGGAAATTGTGCTTTCTTGAGTTGTATCTTTGTCAATTATAGCATTATCATGATCTTCTGGACCCATTATTTGTTGATACCGTTGTGGTCGCGCTCTATTACATTTTATGCATCTTTGAACAGTAGACCTTGCTGTTATCTTGCCTTTTATTGGCCAGAATCGCTGTCTTATTGCGTTTAACAAGGCTTGAGCTCCACAATGTTTATTTTCTTCATGAACTGTCTTAAATAGCAATTTCACCAAAGGATCATTATAAGGCAATATCATTTGGTGTTTCGCATCCATTTGTAGCATAGCATGTTCCAACCTTCCACCAACGCGAAGAATGCCTTCATCATCCAAAAACGGTGATAAACTGCATAGCGAGCTATGCTTATTAATCTGCTTTTCAGCCTTCAACGCGTTGATATCAGCAGATGATTGTACGGCTTGAATTATTCGACGAAGGGAGTCGTCTAATTCTTTGGAAGACACTGCTATATGTTGAGGCCGGTGTGCCTTTTGCATACGTGCATTGCTGGTGAATCTAAGCACGTATGCCAAAATTCTTTGTAACTTCCTGAATGAATTTTTGTGCTCGATCAAATGTATTAGATGCATGTCAGAAGTTACTATTGACGTCGTAGCTGCAGTCTTTAACTCCATGCTATTTGTTATATCCTCTTGCGGAGAGAATTTGGTCGGCCATAGTTCTTCCTTTCCATGAAGAAAAACTGGACCATGAAACCATAATCGGCATTTAGAAAGATCAGCTGGCGAGAGTCCTCGGGATAAAATGTCGGCAGGATTTTCTTTTGACTTAACGTGGTTCCATTGTTCTGGCAATGTTAAGTTTTGTATGGTGGATACCCTATTAGCCACAAAAGTCTTATATACGTTGGACCTTGATTTTATCCAGGCGAGTACTATTTCAGAATCAGTCCATAAAAACATCGGATTATTCTGAAGCCTTAGGTCATTTTTCACCCTGGTAGCCAGTTGAGCTGCTACTACTGCGGCACATAGCTCTAATCGTGGTAGAGTTTGTTTTTTCAAAGGAGCTACCCTGGATTTAGCACAGATCAGACGTACAACTACTCGTCCATCTTTTCCAATAAAACGAATATAAATAGCCGCGCCAAAAGCTCTTTCCGATGCATCGGCAAACACATGCATTTGGGTCCCAATTTTGAATTGAATTTGTCTGCAGCTGATGATAGTTGTCTCTCTTTTACCCAAACGAGGTCTCCAAGCGACGGCGACCACTTCCGACGTCGAAGATTGTAGTATTTTTGTTGTTTGAGACTGACATTCCTACTATTCTCTTCCGCTTCGCCCCATGACTCCTTATACATAGCGTTCGACTTCGGCCTCTCTGCGGGAGATAAGGTCACCGGTTTCCGCGCAGAAATATTGTACCCAAATACTATTTCCGCCGGGGTGTATTTGGTTGATTCGTTTACTGCCGTGTTGATTGCGAAAGCAATCTCTGGTAAATGTTGATCCCAGTAACGATGGTCAATACCTGTATTCTGGGCAATCATCGTTTTCACAACACGGTTGGCGCGTTCAGTAGGGTTCTCGTGGGGAGCATAGTATGCTGTTGTTCGATGGTCGACGTGGTTGTCCTGAAGGAAAGACTGCACTAGCCGACTTGTGAATTGTGCCCCATTGTCAGTGAGTATCACCTTCGGGCAACCAAACCTATAGAAAACGCGCTCCTTGAGTGCTTTGACGACGTCTTGAGCCGTGGCTCTTCTTGTTGCGACCAACTCCACCCATCGACTGAATTTGTCGATGCAGGTGTGGAACACTGCATAGTGTGCATGAATCCACTCGGTGCCTTCTGCTCGACCTTATACCTTGCGCACTTTTCACAGCTACGGACGTAATTCCTTACGTCCCTGGACATCCCAGGCCAGTAGAAGTCCTCCTGAATTGTTTTTAACCGGACATTTATAACTACCTTCAGCCACCTTCTTCACCATTATGGTATACCAATCAGTCGAAACGGCGGAAAGAGCGAAACATTCTTCAGTGTTCGGCAAAGGAGCTCGGGATAAAGTATCTGCAACGACATTCAAACTCCCCTTTCTGTATTCAATATCAAAGTCGTATTGCTGGAGCTCCAGTGCCCATCTTGCTAGACGACCAGAGGGATTCTGTAATGAATGGAGCCATTTTAAGGAATGATGGTCGGTTATTACGGTAAACCGATAACCTTCTACATATGACCTCATCTTCCTGATGCCCCAGAGGATAGCCAGACACTCTTGCTCGGTTGTGGAGTATTTCTTCTCGAGATCAGTGAGGGATCGGCTGGCGTATGCTATCACGGACTCTTGTTCTATGTGACGTTGGAAAAGGACCACCCCCAAACCCTCTAGGCTGGCGTCCGTTTGGAGAAAGAATGGGTGTGAAAAATCAGGACATTCCAGTATGGGGGTTTCGGTCAGAATTTTTTTCAAATTGTTGAAGGCTTCCTCTTGTGAGGCACCCCATTCCCACCGTGAGGCTTTCTTCTGAAGTTGGTTGAGGGGGCTCACGATTTTTGCGAAATTTGGTATGAATCGTCTATACCATGATGCCATACCCAATATACGCCGTAGTTCTCTCAAATTAGTTGGAGGGGGAGTTTCCGTACCACTTCTATCTTATCGGGATCGGTTCGGATGCCTTCGGGTGTCACGAGGTGACCCAGATATTTAATCGATTTCCGAACAAACTCGCACTTTTCGAAGTTTATTTGCATCCCAGCATTTTGCAGTCTCTCGAAAACGATCTCCAACACACTAAGGTGTTCGGGGAAACTTCGCCCAAGTACGATGATGTCATCTAATTACACGAAGACCAGAGGGTGAAGATCCGAGCCGATTATCTGGTCAAGTGCTCTCTGGAAAGTCGCTAGAGCCGAATGTAGACCGAAAGGCATGACCTTCCACTGGAATAGTACTCTTCCTGGTACAGTAAAGACTGTGAATGGCCTCGAAGATTCGAAGAAGGATCTAGTGCGATTCAGTTCAAACACATAAATTTGAACTGACACTTAGTATCCAAATTAATTTCCTTCCAAGCACATGAACTTGAAGGAGGCCGCCTAGATAGTAATTAAAACTCTTAGTTTAGTCACTACAAAAGACGACTGAATTTTCTTTATTTCTGGCTGTCTTTATATACAAAATTTCTTAACATAATTAATTAAAAAATGCTATTGATAAATGCTGATATAAATTAATTGTAATGTAGGTCGGTTACTAGTAGACATTAAATGCTATGTAAGCAAAATAAATAAATGTGTTAAAGAAACTTAAAAACATTGCAAAAGTGAATGAACCAATGGCCAATGAACTAAAATAAAGAAAATTAACTGTAACAATAAAATAGTCCAAATATGTGATATAATAATGCTGTATAAGCAGTTTAAAACTTATAAATATGTAGGTGTGCTTGATTTTTGTATTTATTGTTTGTTTTGGTAATTAAATCTAAAGTATGTTTATAGAACAATAAAAAAAATATTTATGTATGTTTTAACATTCTCCGCCGCGTTGACATTGTTCAATGATTGCACCTGGCTTGGATGCATGTGGGAATGACTCCATTGTAACATCGATTGTTGATTGATGAGATCTTATAGCTGGTGTAGGTATGAATTGAGATGGCTTCTTAAATTTTGTGTGGATCCTCCAACTCAGCAGGCCAAGTAAAATAAGAATGCAGCAAGCTAAAGATGCGTAGCTAACTGCATGATGATGTTGATTTGATGAGTGAATTAATTGTGGTAGGTGTTTTAGAGTTGATTCATGCAACTGTTTTTGTATATTATCCAATTCTTCTTGATGAATCTTGTAAGAGGTGGTATTGGTATTTGTTGAAACCTTTTCAATTTCCTCTTGTCGACTTATATATTGAATGCCTTTCAATCTTACATAGGATGTATGTAAACTACTGGAAGCTGCAAAATGTCCATGTATCGTAACAAATTTGTTTTTTATTACGCAGGTAGGACCAATTTCCATTATTCCGGAATTTTTAATGATGATGAGGTTGGTTTCAGATCCGCATACCATTGAAGATTCAATATCGGCTGTAGTAGCAAAGATCCATTTATTTTGATGATGTAATTGACTCCAAACTGCTGTTCCAGTAATTTTGTGAAGACAGCAATTGCTAGTTGATTGGTTATTGAAGATATTGATCTCGCAAGGGTTAACAAGTGCATTTTTCTTGAGCTTTGACTGCTGATTTCTGCAAATATATTCATCATCGTTTGGTTTGAGACAGCTTGAAATATCCTCTGATTTGACAAGAATATATTCTTCTCTATGTGCATCGGTAGATATGTATTCCGTTTCTGGTTGAATGGCGATTAAGGTGTCATTTTGTATTGTTGGAACTGCAACTATTTTGAACAACTCAAAAAACTGTTGGTTAACTAAGGGTATCTTCACTTCAAAAATGATTTCATATTTTGTAACTGCCCCTTTGACACTCATAAGCTTATAAAGTTGAATCAAATTGTCACCTGATGTTGGCAACGCATGTGAAATTGGAAGATTAGCCTTAATGACACTAATTTCTTCTTTCAATTGTTGAGGAGCCAATAACAGGGGACTTATTTTTCCATGATGAGTTTCAGTAAGTACATTAATGATTTCGGCCTGTGTTCTCTGTAGCTTTATTGCGGATAACATCAAATGCGTTGATAGAAGTCCAAACAGTTGAGAATTGTTGAATTGGGCGGATTCTTCAGCTATATCGTTATTGTGTTTGTCAATCATTTTCAAAATCTCCCGTATTTTTTGATGAGTGTTAATCTCATCCTTTTTTATAACATTAATAGTTGAATCAATTATTGAAGTCTGATTTTTCAATAGAATGATTATGTGGTCCTGTTCGTCTTTTGCCTGGTTGATAGTCTTTGACATTTCTTCCGCATAGTCCGTATCAAGAACGCCAAAAAGTGAGTGCGCAATATTCCCAATTATGTTGAATGGAGATCTTTTTACACGTTTGTTGATGAATAATTCTTTGTCTTGTAGTAATTCATTTTTCGTCTGCTTCAGGTTGTTTACAAAAATGTTGCACATCTCATGCTGATGCATTACATGGCACATTTGCTGCAACGTTTGTAAACCGGATGCCAATGACTCTATTTCCGAAACAAAGGGCTTTAAGTCATAATATACTAACATCTTCCATTCTGCTGTATTCAGTTTCATTGTTCCTAACCCTTCAAAATACAATCCTGGATCATTGTGAAATTGTGTAACTTTCAAATTGTTGCACAGGACCATAGGTATTAGGAACAATGTTAATAATACTGATAGTATTATAGGACTGTTTGCAATTCTCACTCTTTTTGCCGGAATGACATCTCTTCCATGTTCATCTGTTACCGATTTTTTCTTGTGGGAAATTGTGCTTTCTTGAGTTGTATCTTTGTCAATTATAGCATTATCATGATCTTTTGGACCCATTATTTGTTGATACCGTTGTGGTCGCGCTCTATTACATTTTATGCATCTTTGAACAGTAGACCTTGCTGTTATCTTGCCTTTTATTGGCCAGAATCGCTGTCTTATTGCGTTTAACAAGGCTTGAGCTCCACAATGTTTATTTTCTTCATGAACTGTCTTAAATAGCAATTTCACCAAAGGATCATTATAAGGCAATATCATTTGGTGTTTCGCATCCATTTGTAGCATAGCATGTTCCAACCTTCCACCAACGCGAAGAATGCCTTCATCATCCAAAAACGGTGATAAACTGCATAGCTAGCTATGCTTATTAATCTGCTTTTCAGCCTTCAACGCGTTGATATCAGCAGATGATTGTACGGCTTGAATTATTCGACGAAGGGAGTCGTCTAATTCTTTGGAAGACACTGCTATATGTTGAGGCCGGTGTGCCTTTTGCATACGTGCATTGCTGGTGAATCTAAGCACGTATGCCAAAATTCTTTGTAACTTCCTGAATGAATTTTTGTGCTCGATCAAATGTATTAGATGCATGTCAGAAGTTACTATTGACGTCGTAGCTGCAGTCTTTAACTCCATGCTATTTGTTATATCCTCTTGCGGAGAGAATTTGGTCGGCCATAGTTCTTCCTTTCCATGAAGAAAAACTGGACCATGAAACCATAATCGGCATTTAGAAAGATCAGCTGGCGAGAGTCCTCGGGATAAAATGTCGGCAGGATTTTCTTTTGACTTAACGTGGTTCCATTGTTCTGGCAATGTTAAGTTTTGTATGGTGGATACCCTATTAGCCACAAAAGTCTTATATACGTTGGACCTTGATTTTATCCAGGCGAGTACTATTTCAGAATCAGTCCATAAAAACATCGGATTATTCTGAAGCCTTAGGTCATTTTTCACCCTGGTAGCCAGTTGAGCTGCTACTACTGCGGCACATAGCTCTAATCGTGGTAGAGTTTGTTTTTTCAAAGGAGCTACCCTGGATTTAGCACAGATCAGACGTACAACTACTCGTCCATCTTTTCCAATAAAACGAATATAAATAGCCGCGCCAAAAGCTCTTTCCGATGCATCGGCAAACACATGCAACTGGATTTTCGTCGGGATCTCCCCACAGAATACATGTCGCGGTATCTTAAAGTTGTTGAGACCTTCCAATTCCCTTCGAAATGTTTTCCAAGTGGCACAAAGTTTTTCAGGTAATGCTTCGTCCCAATCTAATGTATGTTGCCACAGCTGCTGAATAAATATTTTTGCCTTCACCACAATCGGTGCAAGTAGGCCAAGCGGATCAAATAATTTCAGACGTAACTACTCGTTTTGATATGATTTCATTATGATCAATGTTCGTTTTTACACAAAATTGATCTGCTTGAGGCATCCAATATAATCCCAACGTCTTTATTGTTTGCGATTCGTTGAGATCCAGGTTCACTTCTCGATCGCTATGTGGTATGTCCTTCAGCAATCTTGGTGTATTGGATGACCATTTCCTTAGAATGAAGCCGTGTTGTTTCAAGATTGTTATTAACTCCTTTTGTATTTCAATAGCTGTACTTAGGCTATCTGCACCGCCGAGACCGTCATCCATATAAAAATTATCTTTCAGCATTTGTGAGCCTAATGGATAACGCTCCATGTTCTCGTTTGCAATCTTTTGTAAGCATTTTGTAGCCAGATACGGTGCTGAACGTGTCCCATATGTGACCGTATTAAGTTTGTAATAACTGACTGGATGGGATGGATCCTCTCTCCAGATAATTAGCTGATACCTTTTATCATCGGGATGCATTAAAATCTGCCTATACATCTTTTCAATATCGGTTGTGAAGACGAATTTTGGCAATCGAAACCTCAGCAAAATAGAAAACAATTCACTTTGTACGATTGGTCCTGTATACATTAGATCATTTAACGATTGACCTGATGAAGTTTTCGCTGATGCGTCAAACACAACCCTAAGATTTGTTGTTGTACTATCGGGCTTGAGAACACAATGATGCGGAATAAAATATTTAGGATTTGATACGGTACACACGTCAATCTTTTGCATGTGTCCTAATTGTTCATATTCTCGCATAAATTTAATGTACTGACTTCGGATATCTTCCTTCTGTAGAAGTCGGCGTTCAAGGCTCATAAATCGGTTATAAGCCATTGCATGTGATTTCCCCAATGCTGTTGGAGATTCTTGAAACGGAAAGCTGACGATGAAACGACCATTCTGATCCGTCTTAACACGTTGATTGAAGTGAGATTCGCAAAGGGTTTCTAATGGAGACATGACCTTTTCAGTTGATTCCACTTCCTCAAGTTTCCATAATTTTTCGATAGCTTGTTCCAGTGATGTTTCACTAAAAATTGCGCATGTTAGCGCTGCTGATGTGTCGTCCGTTGACGATTGTTGAATTAAACCACCTACAATCCAGCCAAGCGCAGTATTTTGGAGTATGGGTTGATGACCATTTAGTTTTATTGTGCCTGGTTGCATTAAACTGAAGTAAAACTCAGCTCCGAGTAAAATGTCAATTTTTCCTTGAACGTTAAAATTAGAGTCTGCTAATCTAATACTCTTGGGAATTTGCGAGTTTTGTATATCCAAATCATGATTTGGTTGCGGAGGTATAATTGTGGGCAAAACAAATGCTTCCAAATTTGTGGAAAATTCAGAAGTGCTTGATAACATTTGTATGTTTACCCGATGATAAGCCTTCTTCTGAATCCTTCCGACTCCGGAAATAGATAAAGAGGCATCTGCTGTTCTAAGTGACAATTTTTGTATGAGTCTTTCCGTCACAATGTTCACTTGCGAACCCGAGTCTAACACCGCTCTAAATTCGCCTGACATACCGTTAGTCGCTTTGATGATGACTCTAGCCGTTGCTAGAATTACATTTTTCTGATCTTCTGCTGATGCCGAAGAAACTGCAGTAATGTTGACTGGTGCGATATCGATTTTTGTTGGTGGTGATTGATTTGAGGCCTTCGGCGATGGCCGAGACTTTTTTGGCAAATGTAGCAATGTATTGTGCTTATTACTACATATTTTGCAGTTGCCAGAAAAACAAGTTTTTGCTGCAAGGTCCGATTTGAAACAATTTACACACAATTTATGTTGCTGTATCCATTTCAATCGCTCACCTTCTGTCATTGCCAAGAACTTCTTACAATGATAAATTGGATGGGAGTCGTTCTTGCATAGTTTACAACTCCTGTGATCCTCCACTGATGTTACGGACGAAACAGTTTTGGTTGAACCCTTGTGCGTAGATGCCGCTTTTCCAATCGATTCCATTGATTCGAATTGCAGTTCCAAAAATGAAAACAGCTCTTTCATAGTAGGAACTTCCTTCGGATTCGCCAGTGATTGCATGAATCGTATGTACAGAGCGTGATCCAATTTCTTTGTGATCAATTGAATCAATAGAGCATCCCAAGACGTTGTGTCGATTTGAAGATTGTTGAGGGCTAGCATGCATTCCTTTGTAGTGTCATGCGGAGCCTTGATGGAGGCCGTTGATGAAGTTCCATTTGGTTGACTCAAAATCCGTTCTACTAGAGTGGAAACAAGAACCCGCTTATTGTTATAACGTTCTTGCAGCAACATCCATGCCGTTTTGTAATTATCCTCTGTCAAGGATAGATGACTGATTAGTTTGCCAGCCTCGCCAGACAAATTGGATTTGAGATACCACATTTTTTGAACACTTGGAAGAGACTGTTTGTCTACCATCTCCAAGAAAAGTTCATAGAACTGACGCCACTTCAAACAATCCCCATTGAATTGAGGAATTGTTACCTTTGGTAGTGGGAGTGAACTGTGTGCTATAATGTCACTCCCTAATTGAGGTGCAATGTTCACGGTTTCGCTGCATTTGTCTTTCAAGACTGCTAGTTTTATTAAGTTGTCTTGTACCGAATCTTCCAGCATATCGTAGTTTTCTTGACTTAATCCAATTTTCGATGGATCTTCAATCTGCTGCAATATTTCATCGTAGAGCTCCGTTATTTGATTCCATAGCTTTTTTATAGTATCTTCTTTGATGCTATAAAATTGCTTCGGCTGTTCCGCTTCGATTGTGCCCAAGCCTTGCAAGTGACGACTAAGGGCACTCATTCGAGCATTTATCATTCTGACAAGCCCATCAACACGGGAAGGTATTTTGTCTCCTGCGACAACTTCAGTCGATTTCTCTCTCAAGGTGGGAACTGGCTTACTTTTGGCTGACCTCAGTTTCTTCATTTCCGCGTCTATATATTCCATTATTGAGCTGAACTTCTCTCCAATCGTTCTATATAGATTCCGAGCAATATACGGATCATCGCGAATTCTGTTTTCTGCCTTCTCAAAATTCTGCCATAACAGCCTTAGTTCATCAAGTTTGCTCTTGTAGAACTCTTCCGTTCTCCTTTCAAGAGGTGCCTTCTTTATAGTAGAGACGAATTTTTCGAAATTGCTGCCTCTTTCTTCTTGCTGAGAAATAAGCTCTTGGACGTTTGCCATTGTTGTTTGTTGATTTATCAGCGAGTAGCAGCAGTTGTTGTATGATGATTAGTTACAGGCAATTTCCTCCTGGTTTTCCTCCAGAGCTCCAAAAGGGGGTTTTTGAAATTGGTACTCGTGCGTTACGTCCTCACACCTTGTGGATAACGTCACCAAAAAATGTTTCGGTTTAGTTATCGTCAGGATCACGTCTTACGATTCAAATCCTTTACCACTTGTGGGGCAAAAGGATGTGTGTAAAGATTTGTTTGCCAATATCCGTTTTTCAAATCTAAAGTTGAAATGAACTTGGCTTCTCTAAGTTGATCCAAAATAGCGTTAATTTGGGGCATAGGGTATGCATCGGATTCACTAGCCTCGTTTAGCTGCCGATAGTCTATGCACATTCGCCAACCCCCCTGTTTCTTCCGTGCCAGGACGATTGGTGCACTGTACGGGCTGTGAGAAGGCTCTATTTTATCTAGAAGTAGAAGATTATCAACTTCTGCATTAACCACCGCCATCATTGCTGGGTTTCGGGGTATATACCGCTGTTTGATCGACTCCTTGTGTTTCAGTTTGATTGTGTGTTTGGCGATCATACATAGGCCTTTTGACCGTGCAAACTTATCTGTGTGGCGTAATAGCATCGCTTTCAACTCGGCTTCCTCGGTGTCGGTGAGGAAGGCGCGAGGTGTTATTGTATGTGCGTACTCGATGAATGGCTCGCTCTTGGCTCGGAGTAAAATTTCTCCGTCGAGACTCAACCGGCAGTTCCTTTCGGCGAGGAAATCCATTCCTAATATCATGGGTTCCGCAAGGGTTGGGATAACGGTAACGGATAGTTCTGTCGCCTTTCCTCTATATACTAGAGTCACCCGGAGACCCGTCTCACAATTCGATACTCTTTGGTCGGCCATTTGTATAATTCGTTTTGTAGTGCCTGGTTTTATTCCTTTGGATCGCAGCTTCCTCCATCGATGTAGCTTAGCATCACTTCATCGATGTAGCTTAGCGAAGCCCCGGTATCAATTAACGCGTTTAGTCTAATCAGCTCGACACAAACCTCGATAAAATATCTCCCGGTTCGATCGTGTGGTGTGGGGTTTGAATCCTTAGGTTGTCGGCCAGTACAATCACAGACTCTTGAGAGCACGTCATTCTTTCCACAATGAGAACAGAACCTGATTGGAGTTTGTCGGCACTTCCATCGCCAGTGTCCTGGACGCTTACAGCGCCAGCAGTGCGTATTTCGGGAGTAAGGAATGTCCGCAGTCGCTTGGAGCATATGCGAGGTATGTGGTTTTTCCAAGCGAGCTTCATCCCGCTTTATCAATTCAAAATCGTCGGTTAGACTTATTAATTCGTCCAGGGTGTTGAAATCGTGTCGCCTCACATAATGTCGGTACTCGGGGCGGAGACCGTCGTAGATCCGATCTAAATGGTTCATAGATTTAAGCAGTGGGTGGCGTCGGGAAGTCGTCAGCATGGTCAATATATAATCCTTGGCTCTTTCCCGGTTCTGCTGCCGCCGATTGTAGAAAGAGTGCTCAATTTGATTTAAATACCGCTTAGGTAAGAAGAATTTCCCGGCTTCGGCACGGAAGTCAGCCCACGTTTTGATCTCTTCTCGCTTTACCACCTCAAAGTATTTCCCTCTAATGTCGTAAGTAGTGATGGAAGTAGACGATCATACGGGATGTTATGACAATCGGCTAACTCCTCGCACCGCTCAAGGAAATCGATCAGATCGTGGTCACCCGAAAACTTGAGATACTAACGATTTATTATGTTCATTACTTCCGCATCAGACAACATTATGGTGGGAATGTTCCCTTCAGTAGGACCGACTTCGTCTCCAGAAATTGTTGGTAAAAAATTGTTCCTAGGTACCGGGACTGCTACGGAAGTTCCAGGTACGAATTCGGGAACCGAAGATTTTACTTCCTTTTCCAATTCACGTAGAAGGTTCTCAGCCGAAACACGTGTTCGTTTCTATCGAATATGTTTGCTAAGTTGCTTCCGTAAGTACTCCACTGTATAACCTGTGGTCTCGAGCCCGACTTTTTGGCTTTGCTCCACTAACTGTTCTCGTTTCAACAAGTAGATCCAGCTAAGCGATTCAGGACTTAAAAAGTCGTTCACTTCCAAACTTCCCTCACTATTATTCGTGGACCTCGACGAATCCTCGCTGGCGTTCGGTTTTGGTTTTTCGCTGTTCGTATTTTCGTCGGGTCCCTGCTCGGGCGCCATTTATAACGAGTGATTTTGTCTAGGCTGAGGTAAGTTCAGTCGTTGCCAGGATCAACCTAAGGACCCACAAACCTTAAGTAAAACACGAGTGTTAATAATTTTAGTGTTTTTATTGTAATCCTCTGGTGATTATATTTCGAATAATATGTGAAGAATATGGTGTGAGTTTGAGATGGTTGGGTACGTATGGAGGCGGATTACGGTTAATTCGAAGGTCAATTCAGCTGGTCAGTGTTCGTGAGTTGTAGGCTCGGGAGTATTCGGGTTGATGTCGACTCGGGAGTATTCGGTTGATATCGACTCGGGAGTATTCGGGTTGATGTCGATTCGGGAGTATTCGGGTTGATATCGACTCGGGAGTATTCGGGTTGATGTCGATTCGGGAGTATTCGGGTTGATGTCGATTAGGGTCCTCCGAAGCTTGCGGGTTGCTGTCGGGAAAAACTTTGATTAGTGGGAGCGACAAGCGCTATTAGCTTGGAGCTGGCTATGAGCGTAGAGCTTGCTATGAGCGTAGAGCTTGCTATGAGCGTGGAGCTTGCTAAGAGCATGGAGCTTGCTAAGAGCATGGAGCTTTTATGAGCGTGGAGCTTGCTAAGAGCGTGGAGCTTCTATGAGCGTGGAGCTTGTTATGAGAGTGGAGCTTGCTAAGAGCGTGGAGCTTGCTATGAGCGTGGAGCTTGCTATGAGCGTGGACGAAGTGTTTGCTAACGAGTACTAGTTTCCGAGACTGCGGACGAGCCACACGACTATTTCACTCGTACTTTGTCGGCGGAATTCGACGACCGCTGTGAAAGGAACCAAACTATAAATCCGTGTTATGCAGTAAAATGAATGAGAATTTCTTGGTATGAGTAAAAAATGACTGGTTTATTTTGAAGATGCAAGGTGAATGAAACGGTCACGTTACAAACCTCTTCGCATAAAATTTGAAAATTTTGGAGTAGGGTCCATATTGGTCTTGATCACATTCATCAATTGATTTGGCTTAAAAATTGTATATATGCTACCTTGGGGTAGGGAACCATCATACAGATAATTGCCCCATAAGAATTTATTTAAGTAAAGTCCCCATTGGAGTATCCCCAAGTCTACTTTCACATCTGCTGTGTGATCAGAAAAGAAAATTTTGTATTTTATTGAATTTGTAACCCCCAAGAGAATATTAGTTGGGAACGTAGATTTGGGATGTATATCTATATGAAATAAATTGTGAAAACATGAACAAATTACAAATATAAGAAAGTAGCACGGGACCGAATATTTGTTGAATCGTCATTGAATTATACTATGATGAAAAATGTGGACTTTATGGGGTCTCCAACTTACAATTTAAATGGCAAATAAAATTAATTCCCATCTTACGGTAATGGATGTAAAATAGCTATATTTTTGATTTGGCCTCTATTTGTCATATTGGATTATAAGTGGTAGAAGAAAGTTTTCAATGTAGGTCGATATTTCGGAGTAGTGCCCATATAAAGGTACCTCCTTATTTTACCATATTTCAAAGGATTTGGCTGAAAATGTATATTTGGGGTGGAAATCTTACACAAAAATTTTATTCTTAAATCATTCAGCCCTCAATTATGAGGTATTCAAAATACAGTAATTTCCAAATTACTGCTCATTTGACTGGAAAATTTTCTACGATTTTTACCATACTAATAATTAACTTGATCACTTATATGGGGATAAGATTGATATATACTTTTTTATGGATTTGTATAGCACATCCACACATATGATGTCCACAGTTTAAATATTGAAGCCCACGGATTAAAAATGGGTACAAGTATTTTAAAACCCTTTTAATCGACCAGTACGTGAACACTCA
The DNA here is from genome assembly GCF_030504385.1 of Musca domestica. Classification (NCBI taxonomy): domain Eukaryota; kingdom Metazoa; phylum Arthropoda; class Insecta; order Diptera; family Muscidae; genus Musca; species Musca domestica. The sequence continues at coordinate 11,197,156 of NW_026712328.1, read as the reverse complement.
TAACAGTCATATCTGATACATACAAATATGCATAATAGACAAAAACTACGGGCCGGCAACGCGGACCGGGCCAGCTAGTATTAGCATAACATTGAATTAAAAAGTATTCATTGAAAACCACTATCTGACCATCCTCCCCAATTTCTGCAGGTTCTTTTACATTTCATCAATTGACTCGCTAAAAATCTGATTGCAGTCGTGACGTTCAACAATTCGTGTTAGAAGAGTCTGGAGGATATCTTCTTTTTTTTTCAAAAATTCCGAAAAAAAGCCGATCGTTTCGGTGATCTAGGAAAATACGATCTTTTTCCGAGATAACAGGAAATTCATACCGATAAAATAGTCAATCGTTTTGGAGATCTACGGAAATACGAACATATTTCCGATATAATTTAGAATATATATCCCGAATTAATGGAATCTTCGAAGCAAAGTTTAAACTTAACTTTTGATTATTCGAAAAGCAATGAAGATATATTGAGGCGCGAAAATTTGTTTTATAAAAGATTGAACCCCATTGTTGCTGCCGGACATATTGGATGAATCATTATAACCTTGACCCCTTAGAAATGGAAGATCAAAATTCAATTCTGTGATTATATTTAAATTAGAATATCTATATTTATTCTCTTTAGGCTCTCGAGTTCAATTAAACACAAAACAGAATAAAGAAAAAAAATTAATCAGGGTATAAACAATACGCATTAAATTCAAATATTAAAATAATAAAGAATTCTTGACAAAAAGAGCTACAAGTAATAGTGACTATCGCGAATTATTTTCGCTCAGAACAGTATCTTTCTGAGTTCAATAAAATTTGCAGGCTTTTTTCAAAAATAGATATCCCGATTTCCTATAACCCCAATATAACGAAAACTCCTGACATTCGGTATTTTAAACTCGCATTGAATAAGAATCACTTTAGCAGGAAATCGGTAACATCGATTTTACGCAATTTTAAAGCCTTTTTATCAGCCGATCTCACTGGCAATATTCAAACCTGATAATTTTTTACAAAGTCTTTCTTTATCTCTTAGCAGAAGGTATTAAAAGATCGCCCGCGTCGAACTTAACGCGTTTTTACATATTGTTCAATATTAATTGGTAACTTTATGTAATTTTATACCCTTGTAGTACAATTTTCTAAAAATCAAGCCTTATTTCACACCTTTAACCCGAATATGTCTCTCATGTAAGATTTCAATATTCTTCCTTTAGGCATTCCGCCTAAGCGTTTATTTTCAGTCAAGCGTGCCTTGTCATATCTATATATTATATTAGGTGATACTTTATTATATGTAAACTTTATATATTAGACTAATGAATAAATAGACGTTTACAATCGAAGAAATTGTAATCAACCGATGTTTTCCCGAGCACTGTCTCTGCAATTTAAATATGAGTAAAATTTGTTATTGATTTAACTGCACTGAACAAACAAATCTGATTATTATTCTATTTTGATAGTAAAATCGGTTAGAAAGTGTGGCTAAAGTCTTTAAAATACTATAAAAATTAAGGTGTCGTTATATGGTGGCTGCACCAAAACAAGGAAGTACATATACGTCTTCCTGCTACAGTGGTTGATTTGTTGGTAGTTTAAAAAAGCCAAATTTTAAACAAATTTCCGAAAAAATGTGGGTAAAACCATAAAAATATGAAATATTTGGAAGTACCGCTATATGGGGGACATTGGTAAAAGTTGCTGGGTTTAGTGTGTAGGATATGTAATTATGCATGCATGGTCTCATATATATATATATATATGAGACCATGCATATATATATATATATATATATATATATATATATATATATATATATATATATATATATATATATATATATATATATATATATATATATATATATATATATATATATATATATCTTTATATATATATATATATATATATATATATATATATATATAGTTTAGTAAACACTAATTAACAAATTGTAGTAAAGCCAGACGCTGAAAATACGCTTTAGTCATTAAAACAAAACATTATACTTTTAAGTATTTCTTTCTTCACTTTAAAATTGTAAACTTTCGAGTTAAAACAAGTTAAAAAGCTGTAAGTTCGGCCGGGCCGAACTTTTAATACCCTCCACCATTTGGTACAAATTTGGCAATTTCCAAAAAATAAAATCCGTTAAAAATTCTGTTAAAATCTTAAGAATACCGAGTTCTTATACGACTACGTGGGCCTGCATAGGCATATTTTGTCATAAGTTATTACAATAATTTAAATGTGAAACTTGAAGAAAAATCTGTTTATAATGTTGTTAAAATCATTAAAATACCGAATATGGGGGGGGTACCGTTATATGGGGGCTATTCGAAAACGTGGACCTGCACAGACAATTTTCTGGCATGGGCTGAAGCATCCATTACGAACTTCACATGCGAAATTTGAAACAATCCCGATAAATAATGTCGCTAAAATCATCAAAATACCGAATATCGGGGGGTACGGTATATGAGGCTATAGGAAGATGTGGACCTGCACAGAAAAATTTCTGTCTTAGGCCGTAGTATCCATTACGAACTTCAAATACCAAATTTGGAACGATTTCGCTAAATAATGTCGCTTAAATCATAAAAATACCGAAAATCGGGGGGTACCCTTATATGGGGGCTATACGAAGACGTGGACCTACATGGCTCATTTTTTGATTTAGGATTTAGTATCTATTACGAACTTCAAATACCAAATTTGAAACGATTCCGGTAAATAATGTCGCTAAAATCATCAAAATCGGCGGGTACCGTTATATGGGGGCTACACGAAGACGTGGACCTGCACAGATAATTTTCTGTCCTAGGCTGTAGTAGTCATTACGAACTTCAAATGCCAAATTTGAAACAATCCCGGTGAATAATGTCGCTAAAATCATCAAAATACTGAATATCGGGAGGTACAGTTATATGGTCCTGCATAGGCAACTTTTGTCATAAATTATTACAATATTTAAATGCGAAACTTGAAGAAAAATCTGTTTATAATGTAGCTAAAATCAAAATACCGAATATGGGGGGTACCGTTATATGGGGGCTATACGAAGACGTGGACCTGCACAGACAATTTTCTGGCATGGGCTGAAGTATCCATTACGAACTTCACATACGAAATTTGAAACAATCCCTGTAAATAACGTCGCTAAAATCATTAAAATACCGAATATCGGGGGGTACCGTTATATGGGGGCTATATGAAGACGTGGACCTACACAGATAATTTTCTGTCTTAGGCTGTAGCACCCATTACAAACTTCAAATGCCAAATTTGAAATAATTCCGGTGAATAATGTCGCTAAAATCATCAAAATACCGAATATCGGGATGTACCGTTATATGGGGGCTATATGATTACTTGGACCTACATGGCCCATTTACGAACTTAACCTGCCTACTGGTAAAAAATACATGTGTGCAAAATTTTAGCCTTCTATCTCAATTTGTTCGAAAGATAGCGTGATTACAACAGACAGACAGACAGACAGACGGACAGACAGACAGACAGACACACAGACAGACAGACGGACATGTTTAAATCGTCTTAGAATTTTACGCTGATCAAGAATATATATACTTTGTTGGGTCTGACATGAATATTTCGAGGAGTTACAAACGGAATGACAAAATTAATATACCCTCCATAGTATGGTGGAGGGTATAAAAAACAAAGACACAATAAATTTGAATTGAATTGAAACTAAAAAATAGTTTCTAGGCTCCTAATGTCGTAATTACAGCCAAAAAACTTCGGAATGTCTGTCAAGTACATATGCTTCTACAAGCTGGTGCAAAAGTAAACTTCCAATGTTTAATTGGTAACTTTATGTAATTTTATACCCTTGTAGTACAATTTTCTAAAAATCAAGCCTTATTTCACACCTTTAACCCGAATATGTCTCTCATGTAAGATTTCAATATTCTTCCTTTAGGCATTCCGCCTAAGCGTTTATTTTCAGTCAAGCGTGCCTTGTCATATCTATATATTATATTAGGTGATACTTTATTATATGTAAACTTTATATATTAGACTAATGAATAAATAGACGTTTACAATCGAAGAAATTGTAATCAACCGATGTTTTCCCGAGCACTGTCTCTGCAATTTAAATATGAGTAAAATTTGTTATTGATTTAACTGCACTGAACAAACAAATCTGATTATTATTCTATTTTGATAGTAAAATCGGTTAGAAAGTGTGGCTAAAGTCTTTAAAATACTATAAAAATTAAGGTGTCGTTATATGGTGGCTGCACCAAAACAAGGAAGTACATATACGTCTTCCTGCTACAGTGGTTGATTTGTTGGTAGTTTAAAAAAGCCAAATTTTAAACAAATTTCCGAAAAAATGTGGGTAAAACCATAAAAATATGAAATATTTGGAAGTACCGCTATATGGGGGACATTGGTAAAAGTTGCTGGGTTTAGTGTGTAGGATATGTAATTATGCATGCATGGTCTCATATATATATATATATATATGAGACCATGCATATATATATATATATATATATATATATATCTTTATATATATATATATATATATATATATATATATATATAGTTTAGTAAACACTAATTAACAAATTGTAGTAAGCCAGACGCTGAAAATACGCTTTAGTCATTAAAACAAAACATTATACTTTTAAGTATTTCTTTCTTCACTTTAAAATTGTAAACTTTCGAGTTAAAACAAGTTAAAAAGCTGTAAGTTCGGCCGGGCCGAACTTTTAATACCCTCCACCATTTGGTACAAATTTGGCAATTTCCAAAAAATACAACCCGTTAAAAATTCTGTTAAAATCTTAAAAATACCGAATGCTTATACGACGACGTGGTCCTGCATAGGCAACTTTTGTCATAAATTATTACAATATTTAAATGCGAAACTTGAAGAAAAATCTGTTTATAATGTAGCTAAAATCAAAATACCGAATATGGGGGGTACCGTTATATGGGGGCTATACGAAGACGTGGACCTGCACAGACAATTTTCTGGCATGGGCTGAAGTATCCATTACGAACTTCACATACGAAATTTGAAACAATCCCTGTAAATAACGTCGCTAAAATCATTAAAATACCGAATATCGGGGGGTACCGTTATATGGGGGCTATATGAAGACGTGGACCTACATGGCTCATTTTTTGATTTAGGATGTAGTATCCATTACGAACTTCAAATACCAAATTTGAAACGATTCCGGTAAACAATGTCGCTAAAATCATCGAAAAAACCGAATATCGGGGGGTACCGTTATATGGGGGCTACAGGAAGACGTGGACCTACACAGATAATTTTCTGTCTTAGGCTGTAGCATCCATTACAAACTTCAAATGCCAAATTTGAAATAATTCCGGTGAATAATGTCGCTAAAATCATCAAAATACCGAATATCGGGACGTACCGTTATATGGGGGCTATATGATTACTTGGACCTACATGGCCCATTTACGAACTTAACCTGCCTACTGGTAAAAAATACATGTGTGCAAAATTTTAGCCTTCTATCTCAATTTGTTCGAAAGATAGCGTGATTACAACAGACAGACAGACGGACAGACAGACAGACAGACACACAGACAGACAGACGGACATGTTTAAATCGTCTTAGAATTTTACGCTGATCAAGAATATATATACTTTGTTGGGTCTGACATGAATATTTCGAGGAGTTACAAACGGAATGACAAAATTAATATACCCTCCATAGTATGGTGGAGGGTATAAAAAACAAAGACACAATAAATTTGAATTGAATTGAAACTAAAAATAGTTTCTAGGCTCCTAATGTCGTAATTACAGCCAAAAAACTTCGGAATGTCTGTCAAGTACATATGCTTCTACAAGCTGGTGCAAAAGTAAACTTCCAATGTTTAATTGGTAACTTTATGTAATTTTATACCCTTGTAGTACAATTTTCTAAAAATCAAGCCTTATTTCACACCTTTAACCCGAATATGTCTCTCATGTAAGATTTCAATATTCTTCCTTTAGGCATTCCGCCTAAGCGTTTATTTTCAGTCAAGCGTGCCTTGTCATATCTATATATTATATTAGGTGATACTTTATTATATGTAAACTTTATATATTAGACTAATGAATAAATAGACGTTTACAATCGAAGAAATTGTAATCAACCGATGTTTTCCCGAGCACTGTCTCTGCAATTTAAGTATGAGTAAAATTTGTTATTGATTTAACTGCACTGAACAAACAAATCTGATTATTATTCTATTTTGATAGTAAAATCGGTTAGAAAGTGTGGCTAAAGTCTTTAAAATACTATAAAAATTAAGGTGTCGTTATATGGTGGCTGCACCAAAACAAGGAAGTACATATACGTCTTCCTGCTACAGTGGTTGATTTGTTGGTAGTTCAGAAAAGCCAAATTTTAAACAAATTTCCGAAAAAATGTGGGTAAAACCATAAAAATATGAAATATTTGGAAGTACCGCTATATGGGGGACATTGGTAAAAGTTGCTGGGTTTAGTGTAGGATATGTAATTATGCATTCATGGTCTCATATATATATATATATATATATATATATATATATATATATATATATATATATATATATATATATATATATATATATATGATATATATATATATATATATATATACATATATATATATATTATATGTATATATATATATATATATATATATATATATATATATATATATATATATATATATAATATATATATATATATATATTTGTTAATTAGTGTTTACTAAACTAAGTGTGTATATCGTGCTTGCTCCCGGCACTCCGAGCCTAGAAAGTAATAATTGTTAGATGCGTTTTTCCAATTAAATGTCTAACATTCAACCTAATGCTATGTTACCGAAAAATATGACCATATATATATATATATATATATATGATGAATTCTTTGGGTTGCTAATGTTGAATTTGAATATGTCTGGTGTTAACTTATATATATATATATATATATATATATATATATATATATATATATACATATATATATATATATATATATATATATAAGTTAACACCAGACATATTCAAATTCAACATTAGCAACCCAAAGAATTCATCAACCAAAGTATAAGCGTGTCATTTTGCTGACACTGCAGTTCCCACCGAAACACTGACAACAACATCCAACAGGCAGACAGCAACATTCCATCGCCAACACGAGCAGGTGTCCAGTAACATCTGGGTGCATGAATCCAAAGTATAAGTTAGGGTAGTTTTATTTCATTATTCACTTTGTAGTCCGGAACCTTAACCAATAAAGACGTGATTGCTTGCAGTAAGCAGCAATCACAAATTTTTAAAAAAATAAATAAATTAACATTGAATTAATTGGCGCCCGAGCAGGGACCTGTTTTTAAACAGGTACTCGAAACCCGAAGAAAGGATTTCCGACAAAAGTCAAGCCTTCAGGTGGCGCCCCAGTAACTTAATTGTGAAAAGGACGTAACGTTATGTTACCGCCCCTAAAGCCCGCGACGCGGATCACTAGATTACGGTAGTTTACAAATAAAAATTTTAAAAAAGTGAAAGTAAAATAAAAACATTGATACAAGAATTGTGAAAAATGAAAAACTATTAAAGAAAATAAAAAAAAACTCCTGAAAAATTAAAAAACAAAGTAAATTAAATTAAATAAAAAGTGAGAATTTAAAAAAAAAAAAAAAAAAAAAAAGTATCAAAATAAAGGAAATTTTAAAAAAGTGAAAGTAAAATAAAAACATTGATACAAGAATTGTGAAAAATGAAAAACTATTAAGAAAATAAAAAAAACTCCTGAAAAATTAAAAAACAAAGTAAATTAAATTAAATAAAAAGTGAGAATGTAAAAAAAAAAAATAAAAAAAAAGTATCAAAATAAAGGAAATTAAAATGATAATTACAAAATGAAACTTAAAAAAAAGAAAAAAAAAAAAAAACTTGTGAAAACTTAAATGCAAAGTAAATTAAATGAAGTGAGAAATAAAAGAGAAACAATTGTGAGAAATTATAAAAAAAAAAAGAGATAAAAAAATAAAGCAATTTAAATAAGTTTGAATGAATATAAATAAAAATAAAGTTAAGACAGAAATAAAAATTAAAATAAAAAAAAAATTGTTTGAACAATATTAAATATTTTAACAATTTATAAATAAAAGTGAAAAAAATCGGACACAACAAAACTTTGAAAACTTTGAAAGGACTAAGAAAAACGATCATCTCATCTCATCTCATCTCATCTGTACTAGAAGGATGCTACTCAAGACTCTAATGATGCTGCTATTGTAAGAATAACTTTAAGAATTCAAATTAAGAACAAATTTAGTTCCTAACATTTTATAGTTATAGTTATTTGTTACCTATGAAATTTTTTTTTTTTTTTTTTGTTCCCAATACTGATAAATAACGTAACTTTGATAGCTCCACCTTTCCTTTTGATAAAGAGAAAAAATGTTAGAATCAGTGGATGATATTGCCGCAAAATTAAATAGAATTACGATAAATCCATCTTCAAATAACATGGAGACTCAAACAAGGGCAAACACCCTTACATCAGGTAGTTCAGCACTCACGGACAGACAAAGAAATGAAATCACACGAATGATTACAAACCTTTTGGCCGGACGAGACGAAACGTTTGACGATGGTAGTGACATACCGGTAGGAACAGTCTCCTCGAGACTGGAGGAACTGGACAAAGTTCCAGATATAGTGAAATCCTTGAGGGAATTTTCGGGAAAACCCGAAGAATTCAGCTCTTGGAGGAAATCAGTCGAAAGGGTGATTGATTTATACTCATCACTTCGTGGTACCGGGAAATACTACGCAATTTTGCATACAATTCGTACGAAAATTATAGGTGAGGCCGATACTGCTTTAGAATCCTATAGGACTCCATTGGATTGGGCCAAAATACGCAAATGTCTGATGGTGCACTACGCGGATAAACGAGATATAGGTACACTAGAGTACCAAATGAATGTTTTGTGTCAGGGGCACAGAGGTGTCACAGAGTTCTATCAGGACGTCTATCAAACACTATCTCTAATTTTGGATAAGGTTTCCTGCCTGGAATTGGACGACGGTAGTCTCAGAGCCATGACGAATACATATCGAGAGAAGGCACTTGATACCTTCATAAGAGGCCTGAACGGCGACCTTCCTAGGCTGCTCAGTATCAAGGGTCCTACATCTCTACCAGAGGCTCTACATCTTTGTTTGAAGCTAGACAATATGGCATTTCGGAGAGATTATGCCCAGAAGGGAGGCCATAGACAGGAACCATTGAGGATGTCAACTGGTTCGAAATTTTACCCAGAATTGGCAAATATTCCGACTCATAGACCTAGAGTATCCCCAGCTTTTCCATTTCCGAACAATTTGAATATGCAGAATCAGCGTCCTCAGTTTGGGGGACAACCATTTGCTCATCGTCCTCAGCAATTCTTTCAACGAAATCAGATGGGAGGACACCAAATCACTCGTCCTTATACGGGAACCCAGAATTTTCCTCAGAACCAATTTAGGCAATTTCCCTCACAATTTTACAATAACCAGAGTAAGCCAGAACCCATGGATATTGACAGGTCAATACAAGTAAGACCCCAACAGAACCAGAATTTTAAAAGACCTGCCCAGTTTTCGGTACAGACTCCTATGAATAAGATTCAGCGTAATTTTCATGTAAACGTGGATAATCAATACCCAGATATTGAGAACCAATCCCCAAATATCGACGATTACCGAGACAACAGTGACTATCAGCCAGTAGACGAAAATGACACAGGGAATTACGGACAACAGGATATAATACCGGACGATTACCAGGAACGTAACCCCGATGACATTCCAGCCAACTTCATAGATATGAATTTTTTAGATTAAACTGTTCCTCGTTGCCATACTTTCAAGTCAAAACGAGGGACGGGAAGACATTAGACTTTTTATTGGATACAGGAAGCAGTAAAAATTATATAAGACCAACTTTGGTCCTGAGACCCAAGTTGAATGACAATAGGTTTAGCGTAAAATCTGTAGGCGGCGATGTGGAAGTTTCACACCACACTCTTCTTAACATGTTCGGCGTCAATGACGTCCCACTAAAATTCTTCCTTCTACCTGGTTTGGTATCTTTCGACGGGATTTTGGGGAATGACAGCTTGAAGGAATTATCGGCAGTAATTCATACTTCCGAAGATTATTTCCAAGTAAGAGGTGGCAAGAAAATTGCCATTAGACAGAGAATATCCCAGAATGTTAATAGTCTGGAGCTGGAGGCTGATCATCTATCATTAAGTCAGAGGAGTTCTCTCAATAATATTGCAAGGCAGCACCGGAACCTGTTCTCAGATCCGGATGAGAGATTAACATACACCTCTGTTGTGGTTGGAGAAATCCGAACTGAAAACGAATCTCCAATCTATACGCGAAGTTATCCTTACCCAATGGCATTAAAAGACGTCGTGGAGGAAGAGATTCGTCGTCTCCTTCGGGATGGCATCATAAGACCATCCAGATCCCCGTACAACTCCCCTATTTGGGTAGTGCCCAAAAAGGAGGACAGTTCTGGTCGAAAAAAATATCGTTTGGTCGTTGACTTTAGAAAGCTCAACGCCGTCACCATACCGGATAAATATCCGATTCCCGAGGTGACGGAAGTCCTATCTAACCTAGGGGGGAATCAATATTTTACGGTCATTGATCTTAAAAGCGGTTTCCATCAAATACCCCTACGGGAGGAGGATAGACAGAAAACCGCATTCTCAATCAACAATGGCAAGTACGAGTTCACGAGACTGCCATTTGGCCTGAGGAACGCGCCAGCAATATTTCAGCGAACGCTGGACGATATACTCAGAGAATTGATTGGAAAAATCTGTTTTGTTTACATCGATGATATTATCATCTTTGGCAAGGACGAGAAGTCACACGCCGAGAACATAAAGAAAGTTTTCCAAACACTAGAGTCCGCTAATATGAAGATCCAGTTGGACAAGTGTTCATTCTTTAAACAAGAAGTGGAATTTTTGGGATTTATTGTGTCAAGGGATGGTATAAAAACCAACCCAAAGAAAGTGGAAGCCATTCTTAATTTCCCGATTCCTAAGACACTTAAGGAACTTCGTTCTTTCCTTGGCCTCTCGGGCTACTATCGAAGGTTCGTAAGGGGATATGCCGATGTAGCAAAGCCGCTAACATCGCTCCTCAGAGGGGAGGAAGGCAGAATTCCAAAGACAGCTTCCAGTCAAATTCCGGTGACATTAGATGTTTCCGCCGTAGAAGCTTTCAACGAGCTAAGAAATGCATTGGTTTCAAACGATGTGATACTTGCGTATCCAGATTTCAGAGAAGATTTTGACCTAACGACGGATGCCTCCAGTGTCGCTCTTGGAGCAGTGTTGAGTCAAAAGGGAAGACCAATTGCATTCATTTCAAAAACTCTGGATGAAACAGAGGAGCATTACGCCACAAATGAGAGGGAAATGTTGGCCATCATATGGGCCCTCACTACCTTGAGGAATTATCTATACGGATCGAAGAAAGTTATAATTTATACCGACCACCAACCCCTCACTTACGCCATTAGTAACAAAAATAGCAATGTGAAGATGAAACGCTGGAAATGTACTCTGGAGGAATATAATTACGAATTGCGGTACAAACCCGGAAGACAGAATGTCGTAGCAGATGCTCTGTCTAGAACGGTACAGAAGGACAATAATGCTATTACTCCGATTAATTCACTGACTCCCACACAGCATAGTGCGGAGAGCTCACCAGAGACCCTTATACCCAGTGTTGAGTCACCCATTAATGTTTTCAAGAATCAGCTTCTCATAAGTGTGGATGACACATCAACGTACCAGTTCAATGTTGTTTTCCCAAGCATCCACCGACACACAATTACTGAACCACATTATGACGAACGAAAACTTCAAACAATCTTGAAGAGGTATTTGAACCCGTCTGTAATTAACGGAATCAAGGCACCCGAACAAATAATGGGAAAAATTCAGAACATTTATCCACTCCATTTTAGCCAGTACAAATGCAGGTTTACTCAGAAGGTAGTAGAAGATATATTATCAGAAAATGACCAGGAAAGAATAATTATTGATACCCACAATAGAGCCCATAGGAACGACAGAGAGAACAAAACACAGATTTTGGAAAATTATTATTTTCCGGGGATGTCGGGAAAAATAAAGCGAATTATAAAACTGTGCACGACGTGTAAGAAAAACAAATACGAGAGACATCCCAATGAACCTTACCTTTGTGAGACGCCTATTCCAAATTACCCAGGTCATACTATTCATATTGATATATTCTCTACAGATAGGAAATTAGTTCTGACCTCCATTGACAAATTCTCAAAGTACGTTAAAGTGAAAATACTAGACGGAAGATCTACTGAGGCTATTAGAAGACCACTGAGGGAATTATTATTCTCTTACGGAGTTCCGAAGAATGTGGTAATGGACAACGAACCGTCTCTAAATTCCAGTTCGATATTATTCATGATGAAGGACGAATTAGGAATAAATATTTTTACGACCCCATCCTACAGGAGCGAGGCTAACGGACAGATAGAACGCTTTCATTCTACCCTCGCTGAGATAATGAGATGTTTGAAAGGTGATGGAACATCCAGGAATTTTGAGGAATTACTGGAGAGGGCTGTTAATGAATACAATCACTCGATTCACTCCACGGTGAATAGAAGACCTGTTGATTTGTATTTTGGACGCACAATTGACTTTCTCCACAAGACATAGAGAATACTAGACGGAATATTGTTGACAAACTCAGACAGAAACAGGCCAACGACTTGACGTATCATAACAAAAAGAAACGACCAGTTAAGGATTATATTCCCGGACAATTAATTTATGTAAGCAACAACAAAAGGTTAGGAACGAAACTAAGCGACCGTTACAAAGAGGAAATAGTTAAGGAAAACCGGAATACCACCGTTTTGACCGAAAGCGGAAGGGCTATTCACAAAAGCCATATTAGAAATTAATAAAATCCTAAATTTTACAGATTGTTTCCTGGAAACGCCCTGGCTGACTTCAGCATCCTCGACTACTCGAACGCAAGACTCATTTCAATTCATAATGGAATAGCAAGGAAACAGAACGGGACATTTAAAGTAATTCATTCAATAGATCTTGAACAGTATGAAAACCTCACTCGTGAAACCGAACACATTCTAGACAAATTCGTGAACCTAGACCATCCTCTCCGTCCATTTATGAAGCAACAATTAATTGACATCAATGGACTATTAGACCGTCTGATGCCGCACAGAAAGAAAAGATCGATAGACTTCATAGGAAGTGCTTGGAAATGGATTGCAGGCAGTCCAGATAGTCATGATTTTCAGATCCTAGAACAGAAAATTGGCAATATTTTGGAAAATAACAATAGACAGCTGATAATAAACCAATTAATTTCGGAAAGAATAACTGAAATAACTAATAAGACGAATGAAATAATAAAAAGGGAAGGGTGGAACGATGAAGTAGTATTCAAAATCGAAAGAAAACTTAATTTTATTGAAAAAGAGTTACAAAACGTAGAGTTTGCAATACAGTGGGCTAAAGCTAATATCGTCAATTCATTTCTGCTTTCTAAAATCGAAATCGATCAAATAAACACTGTTTTTGAAAAATATAATATTCCTACTTATTCGATAGATGAACTATTAACTTTTGGATCCGTAAAAATTGTTACAAATAAACGAGAAATTTTGTACATCCTTAGTATCCCTGTAACTCAAGAAGAAGTTTGTAAAGTATATTTCATAAAACCTATAAAAACTGGAGATGTAATTGATAAAATTGAATACGAAAAAATTTTGGAATGTAATAAAGAATTATTTGGAATAAAAACAGAATGTAAAAGTAATTACGACATAACAATTTGTAATAGAGATAAGCTTATTTCATTAAGAAATGATAATTGTATAACTAATTTGTTCAAAAGTAGAGTAGGGAAATGCACCCAAATAAACAACGAACACATACCAACAATTGAAGAGATCGGATCGGACTTGCTCTTGCTGAACCAATATCAAGGCGCTATCAGTGTAGACAACGAGCAGATTTTTTTAAACGGGACTTATCTCATCAAACATTTCAACGTCACTATAAGAATCGATGGCCACAGTTACAGTTCAAGAGGAATAAGTGCCAATAAACCTCTTCCCGCCTTTTTGCAACCAAAAGGTCCAAAAGACAAATTAGAAGAAGTAATATCATTGGAGCTGCTTAAACAGTTGAACGTAAAGAACATCGAACGAATACGATCTATGGAAACCAAAGGTACCTTAGCAGTCGGCATCGGTTGTGTTTCTGCAATAATCCTTACAACTATAACAATAATATCACTGAGAAGAAAATATGCAAAAAACTCCGAAAATAATAATCTGAAAATCGAAGATGCCCCAGGAGATGAAATAGAGATTGCGGAAGTAAATTTACCTACAACTTCGAAAGAAACTAAAACATCCAGCATTTACAATATTCATTCATTTTGAACAATCGGGACGATTGTATTTAAGAGGGGAGGAGTTAACACCAGACATATTCAAATTCAACATTAGCAACCCAAAGAATTCATCAACCAAAGTATAAGCGTGTCATTTTGCTGACACTGCAGTTCCCACCGAAACACTGACAACAACATCCAACAGGCAGACAGCAACATTCCATCGCCAACACGAGCAGGTGTCCAGTATCATCTGGGTGCATGAATCCAAAGTATAAGTTAGGGTAGTTTTATTTCATTATTCACTTTGTAGTCCGGAACCTTAACCAATAAAGACGTGATTGCTTGCAGTAAGCAGCAATCACAAATTTTTAAAAAAATAAATAAATTAACATTGAATTAATTTATATATATATATATATATATATATATATATAATATATATATATATATATATATATATATATATATATATATATATATATATATATATATATATATATATATATATATATATATATATATATATATATATATATATATGACCATGAATGCATAATTACAAATCCTACACACTAAACCCAGCAACTTTACCAGTGTCCCCCATATTTCCGAAAAAATGTGGGTAAAACCATACAAAATATCAAATATTTGGAAGTACCGCTATATGGGGACATCGGCAAAAGTTGCTGGGTTTCGAGTGTAGGTTATGTAATTATTAATATTCATGGTCATATATATATATATATATAAAGATATATATATATATATATATATATATATATATATATATATATATATATATATATATATATATATATATATATATATATATATATATATATATATATATATATATATATATATATATATATATATATATATATATATATATATATATATATATATATATATATGAGACCATGAATGCATAATTACATATCCTACACACTAAACCCAGCAACTTTTACCAATGTCCCCCATATAGCGGTACTTCCAAATATTTCATATTTTTATGGTTTTACCCACATTTTTTCGGAAATTTGTTTAAAATTTGGCTTTTTTAAACTACCAACAAATCAACCACTGTAGCAGGAAGACGTATATGTACTTCCTTGTTTTGGTGCAGCCACCATATAACGACACCTTAATTTTTATAGTATTTAAAGACTTTAGCCACACTTTCTAACCGATTTTACTATCAAAATAGAATAATAATCAGATTTGTTTGTTCAGTGCAGTTAAATCAATAACAAATTTTACTCATACTTAAATTGCAGAGACAGTGCTCGGGAAAACATCGGTTGATTACAATTTCTTCGATTGTAAACGTCTATTTATTCATTAGTCTAATATATAAAGTTTACATATAATAAAGTATCACCTAATATAATATATAGATATGACAAGGCACGCTTGACTGAAAATAAACGCTTAGGCGGAATGCCTAAAGGAAGAATATTGAAATCTTACATGAGAGACATATTCGGGTTAAAGGTGTGAAATAAGGCTTGATTTTTAGAAAATTGTACTACAAGGGTATAAAATTACATAAAGTTACCAATTAAACATTGGAAGTTTACTTTTGCACCAGCTTGTAGAAGCATATGTACTTGACAGACATTCCGAAGTTTTTTGGTTGTAATTACGACATTAGGAGCCTAGAAACTATTTTTTAGTTTCAATTCAATTCAAATTTATTGTGTCTTTGTTTTTTATACCCTCCACCATACTATGGAGGGTATATTAATTTTGTCATTCCGTTTGTAACTCCTCGAAATATTCATGTCAGACCCAACAAAGTATATATATTCTTGATCAGCGTAAAATTCTAAGACGATTTAAACATGTCCGTCTGTCTGTCTGTGTGTCTGTCTGTCTGTCTGTCCGTCTGTCCGTCTGTCTGTTGTAATCACGCTATCTTTCGAACAAATTGAGATAGAAGGCTAAAATTTTGCACACATGTATTTTTTACCAGTAGGCAGGTTAAGTTCGTAAATGGGCCATGTAGGTCCAAGTAATCATATAGCCCCCATATAACGGTACGTCCCGATATTCGGTATTTTGATGATTTTAGCGACATTATTCACCGGAATTATTTCAAATTTGGCATTTGAAGTTTGTAATGGGTGCTACAGCCTAAGACAGAAAATTATCTGTGTAGGTCCACGTCTTCCTGTAGCCCCCATATAACGGTACCCCCCGATATTCGGTTTTTCGATGATTTTAGCGACATTGTTTACCGGAATCGTTTCAAATTTGGTATTTGAAGTTCGTAATGGATACTACATCCTAAATCAAAAAATGAGCCATGTAGGTCCACGTCTTCATATAGCCCCCATATAACGGTACCCCCCGATATTCGGTATTTTAATGATTTTAGCGACGTTATTTACAGGGATTGTTTCAAATTTCGTATGTGAAGTTCGTAATGGATACTTCAGCCCATGCCAGAAAATTGTCTGTGCAGGTCCACGTCTTCGTATAGCCCCCATATAACGGTACCCCCCATATTCGGTATTTTGATTTTAGCTACATTATAAACAGATTTTTCTTCAAGTTTCGCATTTAAATATTGTAATAATTTATGACAAAAGTTGCCTATGCAGGACCATATAACTGTACCTCCCGATATTCAGTATTTTGATGATTTTAGCGACATTATTCACCGGGATTGTTTCAAATTTGGCATTTGAAGTTCGTAATGACTACTACAGCCTAGGACAGAAAATTATCTGTGCAGGTCCACGTCTTCGTGTAGCCCCCATATAACGATACCCGCCGATTTTGATGATTTTAGCGACATTATTTACCGGAATCGTTTCAAATTTGGTATTTGAAGTTCGTAATAGATACTAAATCCTAAATCAAAAAATGAGCCATGTAGGTCCACGTCTTCGTATAGCCCCCATATAAGGGTACCCCCCGATTTTCGGTATTTTTATGATTTAAGCGACATTATTTAGCGAAATCGTTCCAAATTTGGTATTTGAAGTTCGTAATGGATACTACGGCCTAAGACAGAAATTTTTCTGTGCAGGTCCACATCTTCCTATAGCCTCATATACCGTACCCCCCGATATTCGGTATTTTGATGATTTTAGCGACATTATTTATCGGGATTGTTTCAAATTTCGCATGTGAAGTTCGTAATGGATGCTTCAGCCCATGCCAGAAAATTGTCTGTGCAGGTCCACGTTTTCGAATAGCCCCCATATAACGGTACCCCCCCCCCCCCCATATTCGGTATTTTAATGATTTTAACAACATTATAAACAGATTTTTCTTCAAGTTTCACATTTAAATTATTGTAATAACTTATGACAAAATATGCCTATGCAGGCCCACGTAGTCGTATAAGAACTCGGTATTCTTAAGATTTTAACAGAATTTTTAACGGATTTTATTTTTTGGAAATTGCCAAATTTGTACCAAATGGTGGAGGGTATTAAAAGTTCGGCCCGGCCGAACTTACAGCTTTTTTACTTGTTTTTTTTTTTTCTTTTTTTGCTGTAATTAAGCAATTATGGGCCAATCGAAGTTTATAGCATTTCCTGATATGAGTATTACATTTGCGCCACCTTGTATATATAAAAGAAAGCTTTCTTCTTTACATCGCTTACAACTCAAGAACGGCTGGGCTGATTTTGACAATTCAAAGGTCTTTATGCAAAAAAGTATAAAATCTCTCTCGCATCAAAAAAAAAAAATTAATTTGTTACATATTAAATGCGTGTTTTTATACCCTCCAATGGAGGGTATATTTCATTGTCATTCCGTTTATAATTCTCGAAATATTCATGATAGGATCTACAAAGTATATTCTGGATCAGCATAAAATTCTAAGACAATTTAGGTATGTCTATCTGTCTGTTGCAATCACTCTATCTTTCGAACGAATTAGATAGAAGGCTAACATTTTGCCAATGTGTATTTTCCCAGTAGGCAGGTTAAGTTTGTAAATGGCCTAAAAATTTCGTATGCAGGTTCACGTCTTCGGACAGCCCCCATATAACGATACCTCCCTTTATTCGGTATTTTGATGATTAATTTAGCGACATTATTGTATCGAATGTCGTATTTTAAGATCTTAATGGGTCCGCATCTTCGTATAGCCCCCGTATAAAGCGCATCATTTAAACGGCGTTTTTCGGAATTTGTTGAAATTTTTAACGTTCCTTCCAACTGATGGGGGATGTTAAAAGTTTATCCCGTCCGAACTTAGCTGCCTTTTACTTGTTTGTTTTTTGTTCGGATTAGTGTATAACATGATTGTAGTTGTGGCTCCGCCCCTAAATCGACAAACACATCTAAATGGGGTTGTATCAAAACGTGGGCCAACCACTTTCGTACGGAAAGTTTCATTTCTATCTGAACCCAAAATATCCGTAATCAATAGATACAATTATTTTTATACCCTCCACCATACTATGGAGGGTATATTAATTTTCTCATTCCGTTTGTAACTCCTCGAAATACTCATGTCAGACCCAACAAATTATATATATTCTTGATCAGCGTGAAATTCTAAGACGATTTAGCCATGTCTGTCTGTCTGTCTGTCTGTCTGTCCGTCTGTCTGTCTGTTGTAATCACGCTATCTTTCGAACAAATTGAGATAGAAGGCTAAAATTTTGCACACATGTATATTTTGCCAATAGGCAGGTTAAGTTCGTAAATGGGCCATGTAGGTCCAAGTTATCATATAGCCCCCATATAACTGTACCTCCCGATATTCAGTATTTTGATGATTTTAGCGACATTATTCACCGGGATTGTTTCAAATTTGGCATTTGAAGTTCGTAATGACTACTACAGCCTAAGACAGAAAATTATCTGTGCAGGTCCACGTCTTCGTGTAGCCCCCATATAACGGTACCCGCCGATATTCGGTATTTTGATAATTTTAGCGAGATTCTTTACCGGAATCGTTTCAAATTTGGTATTTGAAGTTCGTAATAGATACTAAATCCTAAATCAAAAAATGAGCCATGTAGGTCCACGTCTTCGTATAGCCCCCATATAAGGGTACCCCCCGATTTTCGGTATTTTTATGATTTAAGCGACATTATTTAGCGAAATCGTTCCAAATTTGGTATTTGAAGTTCGTAATGGATACTACGGCCTAAGACAGACAATTTTCTGTGCAGGTCCACATCTTCATATAGCCCCATATACCGTACCCCCCGATATTCGGTATTTTGATGATTTTAGCGACATTATTTATCGGGATTGTTTCAAATTTCGCATGTGAAGTTGGTAATGGATACTTCAGCCCATGCCAGAAAATTGTCTGTGCAGGTCCACGTTTTCGAATAGCCCCCATATAACGGTACCCCCCCCCCCCCCCCCATATTCGGTATTTTAATGATTTTAACTACATTATAAACACATTTTTCTTCAAATTTCACATTTAAATTATTGTAATAACTTATGACAAAATACGCCTATGCAGCCCCACGTCGTCGTATAAGAACTCGGTATTCTTAAGATTTTAACAGAGTTTTTAACGGATTTTATTTTTTGGAAATTGCCAAATTTGTGGAGGGTATTAAAAGTTCGGCCCGGCCCGGTGGAGGGTATTAAAAGTTCGGCCCGGCCGAACTTACAGCTTTTTTGCTTGTTATCATTAAACCAAACTAAAAAAAATATGTACTAATATTACACAGATTGAGTTGTGATATAATAACACCACTCAATCTTATAAATCATATACTTTAAATGCATTGAATAATTATTGGTTGAATATTTTTCACCCACTGATAACTCAAAATATCAAATAACAAGCACTTCGGTTGAATACTCATAAAAAAGATTCTTTTAGTGTTATTCTGCTTTAATTTACACTTTAAGTTCTGAAAATTCAGGCACTTTAGTTCACAGAATGGAACGGTTTTAAAAAATAAACCCTAGCCAAACCTACATCTATATTGACTAATTTCTAAGATGAACATTCTTCTCATTTGGAATTATAATTATAAATTACAGGGTATTTTTCTAAGAAATGTGTCTTCAAACTTTTAGGTACAACTTAAAGAAACATTTATTGCCGGATTTTCTCCACTGTTTAAACTTATGACATTTCTCTTAAAAAACTTAAACTTTCTTAAAAATGTTGGCTTGCAATTGCAGAAAAGCTAAAAAATAACAAATTTATGGCTTATAAATTTGATGATTCTAGTTTTTATACCCTAGAACACATAGTAGTAAGGGTATTATGACTCTGCGGATTTGTTTGTAACATGAAGAAGAAAGCGAGATAGACCCATAGTTACTTTTGAGGATCTTCACAGAATAACTTTTTGAGTCGATGTATGTTAGTCCGTCCATCCGTCTGTCCTTGTATTCTTGTGAAAAAAAAAAATTCAAACAATATTTTTTGGCCCAAGGACGAACCCTATTGAAATTGGTGATAATCGGATCAGATTAAGATATAGCTCCTACATATATTCAACCGATCTCGTGTTAATTGCGCACCAAATGGCCGAATGGCCCGAGTTTTGGCACATCCAACCGAATTCAGTCCAGAAGCAAGTACATGCAATTTTGTGAAAATCGGTTTAGATATAGCTATAGCTCCCATATGGTATCTAGTTTTGTCTATCTCATAATTAAGGACAGAATGATTTCAGAATAATCAAAGATAACTACTTTTAATTTTTTTTACTCTTAATTTTTTGTCAGTCCATATTTTTCATCACAGTCCATATTTTTCATCACAGTATAATTCAGTAACGATTAAACAAATGTTCGGTCCCGCGCTACTTTCTAATTTTTTCATGTTTCTGCCACAATTTCCGGCTGAATGAGCCCAAGTTTGACATTTTGAAGTTTATTTCATATCCCAAATCTACGTTCCCAACCAATATTCTCTTGGGGGTTACAAATTCAAAAGAATACAAAATGTTCTTTTCTGACAACACATTGGTTGGGAAAGTGGCCTTGGGGGTACACTAATGTGGGGACTATACTTAAGTAAATGCCTATGTGAACAATTATCTTTAAGATGGTTGTATAGCCCAGAGAAGGCTAAATATAATTTTTTAGCCACATCAATTTATGAATGTGGTCAAGATTAAGATGGGCCTTTCTCAGAAAATTAAAAACTTTATGACAAGAGGCAAATGAAATAAAAAAGTGTCCACGTTCGGGATAGCTTAAATCATGGTTATACCAAAAAGTGATCTTTTTTTGCAAGGATGGTTTCTACCCAAATAATTAACATTTGCCGAAATTAGTATAAACAAGTAAAAAACATTAAGTTCGGCCGGGCCTAACTTTTAATACCATCCACCTTAGGGTTAAGGGAAAAATTAGAAGAAATGTTTCAAAAACCATTAAAATGCCGAATATCGGGAGGTACCGATATATGGAGGCTATACCAAATCGTGGACCTACACATACAATGTTTCGCCAAAGGAGCTAGAACCCATTATGACCTACAAATACCAATTTTCAGACAAATCCGTGAAAAAATGTGGCAAAAATCGTCAAATTACCGAATATCGGGAGGTACCGTTATATGGGGGCTATACCAAAACGTGGTCCTATAATTACAATGACTCGCCACACAAACTGGGACCCATTATGATCTACAACTACAAAATTTTTAGAGAAATTCTTGAAAAAATGTGGCATAAATCATCAAAATACTGAATATCGGGACTATATCAAAACGTGGACCTATAATTACAATGACTCGCCAGACGAACTAGAACCCATTATGACCCACAAATACCAATTTTTAGACAAATCAGTGAAAAAATGTTCGGCCCGGCCCGGTGGAGGGTATTAAAAGTTCGGCCCGGCCGAACTTACAGCTTTTTTGCTTGTTATCATTAAACCAAACTAAAAAAAATATGTACTAATATTACACAGATTGAGTTGTGATATAATAACACCACTCAATCTTATAAATCATATACTTTAAATGCATTGAATAATTATTGGTTGAATATTTTTCACCCACTGATAACTCAAAATATCAAATAACAAGCACTTCGGTTGAATACTCATAAAAAAGATTCTTTTAGTGTTATTCTGCTTTAATTTACACTTTAAGTTCTGAAAATTCAGGCACTTTAGTTCACAGAATGGAACGGTTTTAAAAAATAAACCCTAGCCAAACCTACATCTATATTGACTAATTTCTAAGATGAACATTCTTCTCATTTGGAATTATAATTATAAATTACAGGGTATTTTTCTAAGAAATGTGTCTTCAAACTTTTAGGTACAACTTAAAGAAACATTTATTGCCGGATTTTCTCCACTGTTTAAACTTATGACATTTCTCTTAAAAAACTTAAACTTTCTTAAAAATGTTGGCTTGCAATTGCAGAAAAGCTAAAAAATAACAAATTTATGGCTTATAAATTTGATGATTCTAGTTTTTATACCCTAGAACACATAGTAGTAAGGGTATTATGACTCTGCGGATTTGTTTGTAACATGAAGAAGAAAGCGAGATAGACCCATAGTTACTTTTGAGGATCTTCACAGAATAACTTTTTGAGTCGATGTATGTTAGTCCGTCCATCCGTCTGTCCTTGTATTCTTGTGAAAAAAAAAATTTCAAACAATATTTTTTTGGCCCAAGGACGAACCCTATTGAAATTGGTGATAATCGGATCAGATTAAGATATAGCTCCTACATATATTCAACCGATCTCGTGTTAATTGCGCACCAAATGGCCGAATGGCCCGAGTTTTGGCACATCCAACCGAATTCAGTCCAGAAGCAAGTACATGCCATTTTGTGAAAATCGGTTTAGATATAGCTATAGCTCCCATATGGTATCTAGTTTTGTCTATCTCATAATTAAGGACAGAATGATTTCAGAATAATCAAAGATAACTACTTTTAATTTTTTTTACTCTTAATTTTTTGTCAGTCCATATTTTTCATCACAGTCCATATTTTTCATCACAGTATAATTCAGTAACGATTAAACAAATGTTCGGTCCCGCGCTACTTTCTAATTTTTTCATGTTTCTGCCACAATTTCCGGCTGAATGAGCCCAAGTTTGACATTTTGAAGTTTATTTCATATCCCAAATCTACGTTCCCAACCAATATTCTCTTGGGGGTTACAAATTCAAAAGAATACAAAATGTTCTTTTCTGACAACACATTGGTTGGGAAAGTGGCCTTGGGGGTACACTAATGTGGGGACTATACTTAAGTAAATGCCTATGTGAACAATTATCTTTAAGATGGTTGTATAGCCCAGAGAAGGCTAAATATAATTTTTTAGCCACATCAATTTATGAATGTGGTCAAGATTAAGATGGGCCTTTCTCAGAAAATTAAAAACTTTATGACAAGAGGCAAATGAAATAAAAAAGTGTCCACGTTCGGGATAGCTTAAATCATGGTTATACCAAAAAGTGATCTTTTTTTGCAAGGATGGTTTCTACCCAAATAATTAACATTTGCCGAAATTAGTATAAACAAGTAAAAAACATTAAGTTCGGCCGGGCCTAACTTTTAATACCATCCACCTTAGGGTTAAGGGAAAAATTAGAAGAAATGTTTCAAAAACCATTAAAATGCCGAATATCGGGAGGTACCGATATATGGAGGCTATACCAAATCGTGGACCTACACATACAATGTTTCGCCAAAGGAGCTAGAACCCATTATGACCTACAAATACCAATTTTCAGACAAATCCGTGAAAAAATGTGGCAAAAATCGTCAAATTACCGAATATCGGGAGGTACCGTTGTATGGGGGCTATACCAAAACGTGGTCCTATAATTACAATGACTCGCCACACAAACTGGGACCCATTATGATCTACAACTACAAAATTTTTAGAGAAATTCTTGAAAAAATGTGGCATAAATCATCAAAATACTGAATATCGGGACTATATCAAAACGTGGACCTATAATTACAATGACTCGCCAGACGAACTAGAACCCATTATGACCCACAAATACCAATTTTTAGACAAATCAGTGAAAAAATGTGGCAAAAAAATTAAAATACCGAATATCGGGAGGTACCTTTATATGGGGGCTATACCAAAACGTGGACCCATACATGCAATGTTTTGCCACAAGCACAGGGACCCATTGTGACCTACAAGTACCAATTTTCAGACAAATCCGTGAAAAAATGTGGCATAAATAATCAAAATACCGAATATCGGGAGGTACCGTTATATGGGGACTATACCAGAACGTGGACCGATATATCTCATTTTCAATACCAACCATCCTAGACACAATACGAATAGCTCTGCTAAATTTTGGCGCTCAAATAATGTGGGCTGTATCGTGATTTCAACAGGCAGACGGACAGAATTTTATGCTGATTATGAATATATATACTTTATGGGGTCTACGACGAATATTTAAGGATGTTACAAACGAAATGACAAAGTTAATATACCCTCCTTTCCAAGGTGGAGGGTATAAAAATATAGTTAAAATGTAAAATGTACTTTAAATCAGTTTGTACCCTTATACGGAGGTTATGGCCCATATGATGACCTGCAAAAGCGATTTAAGGTATCTTGAAAGTTAAGGAAGTATTTCTGGAAGGATACAAATAATTTTCTTACTAAATATCCAATTCGCTCTACTATCTTGCATCCTTACTATTCGGTATTTCAGTGATGGCAGTCTCAATGAATTTTGCATTTTTAATTCTCATTGGACGGATTATTGTCATATGAGAGAAGTCGGTCCACCTTTTCAAATGAGCCCATAACGCTTTGTCGGTCATTTTTGTTTTTTTTTTAATGTGTTCGCATTTTCCTGCTAAAGCACGATGTAGGTCCTGGAGTTGAAAGCTAGATGCCAATTTTATACATGAAAGATCGCACTTTAACAACGTATTGCGCAATCATTTCATTCTTAATATTATTCATTCAGAATTCAAAACGATAAAAAATGTAGACTTCAATATAAAATGGCAAATTGAAAAAAAATTACGCCAAAATTATTTTTTTCATTCAGTTTTTTTTTTGGCATATTTTCATCCGATTTTTTTTTTTTTTTTTGTCAAGATACCATTCCGAATTATGTATGAATTATCAAAATCCGTCAAACTGCTCTTGAGTTATAAGCATAGTATTTTACATAACTTTTGTTTATGTGGTGAATGTAATAATTCCAAATAAAACAAGTAAAAAAACCATTAAGTTCGACCGGGCCGAACTTTTAATACCCTCCACCTTAGGGTAATGGAAACACTTGAACCAATTATGTCCCCGAAACAACAACACTCCAATTTTGGCCAGCGGCTGCCAACCCAGTGTATACATGTTCGTGTTTGTCTATTTTTCTGTATTGGGAGCAGCACATCCCGGAATGCTTGCTCCGGATTCTTTTGGTCCGTGCCGGGCTTGAGGAAAACCCCGGACCATGGTTCTGTACGGTTTGCCAAAACACCATCCACCATAGATCAGTCTCGGCGCGATGTAATGGTTTAACCCTGTTTCGAGACTATAGCGATAGGGACTATGTTGCTTCGTGCTGTACCAACGTAGTCCCCAGTGAGTCCACGACCTTGTCGTCGTCGGAGTATGGAACTCCCCCGCAGTCTCCAGAACAGCAACCTTTACTGCAGCACCTAACGCCACATGTTGCTGTTCCAATTCCGGACAATGCATCATTCTTGCAGTTTAATTGCAACGGACTCCGAGGTAAAATTGATGAGATAGTGGATTTTATGAATCGGAGGAATATTAATATCGCAGCGGTGCAGGAAACCAAGCTCAATGAAAATTGTTGCTTTCAACGTTTCAATGGTTACAACGTATTGAGGAAAGATCGCACCAGAAATGGAGGTGGGGGATTAGCGTTCCTGTTACACCATTCTGTTCAATACATACCTATCTCGCTTGAGGTAGTCTCCATGTAGTGACCCGTACATGGAGTGTATGGGGGTAGCAGTCAAGTGTGGTACTGCCGAGGTAGAGGTGCTTAATGTGTATATCCCGCCGGTTAATAGCTGTGAACCGCGTTACTTGCCTAATATAAGCCCACTTTTGGAAGGCAATAACCGCCTGGTACTAGAGGACTTCAATGCCCACCATGAGTTGTGGCATTCCGTCCTAGGTAATGACCAGAGGGGATAAGCGTTGGCAGAGCAGATTGACTGCTCCACATTTTGCACAGTAAACGAGGATGCCCCCACCCGAATAAGAGGAGAGTGTCACAGTTCGCCAGATTTAACCATTGTGTCACCCGGTATGATAAAAGACGTGACTTGGCAACCCGTCATTTCTCTTGGCTCAGACCATCTCCCGATAATCGTCTCCATCAGCAGATCGCCCGATTTCATAACCTCTGAACGCCGCACTTTCCTCAACCATGGAAAAGCCCACTGGCCTGAGTTCAGAGAGTTCACCAACCTTCACTTCAGAGAACTGTCCAATCCTTCTTATGTTCGGGTAGCTGAAAGGATTATCCGAAACATTATGAAAGCTGCAGCCGCTCGCTACATACCTGCTGGTCGAATACCAGAAGTAAGACCAAATTTCCTAGCAGAGGCAGCGGGATTAGCTAATGAGCGAGATGAGCTCCGACATACCAACCCTACTGATCCCCGAGTCAGGTTGGTACAGGAGTATAACACAACAACAGTCAGTCTGATCCGAAAAGGTGCTCTGGCTGTTTTAACCGCCAATTTGTCGAGCACCCCGAGATACGCCGGGAGTTGAGTATCTAATTAAAGTCCTTAACTTGTCTTTAGCCACCCTGTTGCGTTCATCCCCATAATTATAATTTTTTATAATGTGGAATTTGATCCACCGAACGTCCTGAACGCCAGTCAAAAAAGAGAACCGGATACGCTGGGCGGCCAGCTAAATCTTCAAAAGTGATGTCAAGTCTCATAGTTTTTTTGACAACATGAGAGATGTGTGGCAAAAATACAACACTGGGGATAATAGTGGGTAGGTAGAACACCTGATAAAGATAAATAATAAATGTCAGGGAAATTGTGGGACAATTGTGAAAAAGAGGGAAAGTTTGGTTGAGCGTCCTTGGGGACCATATATAAAGCACAGAAAGGCTAAAAGCGCCATTATTTCATAGTGGTGTGGAAAAGGAAAACAGTAGTAGTCCTTCCCTTAAATTTTTTTTTGTGAATTAAAACAAGTAAAAAAGAAGTAAGTAAGGCCGGGTCGAACTTTGAATACCCTCCACCATTTGGAACGAATTAGAAAATTTTCAAAAAAATAAAATCCAATAAAAATTCTTTTAAAATCTTTAAAATATCTAATATAGGAAGGTGCCGATATATGGGGGGATATACGATATTGTGGACCTATAAAGACAAATCTATGTCTGCGTGTAAAGTACTCACAAGGAACTCCGTGTGTGGATTTTTAGACAATACGATTGGAAAATGTGGCTAAAATCATCAAAATACCGAATATCGCGGGGTACCGTTATATGGGAGCTATACGTTATCGTTAACCTATATAGAGAATTCTCTGTCGGTGGGTAAAGTGCTCACAAAGAACCCCTTGTGTACAAAGAACCCCTTGTGACCATTCCGTTGAAAAATATGGCTAAAAACATCAAAATACCCAATATCGGGGGTACCGTTATATGAGGGCTATACAATATCGTGGACCTATATAGATAATTCTCTGCCGAGGTATAAAGTACCCACAAGGAACTCCTTGTGTGGATTTTCAGACAATTCCGATGAAAGTGTGGGTCAAATCATACAATACCGAATATCGGGAGGTACCGTTATATGGGGGATATACGATATCGTGGATCTGTATAGACAATTCTCTCTCAGGGGGTGAAGTACTCACAAGGAACTACTTGTGTTGATTTTAAGATAATTCCATTGAAAAGCGTGGCTAATATCATCAAAATACCGAATATCGGAGGTTACAGTTATATGGGGGATATACGATATCGTGGACCTATATAGACACTTCATTTTGAGGAGGTAAAATGCCCACAAGGGACTCCTTTTGTGGATTTTCAGACAATTCCGTTGACAAATGTGGGTAAAATCATCAAAATACCAAATATCGGGGGTACCGTTATATGGGGGCTATACGATATTGTGGACCTATATAGATAATTCTCTGCCGAGGTATAAAGTACCTACAAGGAACTCCTTGTGTGGATTTTCAGACAATTCCGTTAAAAAATGTGGGTAAAATCATCAAAACACCGAATATCGGGGGGGTACCGTTACATGGGGGCTATACGATATCGTGGACCTATATAGATAATTCTCTGCCGAGTTATAAAGTACCCACAAGGAACTACTTGTGTGGATTTTCAGACAATTCCGTTCAAAAATGTGGGTAAAATCAGCAAAATACCGAATATCGGGGGGGTACCGTTATATGGGGGCTATACGATATTGTGGACCTATATAGATAATTCTCTTCCGATTTATAAAGTACCCACAAGGAACTCTTTGTGTGGATTTTCAGACAATTCCGTTGAAAAATGCGGGTAAAATCATCAAAATACCGAATATCGGGGGGTACCGTTACATCGGGGCTACACGATATTGTGGACCTATATAGATAATTCTCTGCCGAGGTATAAAGTACCCACAAGGAACTCCTTGTGTGGATTTTCAGACAATTCCGTTAAAAAAAATGTGGGTAAAATCATCAAAATACCGAATATCGGGGGGTACCGTTATATGGGGGCTATACGATATTATGGACCTATATAGATAATTCTCTGCCGAGGTATAAAGTACCCACAAGGAACTCTTTGTGTGGATTTTTAGACAATTCCGTTGAAAAATGTGGGTAAAATCATCAAAATACCAAATATCGGGGGTACCGTTATATGGGGGCTATACGATATTGTGGACCTATATAAATATTTCTCTGCCGAGGTATAAAGTACCCACAAGGAACTCCTTGTGTGGATTTTCAGACAATTCCGTTGAAAAATGTGGGTAAAATCATCAAAACACCGAATATCGGGGGGGTACCGTTACATGGGGGCTATACGATATCGTGGACCTATATGGACAATTCTCTGCCGAGGTATAAAGTACCCACAAGGAACTCCTTGTGTGGATTTTCAGACAATTCCGTTGAAAAATGTGGGTAAAATCATCAAAATACCGAATATCGGGGGGTACCGTTACATGGGGGCTATACGATATCGTGGACCTATATGGACAATTCTCTGCCGAGGTATAAAGTACCCACAAGGAACTCCTTGTGTGGATTTTCAGACAATTCCGTTGAAAAATGTGGGTAAAATCATCAAAATACCGAACATCGGGGGGTACCGTTACATGGTGCTATACGATATCATGGACCTATATGGACAATTCTCTGCCGAGGTATAAAGTACCCGAAAGGAACTCCTTGTGTGGATTTTCAGACAATTCCGTTGAAAAATGTGGGTAAAATCAGCAAAATACCGAATATTGGGCGGTACCGTTATATGGGGGCTATACGATATTGTGGACCTATATAGATAACCCACAAGGAACTCCTTGTGTGAATTTTCAGACAATTCCGTTGAAAAATGTGGGTAAAATCATCAAAATACCGAATATCGGGGGGTACCGTTATATGGGGGCTATACGATATTGTTGACCTATATAAATAATTCTCTGCCGAGGTATAAAGTACCCACAAGGAACTCCTTGTGTGGATTTTCAGACAATTCAAAAATGTGGGTAAAATCATCAAAATACCGAACATCGGGGGGTACCGTTATATGGGGGCTATACGATATTGTGGACCTATATAAACAATTCTCTGCCGAGGTACAAAGTACCCACAAGGAACTCCTTGTGTGGATTTTCAGACAATTCCGTTGAAAAATGTGGGTAAAATCATCAAAATACCGAATATCGGGGGGTACCGTTACATGGGGGCTATACGATATCGTGGACCTATATAGATAATTCTCTGCCGAGGTATAAAGTACCCACAAGGAACTCCTTGTGTGGATTTTCAGACAATTCCGTTGAAAAATGTGGGTAAAATCATCAAAATACCGAATATCGGGGGGTACCGTTACATGGGGGCTATACGATATCGTGGACCTATATGGACAGTTCTCTGCCGAGGTATAAAGTACCCGAAAGGAACTCCTTGTGTGGATTTTCAGACAATTCCGTTGAAAAATGTGGGTAAAATCATCAAAATACCGAATATCGGGGGGTACCGTTATATGGGGGCTATACGATATTGTGGACCTATATAAATAATTCTCTGCCGAGGTATAAGTACCCACAAGGAACTCCTTGTGTGGATTTTCAGACAATTCCGATCAAAAATGTGGGTAAAATCATCAAAATACCGAACATCGGGGGGTACCGTTATATGGGGGCTATACGATATTGTGGACCTATAAAAACAATTCTCTGCCGAGGTATAAAGTACCCACAAGGAACTCCTTGTGTGGATTTTCAGACAATTCCGTTGAAAAATGTGGGTAAAATCATCAAAATACCGAATATCGGGGGGTACCGTTACATGGGGGCTATACGATATCGTGGACCTATATAAATAATTCTCTGCCGAGGTATAAAGTACCCACAAGGAACTCCTTGTGTGGATTTTCAGACAATTCCGTTGAAAAATGTGGGTAAAATCATCAAAATACCGAATATCGGGGGGTACCGTTATATGGGGGCTATACGATATCGTGGACTTATATGGACAATTCTCTGCCGAGGTATAAAGTACCCACAAGGAATTCCTTGTGTGGATTTTCAGACAATTCCGTTGAAAAATGTGGGTAAAATCATCAAAATACCGAATATCGGGGGTACCGTTATATGGGGGCTATACGATATCGTGGACCGATATAGCCCATCTTCGAACTTGACCTGCTTGCAGACAAAAGAGAGATCTGTGCAAAATTTTAGCTTCCTATCTTAATTCGTTTAGACTGTAGCGTGATTACAACAGACGGACAGGGCTAAATCGTCTTAGAATTTTACGCTGATCAAGAATATATATACTTTGTTGGGTCTAAAATGATTATTTCGATGAGTTACAAACGGAATGACGAACTTAATATACCCTCCATACCTTTTTTGGTGGAGGGTATAAAAATAATAATAATAAAAAACGGTTGGCCGTTACTATTCGTGTTTTATTGTTTTATTTGTGTGGCGTATATAAAAAATTCGTAAGTGTTGATTTGTAAGTGGTGTTATGTCGGATATGTTGTGTTAAGTTTATGTGTTTTCCGTTTAGGAAAATAACGCCTCTCGTAAATCCACAATTGGACAACGTCATCCGACTTAGGCCAGGAAAAAATCGCCAGGTGCGGCACAGAGTTTCCAGGCATAGAAAAGGTCCTGGGTACTACCAGAAGACCTGGAAACCGCAAGTAAAAGGCCAGTTAATAGCCTTTGGAACAGGCGGCAGTACCAGTCCGAGAAGCTAACAGTTTATCCAGAAAAAATCTGTAAAAGAATAAAAATAATTGTATAAGTATGCCGTTGTGAAGGTAATGTAATTAAGAAAACAATTTACTTACCAAAGCATACAAAGAAAGCCAGATCCCGCTGAAAGTGCAATTTTAAGATTCTTTTTCCTTTTCGAAGATGCACCACTGAAAGAGAGAAAATTCGTTAATAAATGTCTGTCCAAATTTGACTAAAAGAAAGACTAAATATCGTTTTACAAAAATATTTGTCTGTTAGTGTGTAGTTTAGATATAAGCTAAATGTGCTGTTTGTAGTTAGATAAATAGTACTTAAGATACAAATGTGAGGAAAATTAATGCCCATTAAATCTTCTTGTTAGTGAGTGTAGGGTTGCCTCAAAATTTATAGCTAGAAAATTTCGATTTTTCTGTTTGGGACAAGGATTTGAACTGCCCAAAATATTCGTCTAAGTGATCTCCTTTTGGCAGATTTAGAGTAATTTTTTTTTGGCCAAAATTTGGCGGTCCTAGCGGTGTAATAAAAAGGTAATCTGAGTATTGACTCACAAATTTTTTCGTTCGGGTATTAAGAGTCCAGTTTTTTTATGTCTTGTGGAAATTATTTTTAAGAAAACAATTATGTTTATAATAAATAAGTTTAATGTCTAATTGTTTCAAGAAATAATATGTTGTGCTAAATTTTGTTTGTGAGAGGAGGTTAGGCGTTGTAAGTGAGTGTGTGTGCCTTTTTGGGGCCCTTTTAATTTTTTTGAGTGTATTTGGACTAAAGGGTCAGGGATGGGTGGGCATAGTGGGGGAGCAGTGATCTCAAGCTCCTGTGTCATAGGTGTATGTTGTGTATTTTTGTTTTCAGTTGTTTTGTTTGTGTTTATTCCTGTCAAATTCTTTAAGTGTTCATTCCCTAAGGTTGATGGTGGCAGGGTTAAGAACCCCCTGGATTAACCGCTCCCTCCTGAGCTAGTGCGGAACCCCACCATAACGCCGAGTAGCCCGAATGTAACAATATGGCGTGCAATATCAAAAGAAAATATAAATGTCTTCCAGACATTAGCCAATAAAAATGTGCAATAAAATCTACGCACTGTACAATATACCATAGGAGACAATAGATTTAAGCAAAATATCGCACTTTTTACATGCTTGCGAATATTGCAATCACTTTCTAAGTAATTAAAAAGTGTCAATTGTGCAATATCTAGCATAGAAAGTAAAACATTAGGATATTCTGTTCCAATGATTAGGGTCTAGTGCAATAGCTTTTGTTCATGAGGTGTAACAAAATTTGTATTGTTTTATGACCTGTGTTTTGACGTGTATGTGTTTACATTTTTCAGAGTAGCGACAATAGTTTAAGGTTAGCATAGGATAATTACAGTATCTGCGAATCGATGGGCCACAGACTGTATTACACTAATTTTATCCTTTCGTGAGATCTCTTTTCTTTAAATATTGGAGAAAACTGCCATGGTGCTAATTTTTAAATGGAAAGTTCAATGTTTGTAATTGTAAAGTCCAACCTAGTCAATAGGGTACAACCGTAAGAGGCCACTACAAAATAAAATCATGTTTTTTTTGTTTGAAAAGCATATACCACACACACACACACCTTATTACAACTGAAAATACTCCTAAACTCCTCTCATATTTATCATTGTCTTTGAAAAATTAAATTTTGTTTGTTTTGTTAACCTATTGATTTATATATGTTTTGATTTTATGTATACCTATTGATTTTTATGTGTTTTGTTGTTATTTAACCTATTGATTTATAAATGTTTTGTTTTATTAATATTTACTATTTTTGTAACTGTGTGTAATTCATTAATCCCTTTAATTGTCTTTTAAAATTAATTAATTTTAAGTTCATATTTATCCTTAGTTAATTCCATATAGTCTTTGCAGCCAACCACACAAGTATTTCCAACTTTTCATATATAGTAATATCAATGAACGCAGCTACGGTAGGAAAAAAACGCAGAAAAAGAAATAGATCGTTAGCATTTGACCTTAGCAGAACTTCAATTGCATCATCCAAACCGAAAACTAAGAAAAAAGAAAAAATGCAAAACACTAATGTCAACCCAACTGTTCGGGATTTATCAGGTTCAATTAATAACCCTAATCCTAGCACTAGTGCTGCAGCTAATGCAACTGTACCAATGCAACCAAAAGAAGTTGACCAACTTGTCAGAAGTTTGGTGCAAGATAGTCTGAACCATGCTCAGGCAAATCTGCAGGCGCTGGTTGAAAACAGCGTGAGTAAGGAGATGGAAAAGGTTAACACTGTAGTAGATAAATTAAATGATGCAATCGCGAAATTGTCAATTAGCAATCAAAGTGCAATTCCTACATTTAATCCTAAACCCCCTTCTTTACCCCCAAATACCGTAAATAATCCACCTATTAACCGTACCCATACTATTACCCCATCCTTCATGAGTTCTCAAAATTGTCAAAGTATAAGAATTGAGAGATTTGGGATAAATTTATCTGGCAGACCCAATACTTTGACAGTAGAAGACTTTATATACCGGCTAGAACATTTTCAAAAGCTTTACAACCTTCCATGGAAAGACATTTTGAATGAGTTCCATGTTTTAGTTTCAGGCCCTGCTAATGAATGGTTCTGGCTAGAACAAATGAATAACAATATTTCTACTTGGCAGTCATTAAAGGTTCAAAACCATTGAAAGGTTCAAAACCAAAAGAACATGTTTTGAAGAAATGCGAGATTGCAGCTTCGGAATATGAAATGATCTGCCTGGCTTAGAAAAATGTGCGAAAGAATATTTCAGGTATTGTTTATTCAGTGCAATTACCCTCGCTTGAGCAATAGAGAATTGAGTGTATTGAGATTAAAAAGACATTCTTTAGACGCGATCCTGCCCCAGTTACTACTCCTACTTACAATAAACCAGCTCGTGTAAATGCAATGCATGAAGAGGATGAACAAGAAAACTTTCAGGTATTCGAAGAACCAGATGAAGTAGTAGATGTTTCTGTAATAAATATTCAATTGGTTTGTTGGAATTGCCAAACTCCCGGCCACGGATTCAGGGATTGTCTTTCTATTCAAAGAAACTTGTTTTGCTTTAAGTGTGGAAAGCAGAATACCATTACACCGAAGTGTGCAAATTGTCGATTAGGAAACTCGAGGAAGAACCTGGTTACAGCGGGAAACCACCGTTCTACCGAGCAGCCCGCCGATCAGAAGCCACAATCGACTTAGAAAAAAGTAAAACCAAAAAACAAATTTACCCTAAAATTCGACATTATTTACCATTGGAGGTCAGGGAACAAAATTATAACGAAATAAGGTCAAGAATATTTGGAGAAGAAGATCAAAATGAAAATAATAGCAAGCGATTTAAGAAAAAGCAAAGAATTTCAAAACTAAGGCAAAAGCAAAAACAATTTAAATTACTTAAGAAATCTGTGTCTGCATCGATAGTCCAATGCCAATATAAAACAGATTTAAGGCCATACGTCACGATACAAATTAAAGGAAAGGGAGTTAGAGGTTTATTAGACTCTGGCGCTACAGTCATTGTAGCTAAATCTGTTAGCTGCAATGACATTGTTTCTATGTCCTGATTTGGAACAGGAATTATATTTAGGGATAGATTTTTGGAAAATATTTGGAATTGCACCCGAAATATTTCCCACAGAAAAATAAATCTAAATCTTCAACAAAAATTCATGGGGATTCAACTAATGATAATGAAAATATGCATGTTCTAACAGAGGAACAACAGCAACAACTGAATGAAGTTGTGAACAAGTTTCTGACATTTGAAAAGAATGGACTGGGATGTACCAAGTTGGAGAAACATGCCATCAAATTAATAGAAGGAGCAAATCCTGTCAAGGACAAACATTACCCTCAATCGCCCGCCGTACAGGAAAAAGTCTATAGAGAAATTGATAACATGATCAAACTAAATGTGATTGAAGAAAGCGATTCACCGTGGAGCAACAGGACAACCGTAGTGCGAAAACCAGGCAAAAACAGATTCTGTCTAGATGCGAGAAAACTCAATGCATTGACCATCAAGAATGCATATCCATTACAGAACATTGATGGGATATTGAGTAGCATAGATCAAACGCATTGTATTAGCAGTGTCGACCTGAAGTACGCGTTTTGGCAAATAGAACGTGAAGAAGAAGCCAAAGCGTACACATCCTTTACAGTACCAGGTCGACCACTATACTAGTTCAGGGTAATGCCGTTTGGTCTATGCAATGCGGCGCAACGACTCTGTTGTTTGATGGATCGAGTAATACCTGGTAAACTGAAGTCCAGCGTGTTCATATATCTAGATTGTTTACTAATTATATCTGATGAATGTGAAACGCATTTGAAATTGTTGAGCGAGGTAGCAGATTGTTTAAAAAGGGCCAAGTTAACATTTGGTTTCAAAAAATCTTTGTTTTGTTTCCGTGAATTGAAATATCTTGGGTTCATAATCGGAAACAGCTGTTTAAAAACCGGCCCGGAAAAAGTCACCGCAAATCTAAAAATACCGATACCAAAGTCTCCAAGGGAAGTAAGGAGCTTTTTAGGAACGCCCGGATGGTACCGTCGCACCATACAAGACTTCGCTTCCATATCCGCTGCCCTAACTGATACATTAAAAAAGGGGCAGAAATTTACGATGACACCTCAAGCCCGTGAATCATTCCGAACACTGAAGGAAGCTCTCACCTCGGCGCCAGTACTTCGACATCCAGATTTCCAGCGAGAATTTTTCATACAGTGTGACGCATCTGAGTACGGCATTGGAGCCGTTTTTTCCAAAAGGATGATAATGGTTGGGAATATCTAATTGCTTTCTACTCGCAAAAACTAAATTCAAGTCAGAGAAATTATTCGATAACTGAGAAAGAATGTTTGGCTGCGATTCTCGCCGTAAAAAGATTCCGGCCATACGTGGAATGCATGAAATTCACCATGATCACAGATCACACAAGTCTCAAGTGGCTTATGTCACTGAAAGATTTAAGTGGAAGACTTGCCAGATGGTCTCTGCAGCTTCAAGCTTTTGATTTTTCTATTGAAAATCGAAAAGGATCTTGTTGTGGCTGATACCTTATCCCATCTACCAAATGAATCGGAAATAGCAGTCGAAGAAACCACTAACGATAATATTCTAGATTTCGAAACCACCGTTTTTAACAGCGAAGGGTACCTGGAGTTGCGAAAAACAATAATAGAAAACCAAGAAAAATTACCCGATTTGAAAGTCGACAACGACAAAGTTTACATAAGAGTGAACAATTTTAATGAAATCGCGATGGAATTTGAATGGAAATTGTGGATACCAGAAGAAATTACCTATACGATGATTGAGAAGGCCCACAATTACAATCAATCTGTCCACGATGGCATAAATAAAACCATGAATCGTTTGAAAACGTATTAGTATTGGCCAAAAATGACATGCCAAGTAAAAAATTACGTGTCCAATTGCAAAGTCTGCAAAGAAACCAAATCGTCAAATACTATTATGCGACCTACCGTAGGAAACGAGGTTATAACGGAAAGGCCATTCCAAAAACTTTATGTAGATTTCCTCGGAAAGTATCCCAGATCCAAAAATGGAAATGCCTATATTTTTATAGTCATGGATCACTTCACTACATTCATCTTTTTACATGCGATGAGAGAAGCTACCGCTAAAAACGTCGTGGAATTTCTGGAGAACGAAGTATTTCGTGTTTTCGGGGTCCCAGAAACAATCCATAGTGACAATGGAAAACATTTTGTCTCAAATCTGTTTCAAGAAATGGTTAAGAATTACAAAATAAACCATTTAACGACAGCGTACTACTCTCCACAATCAAATGCGGCAGAGAGAGTGAACCAGTCTGTACTGGCGGCTATAAGGACTTATGTCGAGAAAGATCACCGAGATTGGGAATTATACCCATCTGAAATCGAGCAAGGCCTCCGAACTTCGGTACATTCCGCCACAGTTGTCAACCCATCCTTTGCATTGTTCGGATACAATATGTTTACCAAGGGAAATGATTATAGATTAGCCAAGAAACTCAAATCGTTTACTGACCACCAAATCGTACAATTAAATAGAACGGATAGGTTAGAATTAATGAGAGAAAACATTAAGAAAAACATGCATCAAGCTATGAGTCCAATGCCAAAAGGTACAATAGCAGGTCGCGAAATGTAACTTTTCGTCCAGGCCAGGAAGTTTTTCGAAGGAATCACGTTCTTTCAGATTTCAAAAATAATATAAATGCGAAATTTTGCAAGAAGTTTCTGAAGTGCAGAATCGTGAGACCCGTCGGAAACAATATGTATGAGCTGGAAACTCTACAAGGGAAATCTCTTGGGAACTTCCATGTCAAGGATATAAAAGTTTAAAATGACGTGAGAAATCTGTGATATAAGTACTTAAGTGCAATATAATTAATAAAACGTATGCAGTGTATGTCTATTTTTTAATTTATAATGTATCGTGTTATTATACAAAAAAATAGTTTAATAAATTTAAAGTTTTTATTATCAATGAGACAAGGATGTAGACAAAGTGAGGGTCTTGTGCAATAAATATGCAATTAGAAACGAAATACGCAATAATAAAAATCTGTGATATAAAATTTACTAGGCAATATAAGATAAGTAAATTAGTTCGTGATTGTCCCAATTTATTTATTTGTATTGCTCAGAATTTTTTTCTCAGTCGTTATTGTCAACTTTGTTTAAAATTGTATGTCTAAAGCAAAGATAACAGCTAAAGAGCCGGCTGAATGAGGCTTCAGAGTGTGGGAGTTCCCCACGTTGTGAACAACAAAGGTAGAAAGATCAATATTCCTTTTAATTTCTTTCAAAATACAATAGCCACCAGCTCTTATTGTCTCAAACGAACAAAGTCCATTTATATTCATGGAAAAATTCCGTAGATTTCTTCCTAACAACCATCGACAACATCGATTTAAAGCATTCCATTATTTCCTTGTAACCCATATTTTTCACATTACAATTATCACAGATTTAGTTGATTTTTGATAAAGTATTTAAGAAGCATACATATGTTCACATATAAGATTAAAAGAGATAGTATTTTATAGCAACAATATAATATGGTAATATGAATAAGGGAACAATTAAATCATATTCCCTTTGTAGTGCTCTTGATTTTCAATTGTACCATCTCCAAACATTTTTTTGCTATTAATAATGATTATGTATCATCCTCCAATATTCTTTTTTTTCTCTCGATGAATGCATAAAAATAGTCATATAATTTTTTTTTCATGTCCCTTTATGATATTCTGTGTTTTTGATCCATTGAAATCATAGGTATTCTGTATTTTCAGAAAATTTTGTCAATTTTTTTATATACCCATTTTCTCAATTTTGTCTCACCAATAAATATCTAATGTTACAGAATTAGAATATAGCAAACAATTCACAACCTTTTATCAGCTTGCCTCTTTCTCTTTGGAAAATTAGCAACCCCGATGATTGAGAAGAAAACCAGCCGAATGGTTTGGCTGTTGATTCAATTCTGATTTTATTTCTAAAATATGTTTCTTACATACTACTGAAACTAATCTATCTTAACCTAGTCGCAGCCACAAAATTGTTCTTATCTATTCTAATATTGAATAGAGAACATTGCAGGGCTGCTTGACATCTCATTCAAGTGGTCTTGTGCATCTACTGAGCGCATTGATATCTGTGCGTGTGGGTCATAACCTTTATTATCTCACACATTATCGTATGCGTCAGCACACAAGATCACCGAATTGTTCACATGTGGTATTTTATGGCGGCTGGGAAACATGTAATTTTAGAATATTTATTGTTTATTGCTAGATTTTCCCAGCGCCTCAACCGCACTCAAAAGTATGTACAAAGTATTTTGTACACCCGAACTCAAGACTTTTCAGCAAGGTTTTAAAATTTGCGAAAAAGATTTTTCTTGCTCTTTTGCATTGTTCCAATTTAAAGTTCAAAATTGCATAGTAAAATAGCATTCCATAAACCTGTGTTAGTAATTTTAGCTTTTTTGATACAAATTTTCACTGTTGTGCAATGTGAAATATTTTTCTCAATAATTGGATATAAACGATATTAGATCTTATTAAACGCTAACGGCGGTGTATGGGATTTGTTTCCATATTTATACCGAAATTCTGCACATTCAAGGCAAATGTATTAAAGCATTACAATTAAACTTTTTTCGAGTATTCGTTCTCCATTTTTAATTCAGAAATCCACATTCCAAAAATGAGCATTTTTGAATTTCAAATAATTTAATGAAAATTAATTGTCTTGTTTACATTTTTAGACATAAAACAATAGACAAAAACAAATTTGTATGTGGTTGTTGTTGCGTTTGTTGTACAACAACACTTGCTGTTACCTGTATTTTTCTACCATGAGTTCTGGGAAAGAATAATTGGGATCATTTTTGCTTCTTTCCATCAGAAAGTCTTATATGTCTTTTATTTTCTTCCAATACCAAACAAAGTACTTTTCGTACGCTTGTAGTACACTATTCTAAAACAACCTTTTTTCGACGAAGTTCTGCAACTACGCCAATC
Source organism: Musca domestica (assembly GCF_030504385.1). Taxonomy (NCBI): domain Eukaryota; kingdom Metazoa; phylum Arthropoda; class Insecta; order Diptera; family Muscidae; genus Musca; species Musca domestica. The sequence goes on along the minus strand of NW_026712328.1, from coordinate 11,156,691 downwards.
AGTTATTGGAATTCCATTTAATTGTCCTATTTGCGTTTCTTGACAATCTATCAATCCGCACAGAATCTCTTCATTTTTATTCCCCGGCAATTTATGTTCACAAAAAAACATTAAGTTCGGCCGGGCCTAACTTTTAATACCCTCCACCTTAGGGTAAAGGAAACATTAGAAGAAATGTGGCAAAAACCATTAAAATGCCGAATATCGGGAGGTACCGTTATATGGGGGCTAGACCAAATCGTGGACCTACACATAGAATGTTTCGCCAAAGTAGCTAGAACCCATTATGACCTATAAATACCAATTTTCCGACAAATCCGTGAAAAAAAATGTGGCAAAAATCATCAAATTACCGAATATCGGGAGGTACCGTTATATGGGGGCTATACCAAAACGTGGTCCTATAATTACAATGACTCGCCACACAAACTGGGACCCATTATGATCTACAACTACAAATTTTTAGAGAAATTCTTGAAAAAATGTGGCATAAATCATCAAAATAATGAATATCGGGAGGTACCGTTATATGGGGACTATATCAAAACGTGGACCTATAATTACAATGACCCGCCACACGAACTAGAACCCATTATGACCCACAAATACCAAAAACCATCAAAATACCGAATATTGGGAGGTACCGTTATATGGGGGCTATACCAAATCATGGACCCATACATGCAATGTTTCGCCACCGGAGCTGGAACCCATTATGACCAACAAATACCAATTTTTAGACAAATCAGTGAAAAAATGTGGCAAAAAAATTAAAATACCGAATATCGGGAGGTACCTTTATATGGGGGCTATACCAAAACGTGGACCCATACATGCAATGTTTTGCCACAAGCACAGGGACCTATTATGACCTTCAAGTACCAATTTTCAGACAAATCCGTGAAAAAATGTGGCAAAAAAATTAAAATACCGAATATCAGGAGGTACCGTTATATGGGGACTATACCAGAACGTGGACCGATATATCTCATTTTCAATACCAACCATCCTAGACACAATACAAATAGCTGCTAAATTTTGGCGCTCTACGTCAAATAATGTATCGTGGCAAATGTATCGTGATTTCAACAGACAGACAGACAAAGTTAATATGACAAAGTTAATATACCCTCCTTTCCAAGGTGGAGGGTATAAAAACAGCTTCAGGCAGACGCACTGCTAATTTTAAATAGTTCTCACTTTCACTTTATTTGTTTTATGCATTTTCGACACACAAACATAGCCGGTTACCTGAAAAGAAAAAAATCATAATAAAACTATTGTTTTGCAAATGCATAAACAACAAAGTCACTACCTGCACAAGATGTTGCATTTAGCACCGTCGTCCAACGGGTAGAAATCAACCCCTTTCATGCATTTCGGGGTATGTTGAAAATTTGTGAGCGAAGTTACCATTGTAAACAAATAGATGTTTCCACGGTCTGCGTTTTCCAATTGTCCAAAGAGATTCACGAGAGATGGTTGCCGGGCAGTCCGCCAAATTTCTCTTAGAATAAAAAGCAACAAGTTAGAATGAACGAATACATTATTTTTATAAAACGTCATTACCTTTCATTAGTTTGTCCGATTGGAAAATTTTCATGGTTGAATGAGCTGCCGCATTACACAACATCAACATCACGTGGGGATTCATACGAAAGGCATGAATGATCGGTGTAGGGAAATTAACGGCGTTGCGCACCCTTAATGTACGTTTACACGACTGCGGCTACTTCGTGCATGTGTGTGTGAATAGAGTTTTTCAATGGATGCAGCGTGCCTGCACACACACACACATACTTACGCATGATGCTAGGAACACAATTGGAGCGAACGACGAATTTCGCCCTACGCAGCGACAAAATGAGCCGCGAAAATTCGTCGTATGGAACACAATACCGACGAAATTATAAAACAGCTGATGAAGTTGTTTACTTTTTGCTCATTTGTTGACTACAATGAATTATACAAGAACACATAATTCTTTACGTTCTCTATTATAATTTCACTTATGTCCATCTTCTCTATTATAAATTCACTGATATCCATCTTCACTCAGGCGCAAGTACACAAATAAATAAACAAATTAATTATGTTTTTTTTATACGAGTAACAGATAGTAGAGTGACCATAACAAATTTTAAAGTAAAAAGTAACTTTATTTACTAAAACACATAAAATTCGTACAAGTATGGCCACCTTGTACTATTTTGTTCGCCGGTCGCCGGCGTATGAAATAGAAATAAAGCTAATTGAGTTCGCGGCGACCGACGAAATTTTCGCCGGTGCCGTGATTGTGTGCACTTCCATATACACATATGTGTTTTATTTTTGACGACGAACATACGCCGCGAAAAAATTCGTCGTTCGCTCCAATTGTGTTCCTAGCATGAGACTTCCAAGAATTAATATAATCAGGTAATTTTTAGATTCGTCTGCAAGAAAAGAATGGGAATAAGAATAGGAATTGATTATATTTCTGGGGGTAGTTTATTGCAAAAGAGAATACTTACCTTTATCCGAATGGGAAAAATGAGACACTGGAAAATTTGTTTGGTCACGTCGACTGACGGGTGGACTGATGGTGGTGAAGAAAAGAAACTCAATCCGCTCCACAGGACGTAAAGATTTACGCACATCACCACTTTCTTTAATTTTTTTACTAAAGTGGTGAAGTTTTTTTTGCGTTCATCACCATTATAATTACAATTTTTATAATGTGGAATTTGATCCACCGAACGTCCTGAACGCCAGCCAAAAAAGAGAACCGGATACGCAGGGCGGCCAGCTAAATTTTCAAAAGTTATGCCAAGTCTCATAGTTTTTTTTGACAACTGTAACGCCGGAAGTCGGAACTTGTTTCCGGCTCCACATCCCGATGCTGTGCATCGACATAATTAATTACTAGTATTAAAATGAATTGTTTTTTTTATATTTGAATTGAATATATTAATTTAATTAAACATACATGATTTGCCATAACTTCTATACGTCCCTAAGGTTTTATTGTTGTGAACGAGGATTACTGCCACAACTATTTTCAGTAGCCAAAATTGTCAACAACTTGTTTACGTCGATGATCCAAATGTCTCGCTGGAGAAAAACAAGTACCAACAACATGCATATGTAAGGCATTCTCCAGCGATGTAAAGGAGTAAACAAGTTGTTTATGCAAGTGATCGCGAGAAAAACAAGTAGCAACAACATGCATGTGTAAGGCATTCCCCAGCGACACCAAGGAGTAAACAACTTGTTTATGCAGTGATCGCGAGAAAAACAAGTAGCAACAACATGCATGTGTAAGGCATTCCCCATCGACACCAAGGAGTAAACAACTTGTTTATGCAGTGATCGCGAGAAAAACAAGTAGCAACAACAGGCGTAGGTGGAGCCCTTTGAAGCACCGCTAAGGTGTAAACAACTTGTTTATGCAAAGGAACTGCGAGTAAAAGGTAGCAACAACATACGTCTGTAGGGCACCTTTAAGCAAGCACACCGTCCTGATCCCTATAAAAGGAGTGGCTCGCTGTGAGTGGGGATCAATCAAGTGAAAACCGGTAACACGAGTGCGGGAACTGAGAAGACCGTGATACGATACCCAAGGAGGATACCAGGTAAGACTCTCGGACACAAAGCCTTAAGAGTGAGTTTCCCTACGCCACTCAGAGAAAGGGTCCCAGTTCCTAAAAGTCCTCAGGTTGCTCCGCAGAAGAGTGAGTTGGAAGAGCCACTCTTGAAAGGAGGGACAACACCAAGGAAATCTATTCCCGCGAGTTCGACAGCCACGGGAGACCGCGTACCCACGGTTCCAGAACCCAACATAGGACCCCCATAATAGAGCCAGTGAGTTTCCCAAGCCGCTGGAAGCCAGAACCCCCCGAAGCAGCCTCCCATCAGGAACTTGCCAGGACACGTCGCCGGACGATCGTCGAGTTGGCCACACAAGTGAACCAGCCTGAATTTACGAATAAAATAAAAATAAGTGAAATAAACCTGGGTATCTCTCCCAAGACAAAATTTGAAACCTTCTCCTTACTTAAGTCGCTGAAATAAACAAATTTCTGTGACGCACCTTGGCCACCGCGAGCTTATCCTAGCAACGGCGGAAATCGTGTCGTTACACAACATGAGAGACGTGTGGCAAAAATACAACACTGGGGATGATAGTGGGTAGGTAGAACACCTGATAAAGATAAATAATAAATGTCAGTGAAATTGTGGGAAAATCGTGAAAAAGAGGGAAAGTTTGGTTGAGCGTCCTTGGGGACCATAAATAAAGCACAGTAAGGCTAAAAGCGCCAGGAGGTTAGGCGTTGTAAGTGAGTGTGTGTGGCTTTTTGGGGCCCTTTTAAATTTTTTGAGTGTATTTGGACTAAAGGGTCAAGGATGGGTGGTCATAGTGGGGGAGCAGTGATCTCAAGCTCCTGTATCATAGGTGTATGTTGTGTATGTTTTTTTCAGTGCTGAATGTGCAGGTCGAGGGGCACATAATTCCAACCACCAACTACCCCAAAATCCTTGGGGTCACATTCGATAGGATGTTCAAGTCTTCCGCGCAAGCCGCAGCGATTTGCGATAAAATGAAAAGTAGGAACAAGGTACTCAAGGCGCTAGCCGGCAGCACTTGGGGTGCGGATAAGGAAACCTCTTATAAAGCGATTGGTCGGTCTGTGTTTAGCTATGCGGCTCCAGTGTGGTCGGCGAATACAAGTGCAACGCAGTGGAAAAGTATTCAGACCTGCCAGAATGCCGCCCTGAGAACTGCAACAGGGTGCCTCCTCATGACTCCTGTGGACCATTTACATGGGGAGACGAAAGTTCTTCCTTACGTCAGCATAATCATATGCTTTCGTTGCAGTACCTGCTTGGGTGTTATCGTGGGAGTCACCCTAACCACCATATGGTGGATAGAACTCCCCCACCCAGGCGTGTCAGGAAGGACCTGCATGATCTAGAGAGAGAGGTCCAGCCATATAAGAGAGAGCCCCTAGATCATGAAGCCTATCAAGCGGGTCTGAATAGCATTCATACTGATGCAGTCGCAGAGGTAGTTAATAATTACAGTATGAATGCCATACTCGGAGTCCACCCCCCATCCATTGCAGCTGAAGAACGTCGGCTGCCTAGGCAAACCAGGATAGTTTTGGCCCATCTACGTTCAGGATGGAGCAGCCGTCTCAATTCGTATTGGGCACGAATTGATGAGGATGTGCGGAACGCCTGCACAGCGTGCGATACAGGCCCGCACAACACGCTGCATCTGTTTAATTGTCCAGCCAAACCTTCACAACTCCGTCGAGAGAATCTATGGCTACAGCGCATAAAGGTAGCAGAATTCCTAAACCTGGACATTGAGGAAGAACCGAATTAGTCAGAAAAAACAACGGATCATGTTAAAACTGCTACAACAACAACAACCGAATATCGGAAGATGTGTATATGGAGGTTATACCAAAGCGTGGACCTATACATACAATATTTGGCGCACGAACTAGGACCCATTATGATCTACAAAAAACAATTTTAAGACAAATCCGTGAAAAAATGTGGTAAAAATCATCAAAATACCGAATATCGGGAGGTACCGTTATATGGGGGCTATACCAAAACGTGAACCTATACATGCAAAGTTTCGCCACCGGAGCAATAATCCATTATGACCAACAAATACCAATGTTTAAACAAATCCATGAAAAATGTGGCAAAAATCATCAAAATACCGAATATCGGGAGGTACCGATATATGGGGACTATACCAAAGCGTGGACCTATAATACAATGTTTCGCCGCACGAACTAGGACCCATTATGACCCACAAATACGAATTTTAAGACAAATCCCTGAAAAAGTGTGGCAAAAGTCATCAAAATACCGAATATCGGGATGTACCGTTATATGGGGACTATACCAAAACGTGGACCGATATATCTCATTTTCAATACCAACCATCCTAGACACAATATAAATTATTCTGCTAAATTTTGATGCTATACGGCAAACAATGTGGGCTGTATCGTAATTTCAACAGACAGACAGACGGACATCGTTAAATCGTCTTAGAATTTTATGCTGATTAAGAATATATATGCATTGTGGGGTCTACGACGAATATTTAGGGATGTTACAAACGGAATGACAAAGTTAATATAACCTCCTTTCAAAGGTGGAGGGTATAAAAATCACTACAAAATAACATTTGAAAATAAGAAGTCAAAATGGAATAAGTTAAAAAGCTGTAAGTTCGGCCGGGCCGAACTTTTAATACCCTCCACCATTTGGTACAAATTTGGCAATTTCCAAAAAAAAAAAAATAAAATAAATAAATAAATAAAATAAAATCCGTTAAAAATTCTGTTAAAATCTTAAAAATACCGAATGCTTATACGACGACGTGGGCCTGCATAGGCAACTTTTGTCATAAGTTATTACAATATTTAAATGCGAAACTTGAAGAAAAATCTGCTTATAATGTAGCTAAAATCATCAAAATACCGAATATAGGGGGTACCGTTATATGGGGGCTATACGAAGACGTGAACCTGCACAGACAATTTTCTGGCATGGGCTGAAGCATCCATTATGAACTTCACATGCGAAATTTGAAACAATCCCGGTAAATAATGTCGCTAAAATCATCAAAATACCGAATATCGGGGGGTACGGTATATGGGGGCTATATGAATACGTGGACCTATATAGCCCATTTTCTGTTTTATGCTGCAGTATCAATTACGAACTTCAAATGCCAAATTTGGAACGATTCCGCTAAATAATGTCGCTAAAATCATCAAAATACCGAAAATGGGGGGGGGGGGTACCGTTATATGGGGGCTACACGAAGACGTGGACCTGCAAAAATAATTTTCTGTCTTAGGCTGTAGTATCCATTACGAACTTCAAATGAAAATTTGAAACAATTCCGGTGAATAATGTCGCTAAAATCATCAAAATACCGAATATCGGGAGGTACCGTTATATGGGGGCTATATGATAAATTTTACCTACATGGCCCATTTACGAACTTAACCTGCCTACTGGCAAAATATACATGTGTGCAAAATTTTAGCTTTCTATCTCAATTTGTTCGAAAGATAGCGTGATTACAACAGACAGACGGACATGGCTAAATCGTCTTAGAATTTTACGCTAATCAAGAATATATATACTTTGTTGGGTCTGACATGAGTATTTCGAGGAGTTACAAACGGAATGACAAAATTAATATACCCTCCATAGTATGATGGAGGGTATAAAAACGTATGCAAAATAAAAGATTAGTATTGTACATTTCAAAAGTCAAAATGAAAATGATCAAATTTATCATATATACGCGATTTTTTTTTTTTGATTTTATCTTTTTTTACAATAGACAATTCTAAATTTATCTGAATCGTTAAAATCAGATCAGCGTTTCTTGAGTTATATCACAAAAATATTTCATATTTACAGTTCATTGCGATATTCTTATGCGGTTTTAGGTTTGAATTATATATATTAATATATATTTTTTTATCATTGTACCGACTCTTAACTTCAAATACGAAATTTAAAAGAAATCCGTTGAATGTCGCTTAAATCATCAAAATACCGAATATCAGGAGGTATCGTTATATGGTGGCTATACGAAGACCTACACTTTGACATTGAAATTTGAAACAATTCTGGTCTACAATGTCTGTAAAATCATAAAAATTCTGAGTATTGGAAGGTATCGCTATACCTCTTTCATGTTAATTACTACAATTATAACTAATGAATGGCTGAACTGATTGTTGTAAGTTTCACCACTTCGGATTGCGAATGATTCTATTACATTTTGTCAAATATTTTTTGTAATTTTTTTACACCGCATAATATTTTTTCACGTTGACTTTCCATTTTGAATTGTAAATTTTTTTAATATATTTGGTTTTGATTTTGATCTGATTAAAAGAAAAAACGAAGAAAATAAAATTATTGAACAATATGATACGTATTATGACTTTGTTCCTAAATCGACCAACAATCTATGTTGAGCTTATATCAAAACGTGGGCCTTATGCCGTATGGCAATTTCTCATTCCATTAAACCCCAAAATGTTAAATTGCATCTCGTTTTGTCGGAAATTTAGATTTGTATCATAGAAGTGCACTGAAAGAAAAAGTTTCATACCATAAATGAAATCCTACGTTCCGTCAATGAAATTTGTTATTGATTTTGAACCAACGTAGAGGTTCATTGAATAAATGAAAAAAGTTTCATTGATTTTCATTAATGTAAAATTAACGAAATTGTTCATTAATATAATGAAAATTCTTCCTTGATTCAGTGAAATGAAAATGGCGGAGGGTATTAAAAGCTCAGTCTTCTTCGGTCTAACTTCTTTATACCTCTACCACACTGTGGTAGTGGGTAATTTGTCGTTGTGCATTTGTTTGTTTACAGGTAGAAATACGCGAGATAAACCCTACGTTTTTGGATGATCACGTTGTGAGTCGGTTTATGCATGTCAGTCTGACCGTCTGCTCATGTATTTTTATGAACAAAATGCAGATCGCCTTTATTGTCCAATTGATATGAAATTTTTCATGTATCATATGTTTGGTCTAAGAACGAACTCCATAACGTAACGTTTCATCCATTTCATGAAACTGCTTCATTGAATTGGAGCACAAATTTAAATATAACAATTATCACAATTTTGCCTCTAATTATAAATACTGGTTGCGTACTAGTTTGTATCAGACAGCGCTGTTATGTATAATTTCTATATTCACATTTTTTACTGAATTTTGTAAAAATAAGTAATTTCGTAACATTAATGAAATCCGTTTCATATATTCAATGAAACCAAAAACCATTGAATTAAAAGCAACGTAAGTTTTCATTGCATGAACAAAAAATTTATTATATTAATGTAGCTTTTCATTGCATCAATGAAAAAAAAATCAACGAAACCGGTTCATTGATACAACGAAGCATTTTTCTTTCAGTGTGCCGGATATCAAGATTTACGCTATATAAAATATATACTCTCTGAGAAATGCTAAACTGAAACAAATTTGATCTTAAATCTTCTCAAGCATGAAAATACCTATGAACCACCGTATATTGGGGAATGGGTAATTTTTTTAGATATGTTCTGTACAGTTTGTTTAAAAAACAAGTAAAAAAGCTGTAAGTCCGACCGGGCCGAACTTTTAATACCCTCCACCATTTGGTACAAATTTAACAATTTCCAAAAAAATAAATAAATATAATCCGTTAAAAATTATGTTAAAATCTTAAAAATACCGAATGCCTATAAGACGACGTGGACCTGCGAGTTATTACAATATTTAAATGCGAAACTTGAAGAAAAATCTGTTTATAATGTAGCTAAAATCATCAAAACACCGAATATAGGGGGTACCGTTATATGGGAGCTATACGAAGACGTGGGCCTGCACAGACAATTTTCTGACATAGGCTGAATTATCCATTACGAACTTCACATGCGAAATTTGAAACAATCCCTGTAAATAATGTCGCTAAAATCATCAAAATACCGAAAATGGGGGGGGGGGGTACCGTTATATGGGGGCTATACGAAGACGTGGACCTACATGACCCATTTTCTGTTTTATGCTGCAGTATCTATTACGAACTTCAAATACCAAATTTGGAACGATTCAGTTAAATAATGTCGCTAAAATCATCAAAAATACCGAATATCGGGGGGTACCGTTATATAGGGGCTATACGAAGACGTGGACCTACACAGATTATTTTCTGTCTTAGGCTGTAGTATCCATTACGAACTTCAAATGCCAAATTTGAAACAATATATATACTTTGTTGGGTCTGACATGAGTATTTTGAGGAGTTACAAACGGAATGACAAAATTAATATACCCTCCATAGTATGGTGGAGGGTATAAAAATTGTGTCTGTTGGGCTCCCCGAAGCATTCGCGGAAGGCATCTCTGGCTAGGCTATACAATTATAGCCGGAAACGATTTCGTTTAAATAACGGAGCTCATTCATTCAGAATGTGGCAAGGTTGTGCAAAATGGCGAGTGTCAACTAATGGAATTATATGAGGACCTCACGAAAACGGGAATTGATATACCTCCCAATATAAATTATCATAAGAATAATATTTGCACCTGTGCAAAGTTTTAAACATGTATCTTGTATAATGCTACCTTTATCATGATCCTAAGGGAAGGGCGGGTGCACAGATGGACATAGTTCAGTCGACGTAGAATTTTACCCCATCTATGATTGTAGGCATAAAAGAGGAGTTTATTTTGGCTGTCTTCAACTCAACTTCAAGATAACTTACAGCACAATTTCAAATAGTTCCGTACAGCCCATTTAATTAAAACATGTAAAATAAAAATTGAAATAAATATATAATTTTTCTTAATGGGTTAAGTTGCATAAACGGGGCTTGAAAATATGATTAAGTGCTTTAAAGCAGCAAGTGTTTATTTATATTAAGAAATTACTGCCGATTCGGTGAACGAAACCTACAAACTACAGAAAATGTCGTTGTTATTTTGGGCCAATGATTATTTCTGTGGTTGAGTATTTTAGCTCTTTTATTTCATTTTGTATTTTATTCCCTACATTTCGTCGATGTTTTGGCGACTTCTTCTGGGGAAATTCGTCTATTTAAATAAATCAAAAAGTGAACAATTAATTTCATATTAAGCCACAAAATATGATAAACTTACAATATAATTTTTTAAGACTTTTTATATAGAACATATAATAAACTACTACAGAAATATTTACTTATCAGGAAACTTTATCAAATTACACTTTATTTTGTTTTTAACAGAAATTAAATTATATTGCATTTTATATGGTTAAGACCATTCAAGTTAATTTAAGGATTATAATGTTCTTAAAAATAAAGATTAAACACTAAAACGTAGGGCCAGCAACGCGGACCGGGTCAGCTAGTAAATAAGTAAAATATACTACTTAATAGCTCACAAATGTTTTTTTACTTACAGCACAAAATGATGGTATCCAGGATCCATTAAATTCATATTCTAGTTATAATGTGGCCCCCGCGATCTACACACAATTTGTTGGAGCAAAAAAATCAGCGAACATGATGACACACTTTATGTATAACCATCTCCAGTTAATAGGACTGCAAGGTAAAAATCACATTTATATGAACGAGTCGAAAACTGTTATAACACATATCGAAGTAGAAATCTGTCTCCATAAACTTGAAAGAGAATAAATAAACAAAAATAATTTCAAACGATAATTGTCATCACCCTTTTCGACGGCATATATTTATAAAGGTTTATTAAGCTTGTTCACATTTTTATTCACATTCATATTTTTTAGCCAAACGTTCCCGAAAACAAGGACTTGAACGTAAGCCGAGGCAAGCATATAGTGCCAAACAGCTAGATCGACTTGAGAGTGAGTTTAAAGAAGATAAATACCTTAGCGTTAGCAAACGTATGGAACTCTCTAAAACTTTAAATCTGACAGAAGTTCAAGTAAAAACATGGTTTCAAAACAGGAGAACAAAATGGAAGAAACAACTGACTTCGCGACTTAAGATAGCACATCGGCGAAGTGTTTATGATAGCAATATCGGTCTCAAACAAGTACCACTAGATATGGCTGTTACTCCACGTACTTCTGTAGATCATTCTGTGACATCCTACTTACCTCCCGTATATTTCCCCGTGTTGCATTTTAACAATAGCATGTGTAATATTAATAAATACCAACAAAGCACATACCTCTCTTATCCATATGATGTTCCCTCAACTGAAGTTGCAAAAACGGCAATGGAAAATTTATTGCTATATAAAATAGATACCTGAAATAAATATTTATCTATATCATCCTATTTGATGTTTCAATAAATGTGAACCAATAAAACCATGTGTGTTAATATTTTAGCGAATGAGTGAATGAAGCAATGCATACCTATTTTAGAATTTAATTCATTTATTTGGAAATATGAGTATGGCTTTTAGTATGGCTTTAACATAAATACATAATTTATCCCATATTTGTTATGAATTAAAGAATTTATATCATCCAAATCTATTCGATTTTTTGTTGTTGTTTTGCGCTCTAGACTAAGAGGTTGTTGAAAGAAGACTTGTAGTTTACAGTATATTATATTTGAAATTAACCAATTAACAAAATTCCTTAACTGTTTTATTTTACATAGCCTTGTCTGATTTAAGTCTGGTATAGAGTCCTCGGATTTTTGCAAACGCTGGACATTGGCAGAGCAAATGTTCCAATGTTTTATCATCTTCCCATATGCTCTGCATATGCTGTTATCTGCACAGTCTATCTTGTACAAATGAGCTTATAGGCCCAGGTGCCCCCTGAGGGTGTCTGTTATCCCACTAATCATTCACATTCGTTTGCTCAAGTTTACTATTGCTTATTCCCTGCCTGTTTTGCCGACAGCGTTCGCAATCTCGTTACCTCTAGTTCCCGCATGACCGTTGTTCGCAATCTCGTTACCTCTAGTTCCCGCATGACCTTGTACCCATATAATGCCTACTGAGCCGCGTTGAGAATATTTGTAATTGAATTTTTATATTCCAATACAGTTTTTGGATTTTTCGGACCACATTTTGCTTTCCAGACGAATTCCAGAAATCCATAAGAATAGAGAATACATTTGATCTCCTCTTGAACTTCGCGAAAGGGATTAACGAAGCACTCAATTTCACCAGAATGTCGACTTTTTATGACCCTTGCGTAAGTTCTTAACGTATGTACATACATGAATCGTATGAGTCCGGTTAATATTCTTAAATACTTCCATAAAATTTAAGATATTTGTCTCATGGCGTAAGTAAGCAGATATTTTCTGCTGCCATTAAAATGGGAGTGTCAATGATGAAAGGAATAGTATCAGAAACCTGTGAAGTGCTTTGATTTTGCACAATGTGGGTTTTACACAATTGTAATGGCGCCACTGATGGCAAGCACGTCAATTTAACTTGCTCGTTGAACTGTGGCTCCCAAACGGTTTTTTTAATATTTAATAAACAATTGCCACGATCCTGTATGGCAACCGCTGGAGGATTTGTTGTCATCCCTACAAATAATTTTCTCAAAATGCATAATGGCAGTTAATTTCCACCAGAATATGTCAACCGAGATAAAGGCACTGTAAAGATTAATAGTATGTGGCGCAGCGAAGTATGAAGGAGTAATTTATGAGCTATGTCATTACACATCCCATTCGGCAATTAATAAAAAATACACATGAAATAATATTTAAAACATTTAGTATTTCTTTGCATATTTTACTATATTAAAAATAAAAAAATCATTTCATTATACGAAAAGCTAAAAACAATTCACTTTAAACTGAATAATTAAAAGCTGACGAAATCACATTGTTTATGATTTGAGACAATGTTGAGCAATTTTATCTCATTGGAAATGTTGATCAACTGCGAGGAGCGACGTGTCGTTGTAAAAAAAAAAAAAGAGATCGGATCCATATACCCGTCTTTTGTTCCACTACACGTTAACCTTCTTTACATATCTGTCCCGGAGGTACCTTTAGCGAATCTTACTGCAATATAATATAAAATATCTCTTGTCAATATCAATATTAAATATGTGAATTAAAAAAATAACTCACCAGTCGTGTTTGTTGAAGCCGACACAGGTTTTTACTTAGCATTATTTTTGTGATATAGCACTGTTTTTTTGTTTTGTCAAAAAGACAAGGTAGAATCTGCACCGCATCCATTAATAAGAAAAGTGAACTCAAAAGTGAAAAATAGCTGTGCCAGCCTTGCAACATGTCACAAATTGAAAGTAAACAAACTTTAATCCGTTACCGCAACATACCCGTTGTGAATATGACATTTTTCATTAACATTTAAGCATCCAACTCAGCTGTCGGTCAAATACGATGCCGCAACGGACAAAACGTATTCTATCTGACAGACTCAAGAGCGATTTTACTGTCCGTTAGAAAATTTATGGTAGCCGGTCTCGTGTTGGCATTAAGTCGGCTTAGACACTCTGCAATCGCCCGGACCTCAGTTTGAATGATTGTATTATGATCGGGCAAACGGAAAGATATTACGGTATATTGTTCTTCAAAAAACGCCCCAGTCACGCTCTTCTCCTAGCACGTCGTTAATCAACTTTTTCCAGTCGGTATTGGTGATAGGAATCCATCGATCCACGAGTCTCCGGTGGGAATTTTTGTTTCAAATGAAGCAGCTGCAATTGTTTCATGTATCCGGCCCGGTACAAGAGTTTTCCATTGATTCTCCCGTTGTTACCTGAAAAATGTTTTTATGGTATGTCACGTGGCCTTTATTTATTCACTCATCCGTCGCCCTGATCCTTATAGACGCGACGGCGGCTAAAGCACTAGTTGCTCCACAAATACGTAAGCAGCACATTTTTTATCCACAGCTGTCCACCATACTTTTAATGCGTATGTTACAACAGGTCTAATGACGCTTTGGAATGCCAATGTGTCACCTTTGGATTGAAACCCCATGTTGAGCCTATAGCCCTTTTGCACGTTGCCCAGCATCTTCATTTGTTCTTTCTTGGATGTGGTTTAGGTTTCCTATCTATAATCACACCCAGATATTTAACATCATTGGAAATGTTGATTGTCTTATTCAGGAAGACTCGTTCATCGAAGTGCCTCTTTTATTTTCCTATTGACGTGCTGACCTATTGAAAAAGCTTTCGATATCAATGCATACCGCCATACCATGTACAGATCTTTTATCGAAAGTGCTCTCGTCCCTATCTTTCGTTATATCTTCGGGTGTCGCGATGCTGTGTGGGAAGTGTGTGTTCATGAAAAGCCCTAGGGTCTCTTCTAATTATTACCCATCTCATCCACCATTTTCTCGGCTTGTGTATGGGTTTTAGAAAGAAACGTTTTAATTTTTGATGCATTATTTACGCTGTCAATTTGTTCGCATGCTTAGGTATTCAATGTTTCCTTTCCCTAACCTTTTTTACTATTCTCCTAAACTTCATCCTGTCAGTCTTGGATTTGTTTCGATAATTTTTTTTTTTGGATTTGGCGGCGGCCGGTTAACTCAAATATTATACACCGATGATCCGAAAAGAAGTGTTCATAGGAAACAATCTATTTCTAAATCTCGTTTATGAGATTTTCTGAACAAAAATAAATGTCTAATAGCGCCTAATTTTATTTACAAAGCTTGATCGTTAGTATTTAGACAATTTAGTAGAACTTGTCCCTTTTTGTTCGAGACATAGAAAGCAATGTCCTTAGTCTTTGTCAAACTGGCCATGGATTCATCGTCAAATCCAATCACAGGGACAGTGCAACCTTCCTTCTCCTCCCTGTGGAAGACTTCCCATCTCTTCACATCTAAGGTCTTGTTCTGTCTTCCAAAGATTTCGAGCATACGTTCCGTCTCAAACTTACTGCCAAATCCTCTGTCGTATACCATCGTTTTAGTCAGTCGAGGAATTTTGCTCTTCCTCACCAGCTTGAGGCCGATAATCTTCTTCAGGACGGCAATGTTTGCATGTGTAGCAAGCTTAAAGAACATTCGGTCGTTCTTTTTGCCGCTGCTCTTTATGCCGCTACCGCTGAAATTAGATCACCGCCTTCCATTATGTGACCAAAGACAAACAAACACACAAAAATTTTGTTGTTGACGATCGGCTTCGCAGTATTCTTTTCCTCAGGGGACCTGATCCCTGCCTCCATTCGTTGAACCCCAGACAACTTTTTCGTTTTTGTTGTGAAGTTCGCCAAGCTGTCACTCACTCCTTCCATCCTTGTGTGCGCCTCCTCCTTTGTTGCGATTCGCAAAACATTAGTATTATTTCTGTTGCATTTGAAGTCTAAAATTCGATCGTTGGATAACGACAACGCACAGTGGTCGCTGTCATTGGCCAAAACTCAAAAAATTAAAATCAGATATTTATTGTCAAATGCGTACACGTGAACTCCTAAAAAGCGTAAAAAAAGAGAAAATGTAGTTAGTTGCTTTTATCAGTGGGATCAGTGCAAAAGTGAAGTGAAAATGGAACTGTGTTACAAAATTAAATACAATTAAAAAAGACAAATATCGGCATAATTATTGAAAAGCAAGGTATTGACTTATTTTTAGTGTAATAATTTGAGTGTTTAGTAGTTTTGAATAATAGAGAAGATGATGACGTTTAAGTTGCTTTTAAGATTAATTTTGACAATAAATTTGAAATTCAGTTAAAGTTTTAATTGTTGTTTTGATTGGATTTCCTAATATGAATGTTTTTATTAAGAAAAAAATATTCAGATTCTCTTTTGGAAGAACGAGCACGTGGACATCCTCGATTGAGTCTTAAAGAGTCCTCGTCTAGAACGAAACGCAGGAGAATAGTTGAACTGGCGGAAACAAATGTGTCAGCTGCAGAAGATTTGCGAGTTGTCATGGAACCAAAGTCACCCACAATTTTGCCAGCAAATATAACAGAAGTTATGTCGCTAATGGCAGAAGCAAACCTGACAAACCACCAATATCTGTTATTAAGAAGCTTCATAAACAATAATATAAATGTTGACTTATTGCCGAGTCAGTTTCTTAAAAGAATTATCCATTGAAGAAGAAAAGTACTTCAAAGACAAAATATGCCTATTAAATCCTACAACTATTAACAGAGAAGATAAAATATTACACATTGATCACAAGTTACAGCTTACTATGTTGGATGGTAAGGTATGTAATGCGTTGACTCAGACGTCATCAGTTAAATGCTATATATGTAATGAAATGAATAACACTGAAGCCTGTTTACAAAGAGAGGTTAAAACAAATAGTTATGGATTTGGATTATCACCTCTGCATGCATATATTCGATTTTTTTTCTTTCTTCTTTTTTTTATCTTACAGATTAGAAATTAACAAAATGGCAAACTAGGTCTAACTTAGAAGAAAAAAGTCAATTCCAAAATAGAAAAGAAAAAATCCAATTGAAATTTCGAGAAGAAATGGGCTTAATTGTAGATAAGCCAAAAGTTGGAGTTGGCAGTGGATCTTCAAACGACGGGAATACTGCAAGAGGATTTTTCAAAAATATGAGCTTATCTGCGGAGATAACAGGAATTGTTAAGGATGTAATTGAGAGGTGTTCAATATTGTTACAAGTATTGTCTTCTGGGTACAACATCAATGTCGAAAAATTTAAGATCTTTGCACTGGAAAACGCTAAACATCTAACTAATAGATATCCATGGTACTATCTTCCACCCACAGTACATAACATTTTAGTACATGCACCCGACATTATAAAATATGCCATGGTATCGATTGGGAAATTATCGGAGGAGGCGGCGGAATCTAGAAACAAAGATATAAAAAAGTTTCGACTAAATCATACCCGAAAAAGTTCTTGTGTTTCAACAATCACAGACCTTATTAACCGTTTTCTTCTGAGCTCTGACCCTTTTATAACGGAACAACGAATGTTACCAAACAATAAAAAATGTATATTGATAAAACCTGTATTTGATTTACTTGAATAACACTGAAATTTATAAATATCCATTAATAATTTTTATTTAATTTTAAAACGGTTTATAATATCAAAAGAAAAACAAATTAACATGCAAGTTAAATAAATGTATTCTTTATTGATATTCCTTTATTGATATTTCACCTTACAGCATCCTGGGTGTAACAATATAAATTAATTTGGTAAATAGTATAAAGTGGTGGCACTGTGCAGATATGTGAGCAGTTTTGAAACTAAACGATAAACAAATAAATAATTCAAAGTCACCAAGACCCTACAGTTATTAATTCGGATTTGTGCAAAGTGTTTTAAATTCAAAGCAAAACCCACAGTTATGGGCTATTTTCCCGATAACGACATCCGCTGTTACGGATTTAAATTCCACGAAATCCGCAGTCACGGATTTGGTACGAAAACCGAGTATGTAAAATCCGCAGTGACGGATTTGCTTCGAAAAACGAGTACATTTGTGGCCACTTCACAACACGAGATTTTATGCCGAAACCAGTAATGAAAGTCTTAAAGTCGGGCGGGGTTGACTTTATGATACCCTACACCACATAACAATTAAAAGTTTTTTTGGGAGAATTCAATCATACACGCTATGATTATAATTATAATTTAAACTTCAATGGTCTAAATATGCCGAATCATTTGTATCTTTTAAATTCGGACTTGTATTGCCCATTTGGTGTACATTAAAGGCCAGCACAAGACGAATTGTACGAATTATGTTTTTTTCGACACACTGACTTTGTCAACTGAATCATGTGCTATGTATTTGATAGGCAATGACAACCAATAACATCCCCCATTTTGATTTATGTGTGCCATTGTCTAAGGTTCGATAGTGACATGGCTGACTCGAATATTTTATTTTGATTGTTAGTATTTAGACAATCTAGTAGAACTTGTCCCTTTTTTGTTATTGTTAGACATAGAAAGCCGTTCGAGACATAAAAAGCAATGTCCTTAGTCTTTGTCAAACTGGCCATGGATTCATCGTCAACTCCAATCACAGGGACAGTGCAACCTTCCTTCTCCTCCCTGTGGAAGACTTCCCATCTCTTCACATCTAAGGTCTTGTTCTGTCTTCCAAAGATTTCGAGCATACGTTCCGTCTCAAACTTACTGCCAAATCCTCTGACGTATACCATCGTTTTAGTCAGTGGAGGAATTTTGTTCTTCCTCACCAGCTTGAGGCCGATAATCTTCTTCAGGACGGCAATGTTTGCATGTGTAGCAAGCTTAAAGAACATTCGGTCGTTCTTTTTGCCGCTGCTCTTTATGCCGCTACCGCTGAAATTAGATCACCGCCTTCCATTATGTGACCAAAGACAAACAAACACACAAAAATTTTATTGTTGACGATCGGCTTTGCAGTATTCTGTTCCTCAGGGGACCTGATCCCTGCCTCCATTCGTTGAACCCCAGACAACTTTTTCGTTTTTGTTGTGAAGTTCGCCAAGCTGTCACTCACTCCTTCCATCCTTGTGTGCGCCTCCTCCTTTGTTGCGATTCGCAAAACATTAGTATTATTTCTGTTGAATTTGAAGTCTAAAATTCGATCGTTGGATAACGACAACGCACAGTGGTCGCTGTCATTGGCCAAAACTCAAAAAATTAAAATCAGATATTTATTGTCAAATGTGTACACGTGAACTCTTAAAAAGCGTAAAAAAAGAAAATGTAGTTAGTTGCTTTTATCAGTGGGATCAGTGCAAAAGTGAAGTGAAAATGGAACTGTGTTACAAAATTAAATACAATTAAAAAAGACAAATATCGGCATAATTATTGAAAAGCAAGGTATTGACTTATTTTTAGTGTAATAATTTGAGTGTTTAGTAGTTTTGAATAATAGAGAAGATGATGACGTTTAAGTTGCTTTTAAGATTAATTTTGACAATAAATTTGAAATTCAGTTAAAGTTTTAATTGTTGTTCTGATTGGATTTCCGAATATGAATGTTTTTTATTAAGAAAAAAATATTCAGATTCTCTTTTGGAAGAACGATTGAGTCTTAAAGAGTCCTCGTCTAGAACGAAACGCAGGAGAATAGTTGAACTGGCGGAAACAAATGTGTCAGCTGCAGAAGATTTGCGAGTTGTCATGGAACCAAAGTCACCCACAATTTTGCCAGCAAATATAACAGAAGTTATGTCGCTAATGGCAGAAGCAAACCTGACAAACCACCAATATCTATTATTAAGAAGTTTCATAAACAATAATATAAATGTTGACTTATTGCCGAGTTATGACAGTTTCTTAAAAGAATTATCCATTGAAGAAGAAAAGTACTTCAAAGACAAAATATGCCTATTAAATTCTACAACTATTAACAGAGAAGATAAAATATTACACATTGATCACAAGTTACAGCTTACTATGGTGGATGGTAAGGTATGTAATGCGTTGACTCAGACGTCATCAGTTAAATGCTATATATGTAATGAAATGAATAACACTGAAGCCTGTTTACAAAGAGAGGTTAAAACAAAAAGTTATGGATTTGGATTATCACCTCTGCATGCATATATTCGATTTCTTTTTTCTTTCTTCTTTTTTTTTATCTTACAGATTAGAAATTAACAAAATGGCAAACTAGGTCTAACTTAGAAGAAAAAAGTCAATTCCAAAATAGAAAAGAAAAAATCCAATTGAAATTTCGAGAAGAAATGGGCTTAATTGTAGATAAGCCAAAAGTTGGAGTTGGCAGTGGATCTTCAAACGACGGGAATACTGCAAGAGGATTTTTCAAAAATATGAGCTTATCTGCGGAGATAACAGGGATTGTTAAGGATGTAATTGAGAGGTGTTCAATATTGTTACAAGTATTGTCTTCTGGGTACAATATCAATGTCGAAAAATTTAAGATCTTTGCACTGGAAAACGCTAAACATCTAACTAATAGATATCCATGGTACTATCTTCCACCCACAGAACATAACATTTTAGTACATGCACCCGACATTATAAAATATGCCATGGTATCGATTGGGAAATTATCGGAGGAGGCGGCGGAATCTAGAAACAAAGATATAAAAAAGTTTCGACTAAATCATACCCAAAAAAAGTTCTTGTGTTTCAACAATCACAGACCTTATTAACCGTCTTCTTCTGAGCTCTGACCCTTTTATAACGGAACAACGAATGTTACCAAACAATAAAAAATCTATATTGATAAAACCTGTATTTGATCTACTTGAATAACACTGAAATTTATAAATATCCATTAATAATTTTTATTTAATTTTAAAACGGTTTATAATATCAAAAGAAAAACAAATTAACATGCAAGTTAAATAAATGTATTCTTTATTGATATTCCTTTATTGATATTCCACCTTACAGCATCCTGGGTGTAACAATATAAATTAATTTGGTAAATAGTATAAAGTGGTGGCACTGTGCAGATATGTGAGCAGTTTTGAAACTAAACGATAAACAAATAAATAATTCAAAGTCACCAAGACCCTAAAGTTATTAATTCGGATCTGTGCAAAGTGTTTTAAATTCAAAGCAAAACCCACAGTTATGGGCTATTTTCCCGATAACGACATCCGCTGTTACGGATTTAAATTCCACGAAATCCGCAGTCACGGATTTGGTACGAAAACCGAGTATGTAAAATCCGCAGTGACGGATTTGCTTCGAAAAACGAGTACATTTGTGGCCACTTCACAACACGAGATTTTATGCCGAAACCAGTAATGAAAGTCTTAAAGTCGGGCGGTTTTGACTTTATGATACCCTACACCACATAACAATTAAAAGTTTTTATGGGAGAATTCAATCATACACGCTATGATTATAATTATAATTTAAAGTTCAAAGGTCTAAACATACCGAATCATTTGTATCTTTTAAATTCGGACTTGTATTGCCCATTTGGTGTACATTAAAGGCCAGCACAAGACGAATTGTACCAATTATGCTTATTTCGACACACTGACTTTGTCAACTGAATCATGTGCTATGTATTTGATAGGCAATGACAACCAATAACATCCCCCATTTTGATTTACGTGTGCCATTGTCTAAGGTTCGATAGTGACATGGCTGACTCGAATATTTGCATGGTGTTCTACATAAACGCAGGGTGTCGACGATGACATCGAACCGTGTCATCGTCAAATTGTGTGTCATTTGTGTACGTGTGCTTAATTGAGAGAGTGTGTGTGTGTTAATTTCGACGGTGAGGGTGTGTTTTTGTGTGTGCTGTAATTTTGAAGTAACAAACACCGCATAAATATAAATTGTGTTCTATAACGAAATGTGCATAGACATCAACAAATGAATAGAAAAAATGGAATATATACTGAACAATCCAAATTTATTAGTGATTATCATAAAAATATTGGTAATAAAAAAGATGTAAATATTGTTTGCGTATTTTCTATCTACATATAGTGTTACTTTAAAATTAAAGTTTGTGGGCAGAGATGACTCTCATTCAATAACAGAATATGCACAGAATTGAACAATGGAAGTATATAGTGTTGTTACGCGAATTACAGAAGCACTCATTCTCATTTACACCTCACTACCGGAGGGTTTATTGTTTTTTTAATAAGGATTAACTTTTTAGATTGTTTCGTCAATATCCACGAAATGTGGAAATTTTGTGTGGACCATTTAGAAGTACCTGTAATATTTTAGTATTCGCCAAGAAATTCTTTATTACAAGAAATTTATTTTTTCACATATCGGAAAAGCAGGTAGCGATTGCGCTTTGCCTTCATAACGTGTGTGTCTTTTTCGTTGAAAATTGTTTCATAATTGTTGTTTTTTGATAGAACATTTTTGTATGACACCCTACTCAACATCCCCTTTTATTGGTTACTAGCTGGCCCGGTCCGCGTTGCCGGCCCGTACTTTTAGTCTTTAATTTTAATACCCTCCAACATTCCATGGAGGGTATATTAACTATGTCATTCCGTTTGTAACTCCTCGAAATACTCATGTCAGACCCAACAAATATTATTGATCAGCGTAAAGTTCTAAGTCGATTTAGCGATGTCCGTCCGTCTGTCTTTCTGTTGTAATCACGAACGAATTGAGATAGAAGGCTAAAATTTACCACACATGTTTATTTTAATGCGTTAATAAACAAAACCATTCGAAACGCAGTAACATGACATGCATACACGAAGGGTTTGTCCTTTGGATTTGTTTATTTCATAGCAAATACCAAGCGTGCAGGAAACTGTAATTTTTTGAAGATGAGTGGCATTTCTATTGCAATTAGTGAATTCGAGGTAGCAATATACTTCCCCGTAATAAGCGTATTTCAAATTAATTGTTGTGTTGTTTTTTAGTGTTAGCCTAAGACGTTGTTGGTCAATGGTTTTTATTAAAATCATATCAATCTGATCCGATTTAAATATAATTTTAAAAAAATTACTTTTGCACCAAATTCCGCCACAACTTTCATATTTCATTGAAATTGGTGCGTCAAATATGTGAAATCGGCCGAGAATATATATATGGGAGCTATATCCAAATCTTAACTAATTTCCAATTAATCTATCACATTTATTATTGTAACCAAATTCCGCCACACATTCTGAATTTCATTGGAATCGGTCATATATATCGGGTTTGGTGCATAACATATATGAAGTCGGCCGAAATATATATGTTAGCTATACCCAAACCTCAACCGATTTCAATATAATTTGGCAATTTTTTTCTGGTGCCAGATTTCGTCTCTCTCGCTTTGGATGCATCAAATATGTGAAATCGGCCGAGAATATATATGGGAGCTATAATCAAATCTGAGCGAATTTGAAAACAATTTGTCAGATTTATTTTTGTACCAAATTTAGTCACTCATGGCGAATTTCATTGGAATTCGAAATACGTATGGTGTTTTGTGCATCAAATATGTAAAATCGGCAGAAAAAATATATGGGAGCTATATCCAAATCTGAACCGATTTTAATATAATTTGACTAATTTATTTTCTAATCAAAATCCCGTCACATATTCCAAATTTTTTTAGAATCGAACATACATATCGTGTATGGTGCATAAAATACATGAAATCGGTCGAAAATATATATGAGAGCTATATCCAAATCTGAACCAATTTTAATATAATTTGAATAATTTATTTTCTAATCAAAATCCCGTCACACATTCTCAATTTCATTGGAATCGAACATACATATCGTGTTTGGTGCATCAAATAAACGAAATCGATTGAAGATATATATGGGTGCTATATCCAAATCTGAACCGATTTCAATATAATTTGACGAATGTATATTCGTTTTAATTTCCGCTACACATTCCAAATTTCATTGAAATTAGAGATACATTGCGTGTTTGGTGCATCAAATACATGAAATCGGTCGAAAATATATATGGGATATATATCCAAATCTGAACCGATTTCAATATAAGTTGACAAATTCATTTTTGCTCCAAATTTCGTTACTTATTTTAAATTTCATTAAAATTTGACATACATATCGTGTTTGGTGCACCAAATACATGAAATCGACCGAAAATGTATATGGGAGCTATATCCAAATCTGAACCGATTTCAATATAATTTGATAAATTTATTTTCGGATCAAATCCCGTTAAACATTCCAAATTTCATTGGAATCGAACATTCATATCGTGTTTGAGGCATCAAATGAAGGAAATCAGTCGAAAATATATATGGAAGCTATATCCAAATCTGAACCGATTTCAATATAATTTGGGAAATCACTTTTTTAGATAAAATCCATCACACGTTTCAAATTTCATTGAAATTTGGGATACGTAGCGTGTTTGGCGCATCAAATGCTTGAAATCGGCCGAAAATATATATGGGAGCTATATCCAAATCTGAACCGATTTCAATATAATTTGGCAAATTTATTTTTGTTCCAAATTCCGTTACGCATTCCAAATTTGGAGACTGTATCTGTAATGGATCAATAGATATGTGCATACAAAATCTAAATTTTTGGGAGGTACCTCCGATTCTGAAGCTATATCTCCACTTCCAAGTGGAATTTCAAAAATGTATGTAGCCTATGTTACTTTCAGGCGATGTTGCAGTATACCTGCAAATTTTCAGTAAAATCTGTTCACCGGTTGTCGAGTCCATAAATTACAAACAAACAAACAAACAAACAAACAAACAAACAAACATACAAACATTTTCCTCTTTTATAGATATAGATTACATGTTATGACGATGGGTTTGAGTGCGTCGGTCGCATGACGAGACATCGAGCATTTTGTTGGATGTCACGTACTGTTATGCGTTTGATCAAACAGGACACAGCATGACGAGCGTTTTCCCTCCATGGCATGAATAGAGAAAATTGTAGCATTTGCAGCCCTTTAGTGTACATATAATTTAAAATCGGATAAAGATTTATGAGAGCTATATCCAAACCTGAACCGATCTCGATAAAATTTGGCAAAGGTATTTCTGAGCTTTATTTGATATATTTCCCTGAATATCGTTGTTACTATGGTAGAAGAATACAGATAGTCGCATCGACACAGCTGCTGGGACAATGAACTGTCAAACCGATTTTGGAATTGAAAAAGTTGAATGAAAAATTATTGAAATTTGTAAGAATTGTTGAAAAATTCATATTATAGCAACTACCGATTTACGTCGCATAAGAAAACATTTAATGCATCTACCTATATTCTTCTACCATGGTTGTTACGGAGTGCATATTACGGTTGTGGGTAACAAATATAACAAATCGGATGAGCAATATATATGGAAGCTATAGATATATCTGAACCGATTTCGATCAAATTTGGAATACTTATTTTCAGGCCTAATCTGGTTGTAAGTGCAAAATTCCATACTATTTGGGCTGATAAATCTGGTTTGGAGCATAATAAAAGGCAAATCGGACGAAGATATATATGGGAGCTATATCTAAATGTTGACCGATTATCTCCAATTTCAATAGGGTTCGTCCTTGGGCCAATCAAATGATCTGTGCAAAATTTCATCTGGATCGGGCAATAAATACGAACTGTACTTTTTTACAAAAATACTTGGACAGACGGACGGACGGACATGCATAAATTGACTCAGAATGTGATTCTATGCAGATCATCAAAAGGAACTATGGGTCAATCTCGTTTCCTTTTGCCTGTTATAAACAAATGCATGAAGAAAGGGTATAAAAAGATTTGTGTATTTTTCGACAAGTTATTGGTCCAGTTACAATCCAACCAATTACGGTATTTTGAGCAAGCAGAGAAGCATACGCAAAACGAAAGCTGTAATTATACCCTCCACCTTGGAAAGGAGGGTATATTAACTTTGTCATTCCGTTTGTAACATCCTTAAATATTCGTCTTAGACCCCATAAAGTATATATATTCATAATCAGCATAAAATTCTAAGTCGATTTAACGATGTCCGTCTGTCTGTCTGTCCGTCTGTCTGTCTGTCTGTCTGTCTGTCCGTCTGTCTGTCTGTTGAAATCACGATACAGCCCACATTATTTGACGTAGAGCTCCAAAATTTAGCAGAGCTATTTGCATTGTGTCTAGGATGGTTGGTATTGAAAATGAGATATATCGGTCCACGTTCTGGTATAGTCCCCATATAACGGTACCTCCCGATATTCGGTATTTTGATGATTTATGCCACGTTTTTTCACGGATTTGTCTTAAAATTGGTATTTGTAGGTCATAGCAGGTCCTTGAGCGTGTGGCAAAACATTGCATGTATGGGTCCAAAATTTGGTATAGCCCCCATATAACGGTACCTCCCGATATTCGGTATTTTGGTGGTTTTTGCCACATTTTTTCACTGATTTGCCTAAAAATTGGTATTTGTGGGTCATAATGGGTCCTAGTTCGTGTGGCGAAACATTGTAATTATAGGTCCACGTTTTGGTATAGCCCCCATATAACGGGACCTCCCGATATTCGGTAATTTGATGATTTTTGCCACATTTTTTCACGGATTTGTCTGAAATTTGGTATTTGTTGGTCATAATTGGTTCCAGCTTCGGTAGCGAAACATTGCATGCATGGGTCCATTATTTGATATAGCCCCCATATAAAGGTACCTCCCGATATTCGGTATTTTGATGGTTTTTGCCACATTTTTTCACTGATTTGTCTAAAAATTGGTATTTGTGGGCCATAATGGGTCCTAGTTCGTGTGGCGAAACATTGTAATTATAGGTCCACGTTTTGGTGTAGCCCCCATATTACGGTACCTCCCCATAATCGGCATTTTAATGGTTTTTGCCACATTTCTTCTAATGTTTCTTTTACCCTAAGGTGGAGGGTATTAAAAGTTTGGCCCGGCCGAACTTAATGTTTTTTTACTTGTTTTTTATAATACCAGGGTACAAGTCTGCTCCTATCAAAATATAAACAGGCCTCGACTTAAATGTTTTTGGATCTGCTAATACAACATTAGATATTTGATCCTTAAGGTCGGAAGTGACTGCAAACGAAGATAAATTTCCCGAAATCGAATCCAGCATGACCGTTGAAGTTGTCAGGGACAACGAATGGTCTATTGGCGGAGGCGGATCAACAAAACTCTTAACGACACTAGGATTCTCAATAGCCGATATTGGGGAACTAGCATGATCACCCACTTCACGAGAAGTATGAGTGGAAGAGTTCAAGTTTATTAAAGCAATATCGCGAGGTTGTGCTTCTGAAGATGTGCTTCTAAAGATGCTACGAGAAGAGTTCAACGAGAATATTAACTAAGATTGAATAAAATTAATTAAAAACCAAGTAAATTGTGCTCGTTGAATTAACCAACGCATTAGTTCAAATGTTCCAACTATTGTCCAAAATGCTTTTAACTATTCACACACATTTATGTGTAAAATTCACAAAAAATTTGTAACTTTGTATCAAAAGTGTTAGGGTTCTACTGTAAACATTCAAAAACTAGGCATCATTGTTATTATGAAGGCACACATACACACACACTACCCTCAGCTACACTCTTTCTCACTTACTCATTCTCTTTCAGTCATTCAGACAACTCAGTCACTACACTACACAATTGTCTTACACTCCAAGTAGTAACGCGCTACATCATATATGTAACGTAGTTTAGTTGCAGAAATG
The DNA here is from genome assembly GCF_030504385.1 of Musca domestica. Lineage (NCBI taxonomy): Eukaryota > Metazoa > Arthropoda > Insecta > Diptera > Muscidae > Musca > Musca domestica. The sequence continues at coordinate 11,129,108 of NW_026712328.1, read as the reverse complement.
ACCAGAATAAATCTTGCTCAAGTTTGTTAATTTATCAACAAGTATTTTATTGAAAACGTAAAAGCACAACTAAAGCACAACTTTTTTCACAAACGTAAGAGTACAACAACTGGCGACGAGGACGTTGAATAAAGAAATAAATTCTTTCATCTCAATTTATCTACGCAAAAATTAACTGCAAAAAAATGTCAAGCGATAACATTGTGAAATTACTTGCTGAACAGCAAACGGCTATGAATCTTCAAACGCAGTTACTACAACAATTAACAAATCTACTTCAAGCACAGAGTTCTGGAAACACCAACAATGCTACGAGTCCCAGCACTTCAAAAGCAGCATTAATGGAATCTCTTTCGCATTCCATGACAGACTTCGTTTATGAACCAGAGAGCGGATTAATTTTCCAAGCGTGGTACAACCGCTACCAACACGTTTTCGAGAAAGAAGCCCAATCCTTGGACGATCATGACAAAGTTGCGTTACTCTGAAGAAAGATGTCAAACAGTGTTCACGAAAGATTCAGGAACTACGTTCTTCCAAAGAATCCAACAGAAATGAGACTCAAGGATACCCTAGAGAAACTTAACAAATTATTTGGTAAGGTAGAAACTCGAGTGTCTCAACGCTACAAGTGTTTACAAATGAAAAAAACTTGATGGAGAAGACTATAAGGAATACGCCGGTAGAGTCAACTTACAGTGCGAACTCTTCAAGCTAAATGAAATGAAGGTGGATCAATTCAAGTGTCTAATCTACGTCTTAGGTTTACAATCAAACAAAGACAACAATATTCGCTTACGTTTACTCACATTGCTAGACGAAGCAAATTACTCCACAACTCTAGACACCCTTGTAGATGAAACTCAACTACTCATGGATTTGAAAACAGACAATACATTGATCGAGCATCAATCGCAATCAATTTGCGCAGTTAAGAAATTCGCCAAGAACAACAACAAGCATTCCCATAAAATTCCTAAAACGCCCTGCTGGTTATGCGGAGATATGCATTACTCAAAATAATGTCCATTTAAAAATCATAAATGTTCACAGTGTCAGCAGACAGGTCACAAGGATAACTCTTGCAAAAGTGCAAAACGAGGCAAGTCCACTACAGACAAAGCCAAAGTCAAGTCGGACAAAACAAAATACAACGCCAACGCAATTTTCTCATCGAAACAACTCCAATTCCAACAATTGCGAAAATACACTACCGTGGAGATAAACGAGAAACAAGTCAAATTATAAATAGACACAGCATCTGATATTTCAATCATATCACGATCAACATGGGAATCTATAGGTAAACTACACCTACACAAAACAAATGATACTGCAACAGACGTATCGGAAAGTGTCAATGCAACGCAATGGTATCAGACAAAACGCTAACTCTACAATGCTACGTCACGGAAATCGATAACTTAAATATTATGGGTATCGACTGGATGCGAAGTTTTAACCTTTGGGAAAAACCAATTTCAGCTTGCTGTAGCCAAATATCAAACGATGGATAAATATCTAACCTGAGAAGCAAGCACAAGCCTGTTTTCGATATCACCAGTCTGGGCCTTTGTACAAAAATCAAAATGCATAATAAACTTCTTCCAGACGCAAAAGAAACATTCATTGCAAAACGTCCAGTACCATACGCCGTGAGAACAGACGTAGAAACAGAGCTAGATAGACTTGAAAAAGAAAACATCATCACACCAGTCAATTCTTCAAAATTTGCAGCGCCATTAGTCGTAAGTAGAAGGAACGGTAAGATTTGAATTTGTGCAGACTATTCTACAGGCCTCAACAATTCAATTGAACCAAATCAGTATCCTTTGCCTACTCATGAAGACATTCTATCAGACTGTCACGATTGCACGATATTTAGTCATTTGGATCTCTCTGACGCATATCTTCAAGTAGAAGTCGACGACCAAAGCAAAGACTTGCTAACTATTAATAATCACAAAGGGTTATACAGATATAATTGCCTCATTCCAGGTATCATATGAGCACCAGGATCCTTCCAGCGAATCATGGATGAGCTATGTACAGGCATCCAAGGAGCTCGAGCGAACATATACGACATAGTCTTGGCAAGCAGATCTCTTCACGATCACAAAACTGATCTTAATTTATCATTACAGCAAATTCAAGATTACGGTTTTAGACTCAAATTCGAAAAATGTCAATTTTTCACACCATCAATCAAATATCTAGGTCAAATCATAGACAAAAACGGCATACGCCCTGATCCAGACAACATTCTTGCAATACAGAATCTCAAGGTCCCTGAAAATATTTCAGAAGAACGATCCTTGCTGGGCTCCATAAACCACTATGGAAAGTATGTCAACAACATGAGAAATATCCGAAAACCACTAGATGATCTCTTAAAAAACGATCAATTCCTTTGGACCAAAAAATGTCAACAATCTCTCGACGAATTCAAACGCATTCTAACATCGGATTTATTACTAACTCATTACAACCCATCACTGCCAATTCACATTACAGCGGACGCATCATCACATGGCATCGGAGCGGTAATATACCATACTTACCCAGACAACAGTGCCAAAGCCATTCATAACGTCTCAAGATCACTTACTCCAACGGAAAGAAATTACAGTCAAATCGAAAAAGAAGGACTAGCACTAGTTTTCGCCTTACGACGCTTCCGCAAAATGATTTTCGGAAGAAAATTCACCCTACATACCGACCATAAACCATGCTCACAATATTTGGTTCCAAAAAAGTTAATCCGGTCTATACTGCGAACAGGTTGCAACGTTGGGCTCTTATCCTTCTCACCTATGATTTCGATATAAAGTATACCTATACTAAGGATTTTGGACAAGCAGACATTCTGTCAAGATTGATAAACGCACATGAAAAACCATCAGATGAGTACATCATAGCTTCCATCAACCTAGGAAAAGACATAAGGTATGATATCACAGACGCCGTGTCAACACTCCCAGTTATTTTCAAAATGATACAAATTGCTACCAAAAACGATCCAACCTTAAAAACAGTTTCAAACTACGTATACAACGGCTGGCCAGAAAACAAAAATAACATAGATTCATCAATTGTTTCATCTTTCAACAGGCAAGATTCAATATCAAAAACAGATGATTGTCTTATGTTCAATACGCGCATAATAGTACCTGAATGCTACCGAAAACAAATTCTCAAACAACTGCATCGCGGACACATAGGAACAGAAAGAAGCAAATCTATCGCACGCAGCTACGCATATTGGCCGAACATCGACAAGGACATAGAGACTTACGTCAAGAAATGCAACAATTGCCAAATTGCAGCAACAAGTCCAATCAAAACCAACCTTTGTCCTTGGCTCACAACAACACGCGCTCTCGAACGTGTTCACATAGATTACGCAGGTCCTGTAATAATAGTAATAGTGGATTCATATTCCAAATATCCTGTCATTTATGAAACTTCATCAACCACGACCGCAGCAACATTAAGCAACAACGGCACCAAACAACGAAATTTCACTACTGGAGATCTTGTCTACGCCAAACACTTCAAAGGTAATAAAAGCTACTGGGTTCCAGGTGAAATTATCAACAAAGTGGGAAATGATATCTACAACACTCTCATTCAACTGAATAATCGACAAATTCTCGTGAGATCTCACACAGATCAACACAGACTATGAGAAGCTGATCACGATGTTGTACCTGCAAAGCAAAATGATAATCTTCCTCTTCAAATCCTACTAGAAGACTTCAACATTAGTCCACCAACGGAAGAAGATTTCATAACTCCACCATCATGACCGGTTATGCTTCCACAACGCATCACTTCTCGAAGACATCCTGTACAGCCAATATCCAGGACCCCCGAGAAGTCTCAACAAGTAAAAAAGCTGTAAGTTCGGCCGGGCCGAACTTTTAATACCCTCCACCATTTGGTACAAATTTGGCAATTTCCAAAAAATAAAATCCGTTAAAAATTCTGTTAAAATCTTAAGAATACCGAGTTCTTATACGACGACGTGGGCCTGCATAGGCATATTTTGTCATAAGTTATTACAATCATTTAAATGTGAAACTTGAAGAAAAATCTGTTTATAATGTAGTTAAAATCATTAAAATACCGAATATGGGGGGGGGGGGGGGGTACCGTTATATGGGGGCTATTCGAAAACGTGGACCTGCACAGACAATTTTCTGGCATAGGCTGAAGTATCCATTACGAACTTCACATGCGAAATTTGAAACAATCCCGATAAATAATGTCGCTAAAATCATCAAAATACCGAATATCGGGGGGTACGGTATATGGAGCTATATGAAGATGTGGACTTGCAAAGAAAATTTTCTGTCTTAGGCCGTAGTATCCATTACGAACTTCAAATACCAAATTTGGAACGATTTCGCTAAATAATGTCGCTTAAATCATCAAAATACCGAAAATCGGGGGGTACCCTTATATGGGGGCTATACGAAGACGTGGACCTTCATGGCTCATTTTTTGATTTAGGATTTAGTATCTATTACGAACTTCAAATACCAAATTTGAAACGATTCCGGTAAAGAATGTCGCTAAAATAATCAAAATACCGAATATCGGCGGGTACCGTTATATGGGGGCTACACGAAGACGTGAACCTGCACAGATAATTTTCTGTCTGTAGTAGTCATTACGAACTTCAAATGCCAAATTTGAAACAATCCCGGTGAATAATGTCGCTAAAATCATCAAAATACTGAATATCGGGAGGTACAGTTATATGGGGGCTATATGATAACTTGGATCTACATGGCCCATTTACGAACCTGCATATTGGCAAAATATACATGTGTGCAAAATTTTAGCCTTCCATCTCAATTTGTTCGAAAGATAGCGTGATTACAACAGACAGACAGACGGACAGACAGACAGACACACAGACAGACAGACGGACATGGCTAAATCGTCTTAGAATTTGATCAAGAATATATATAATTTGTTGGGTCTGACATGAGTATTTCGAGGAGTTACAAACGGAAAATTAATATACCCTCCATAGTATGGTGGAGGGTATAAAAAGGGAGATGATAGGGTTCTACTGTAAACTTTCAAAAACTGGGCATCATTGTTATTATGAAGGCACACATACACACACACTACCCTCAGCTACACTCTTTCTCACTCACTCAGTCTCTTTCAGTCATTCAGACAACTCATTCACTACACTACACAATTGTCTTACACTCCAAGTAGTAACGCGCTACATCATATTTGTAACGTATTTTAGTTGCAGAAATAACCAGAATAAATCTTGCTCAAGTTTGTTAATTTATCAACAAGTCTTTTATTAAAAACGTAAAAGCACAACTAAATCTTTTACACAAACGTAAGAGTACAACAAAGAGTGTGACTTAACCACAATCGATCACAACACGTAACAAAGAATAACAACCAATCAACGTATGTATGTTTATTACTGACAGTCAAGCGACAACTGCCAGTAACAAGGGTATTTATGTATACAGCGTGTGGGTATGATTGAACGACAACCCGAGAAAGCAGTTAAGCATATATATTTCACCGAACAATGCAATTTGTACTAAAAGAATTGATGCTTATATTTGTCGTTAGATTTTATTTATGTAATACGAACATGAGATCATAACACAAATGTGGCAAATCAAAAAGTGATAACATTCATGCAAAATAGAAATCTTCCAAATTATTTTCCTTTTGCACTTGCACTGTTCGATGTTGTTGTCCACGACAATTTGACTTTGACCACAAACGAAAAAGGCAAATCCCTGACTTGTAAAGTGGCTGTTTTGTTATTGTAATATTTTTGCTAATTTGTTTTCGCGGATTAACAACAATGAAACAGCACTGGAAATGAATATATTAATGATGATGATGTTGGCGAAAATGAACAATAAAACACACTTAGCTCGGCCAGCCCTGGAAATATTATTACCATCCTCCGTGAGGTAAAGAAACCCTTATAAATAAAAGAATCTGTATGGAATATTGGCTGCATTTCCATTTTTATACCCTCCACCATTATTCACAGGAATTGTTTCAAATTTGGTATTTGAAGTTCGAAATGGATACTACAGCCTAAGACAGAAAATTGTCTGTGCAGGTCCACGTCTTCGTATAGCCCCCATATAACTGTACCTCCCGATATTTGGTATTTTCATGATTTTAGCGATATTATTAATCGGAATTGTTCAAAATTTGGTATTTGAAGTTCGCAATGGATACTACAGCCTAAGACAGAATATTGTCTGTTCAGGTCTACGTCTTCGTATAGCCCCCATATAACGGTACCTCCCTATATTCGGTATTTTGGTGATTTTAGCGCCTTTATTTACCAAATTTTTTTCAAATTACGCATTTAGAGTTCGTAATGGAAACTCCAGTCTGTGACAAAAAATTGTCTATGCAGGTCCAGGTCTTCGTATAGGCCCCATATACCAGTACCTCCCTATATTCGGTATTTTGACGAGTTTAGGTACAATACTCACCGAAGTTGTTTGAAATGTCATATTTGAAGTTCGTAATGGATGCTACAGAATATGACAAAAAATTGTCTACGCAGGTTCAGGTCTTCGCGCAGCTCCGATATAACGGTACCTCCCTATATTCTATACTTTGATGATTTGAGCTACATTATTCGCGTTTATTTCAAGTTCCGAATTTGAATTTGGTAATGACTCATGACAAATAATGCCTGTGTGGGTCCACGTCGTATAGGCACCAATATAACGGCAATATTCGGTATTTTTAAAATTTTACCAAAATTTTTTCAGGATTTTATTTCCAAATTCGTTCCAAATGGTGGAGGGTATTCAAAGTTCGGCCCGGCCGAACTTACTGCTTTTTAACTTGTTGCTAATAAAATCGTTTGGTGTTAAAAATACCGTATCGTCAATGGTACGTGTTTCCTGCTATAGTGGTTGTTATCTATTGCAAGTTTCAAACACCAAATATAATTAAAATCACCAAATTCGAAATATTCGGAGAAGTAGACATAAGCCATTACAAACTCTAAGTAGAGTTTGTATAAAGTAGAGTTCGTAATGGCTTATGTCTACATCTCCAAATATTTCGTATATATTAAACTATCATCTACAATTTGTAAGCAGCCAAAATATTCGAAATACCCAATATGGGGTTATCGTGAGTGGACTCATATAAACAATAAACTGTCAAAGGGAGTAGAATACGTTATGAACTCTAAACACCGAATTTTTAAAAATTTGTTTTAGAAGATGTGGCTAGAATTGTCAATATAATACCACCACAATCGTTTGCGAATGAGTCGCCAAGAAACGTTTCCAAATGTTTATTGTGCGAAAAGATGACTAATTCATTTAGGTAAATATATATTGTTTTTTGCACCTTTTTATATTGTATGATGGACAAATAAATGAATAAAAAGGAATGCATTTAACTTATTATTAGTTTGAACGTTATTTGTAATGAGTTCAATATACACAAATGGACAAATAAATGAATAAAAAGGAATGCATTTAACATATTATTAGTTTGTACGTTATTTGTAATGAGTTCAATATACACACTTTTCCAATGTTTTTTACTGTTTCGTTTTCAATGTTGCGTCATTCTTCAGAGTACACTCCAGTTTTGTTTTTTTTTTCTATCTACACAAACAGTACAAAATAATAAAAAAACAAGTTAAGAAGCAGTAAGTTCGGCCGGGCAGAACTTTGAATACCCTCCACCTATTAGAACGAATTAAAAATTTCAAAAATACAATTCTTAACAAATTCTGTTAAAATTTTAAAAATACCAAATATAGCCGTCCATTACGAACTTCAAATACCACATCTCAAACAATTTCTCAAGCAATTTTCTGTCACAGATTGTAGATCTCATAACGAACTCCAAATACGTAATTTGAAACAACTCTGGTGAATAATGACGCTAAAATCATCAAAATACCGAATATTGGGAGGTACCCTTATATGGGGGCTATATGAAATCGTGGACCTACACAAACAATTTTCTGTCTTAAGGTGCAGTATTCATTTGAAAAAATACCGTTAAATAATGTCGCTAAAATCATCAAAATACCGAATATAGGGATGTACCGTTATATGGGGACTATATGAAAACGTGGACCGACATGACCCATTTACGAACTTAACCTGCCTACTGGAAAAATAAACATGTGCGCAAAATTTTAGCCATCTATCTCAATTCATTCGAAAGATAGCGTGATTACAACAGACAGACAGACGGACACCGCTAAATCGACATAGAATTTTACGCTGATCAAGAATATATATACTTTGTTGGGTCTGACATGAGTATTTCGAGTAGTTACAAACGGAATGACAAACGAAAGATAGCGTGATTACAACAGACAGACAGACGGACATCGCTAAATCGACTTAGAATTTTACGCTGATCAAGAATTTATATACTTTGTTGGGTCTGACATGAGTATTTCGAGAAGTTACAAACGGAATGACAAAGTTAATATACCCTCCATAGTATGGTGGAGGGTATAAAAAACACTACAAATGTACATTCGAAAATAGCAACTCAAACCAAAAGCTGTAAGTTCGGCCGGGCCGAACTTTTAATACCCTCCACCATTTGGTACAAATTTGGCAATTTCCAAAAAATAAAATCCGATAAAAATTCTGTTAAAATCTTAAGAATACCGAGTTCTTATACGACGACGTGGGCCTGCATAGGCATATTTTGTCATAAGTTATTACAATAATTTAAATGTGAAACTTGAAGAAAAATCTGTTTATAATGTAGTTAAAATCATTAAAATACCGAATATTGGGGGGGGGGGGGTACCGTTATATGGGGGCTATTCGAAAACGTGGACCTGCACAGACAATTTTCTGGCATGGGCTGAAGTATCCATTACGAACTTCACATGCGAAATTTGAAACAATCCCGATAAATAATGTCGCTAAAATTATCAAAGTACTGAATATCGGGGGGTACGGTATATGGGGCTATATGAAGATGTGGACCTGCACAGAAAATTTTCTGTCTTAGGCCGTAGTATCCATTACGAACTTCAAATACCAAATTTGGAACGATTTCGCTAAATAATGTCGCTTAAATCATCAAAATACCGAAAATCGGGGGGTACCCTTATATGGGGGCTATACGAAGACGTGGACCTAAGACGATTTAGCCATGTCCGTCTGTCTGTCTGTCTGTCTGTGTGTCTGTCTGTCCGTCTGTCTGTCTGTCTGTTGTAATCACGCTATCTTTCGAACAGATTGAGATAGAAGGCTAAAATTTTGCACACATGTATATTTTGCCAATAGGCAGGTTAAGTTCGTAAATGGGCCATGTAGGTCCAAGTTATCATATAGCCCCAATATAACTGTACCTCCCGATATTCAGTATTTTGATGATTTTAGCGACATTATTCACCGGGATTGTTTCAAATGTGGCATTTGAAGTTCGTAATGACATCTACAGCCTAAGACAGAAAATTATCTGTGCAGGTCCACGTCCTCGTGTAGCCCCCATATAACGGTACCCGCCGATATTCGGTATTTTGATGATTTTAACGACATTCTTTACCGGAATCGTTTCAAATTTGGTATTTGAAGTTCGTAATAGATACTAAATCCTAATTAAAAAAATGAGCCATGTAGGTCCACGTCTTCGTATAGCCCCCATATAAGGGTACCCCCCGATTTTCGGTATTTTGATGATTTAAGCGACATTATTTAGCGAAATCGTTCCAAATTTGGTATTTGAAGTTCGTAATGGATACTACGGCCTAAGACAGAAAATTTTCTGTGCAGGTCCACATCTTCATATAGCCCCATATACCGTACCCCCCGATATTCGGTATTTTGATGATTTTAGCGACATTATTTATCGGGATTGTTTCAAATTTCGCATGTGAAGTTCGTAATGGATACTTCAGCCCATGCCAGAAAATTGTCTGTGCAGGTCCACGTTTTCGAATAGCCCCCATATAACGGTACCCCCCCCATATTCGGTATTTTAATGATTTTAACTACATTATAAACAGATTTTTCTTCAAGTTTCACATTTAAATGATTGTAATAACTTATGACAAAATATGCCTATGCAGGCCCACGTCGTCGTATAAGAACTCGGTATTCTTAAGATTTTAACAGAATTTTTAACGGATTTTATTTTTTGGAAATTGCCAAATTTGTACCAAATGGTGGAGGGTATTAAAAGATCGGCCCGGCCGAACTTACAGCTTTTTTACTTGTTTCTGATATGTTTTATTTTTGTAAACATATATTATATATTACCTCTCTGGAAAATGGATTTTAGTTCTCTCAATTTCTACAGTTGTGTTTGTATTATGAGAATAAAGAGCAAAATCCATTAAATGTTTTCTAGTTATAAAACCGTCCAAACCGTGAGTCGTGGAAATCATTGTAGTGAAGAGAAAAGAGAGATCATTTTAAATGATTTTGAAAGAAAACCCTATCCTGATGTAGGAATTTTATTGGGCTGGTCTAACAGAATAATACACAATGCCATTATATTCGTGGAAAAGAATGAAAAACGTGGACGAAAGCCTCGCAGTTGTTGGTGAAGCGATTGCTTTGCCGGAGCCGGAGCTAAAAAAGAACTACAAGTATCGGTCTTTGTTAAGACAGTTTAAGCTCGCTTACGTTCAATGCGTGTAGTCAAATAAAAGTTCCGCTTTTAAGTGTAAAGTGTACGTCGTCAAGAGAACAAAGTTTTCAAAAGAGCGCCTGAATTGGCCTGTGGAGAAATCGTATATAGCTCCCGTTATACCTGCAAAACCATTAAACATGGTGCGTCTATATCTATAAAAGAGGAAAAATGTTTGTATGTTTGTTTGTAGTTTATGGATTCGAAAACCGCTCAACAGATTTTCCTGAAAATTTTAAAGTATATTGCAAGTCGCCTGAAAGTAACATAGGCTATATAATTCTTTGAAATTCCACTTGATATAGCATCAGAATCGGAGGTATCTCCCAAAAATTTAGATTTTATATGCACATATCTATTGATGAAACAAAAATAAATTTTCCAATTATATTGAAATTGGCTCAGATTTGGATGTAGCTCCCATATATATTTTTGCCAAATAATACTGAAATCGGTTCAGATTTGGATATAGCTCCCATATATATTTTCGACCGATATCGTTTATTTGATGCACAAAACACGATATGTATGTCCGAGTCCAATGAAATTCGGCATGAGTGCCTCGATTTGGTTTACAATTGAATTTTTGAAATTATATTGAAATCGGTTCTGATTTGGATATTGCTCCCATATATATTTTCGGAGGATTTCATATATTGGATACACCAAACACAATACGTATGTCCGATTCCAATCAAATTCGGTATGAGTGACTAAATTTGGTACAAAAGTAAATTTGTCAAATTTTATTGAAATAGATTCAGATTTGGATATAGCTCCCATATATATTTTCGGCTGATTTTACATATTTGATGCACCCAAGGCGATATGTACGTCCGAATACAAAGAAAATCGGACAGAGGGACGAAATCTGGTACCAAACAAAACTTGCCAAATTATATTGAAATCGGTTGAGGTTTCGGTATAGCTCTTGAAGGCATATAAAATCAAAAGGGGTAGCGAAGCCCGCCGGGTTCAGCTAGTACAATATATACAGACAAATTGCCAAAATATCTTAAAGCCATCTAGATGATAAAAGATTCATTCTAGAGGATGATATTCATACTTATGCTTGGGACCACTATAGAATTTATAATGTACAAAGAAGGGATACAGATTTCAGACCGATACATGCATTCATCATGCATTTGAAAACACACCATATGTTGAGTAGTGGTTTATAGGAAATTTTTGCATTAGCTTTTTAAATTCTTTGTTGAAAAATTATTTTCTATCATCGGTTTTCAAATTATTTGGAATTATTCCGCTTTGTAAGATTTTTTTTAAATGCATGATGCCGAAAATTTATCGGTCTGAAATCTGTATCCCTTCTTTGTAGATTATTAATTCTATAGTGGTCCCAAGCAACTAAATCTGCCTGTCAGAGATCATCAATACCCTTTCTAATAACCCTTCGCCTTTGAAAATTTCTTCGTGCTTGATGGCAAAGTTCATTTACCAAATCCCGCTTTTTCATTATTCAATTTTAGAGGGATATATGAGAGCAATAACATTGAATGGAAGCTTAGATAAGACTTTAAATATTTCTTTTCGTGAACGTTTCAGTTGTGATATTTCTTCTTTTAGGTAGGAACACTCCTAATGAATTTTTTTTATTTTATTTAATATTGCTTGTATGTGCTTGATTTGCGTATATAAGTTTATTTGGTTGACCGCATCCGCTCCTTCTTATTTTGCAAGTTAAGGTTGTTATCATTGTCAATATTCACTCCCAATATCACTGCTATTGATTGTTTTTTTTAATGTAATTATGTCTAAACTTGTCAATAGTCATATGTATGTTCGTTGGATGATTATTATCTTTGATAATAGAAACAGTGTCATATGTGTGACTATTGTTTCCAGCTTGTTGTGATGCTATCAATAGCTTTAATCGCTCTATCTATTCGTTGGGATCGTCCCAGTATATATAGTTGGGTTTACTAGGATTTATTGTTAGTAAGCCATTCGTCCATAAGTTCATATTTTAACTTGTGTGCATTTTAGTCTAATAATATTGTTTTGTATATATCGAGATCTGTATGGTCATAACTCTTTTGATTTTGATAAAACAACAATTCAAACAAACCGGGTGTTAATGCCCAATTTTTATTTCCAATCATAATCTTTACATCGCTGATTTTGAGTGGTTATTCCCCATATCTCCATTTATATCTTTGTGTGGATCATAGACTTCATATATTTTCTTTCTTCAGCAGGAATTGTACGAAAAACAGTGTAATTTATTTCACTGTTGCAAAATGTACAAATGTACATTATTTAATCTATAGTGGTCCCAAGCATAAGTATGAATATCATCCTCTAGAATAAATCTTTTATCATCTAGATGGCTTTGAGATATTTTGGTAATTTTGTCTGTATATATTGTACTGAACCCGGTGCGCTTCGCTACCCCTTTTGATTTTATATGCCTTCAAGATTTTATAAACGAATATATGTTGGCTTCAAAAAAAATGAAAAAAATTCAAAAATTAAAAAAAAAACAAGTAAAAAAGCAGTTAGTTCGGCCGGGCCGAACTTTGAATACCCTCCACCTTTTGGAATGAATTAGAAAAATTTCAAAAAAAATAAAACCATTAAATTTTATTTTAAATCTTTACAATATCTTATATAGGAAGGTGCCGATATATGGGGGTATATATGATATTGTGGACCTATTAAGACAAATCTATGTCTGGGTGTAAAGTACTCACAAGGACTGTGGATTTTCTGATAATTCCATTGGAAAAAGTGGCTAACATCTTCAAAATACCGAATATCGGAGGGTACCGTTATATGAGGGCTATACGATATCGTAGACCGATATAGCCCATCTTCGAACTTGACCTGCTTGCAGACAAACGAGAAATTTGTGCAAAATTTTAGCTTCCTATCTTAATTCGTTTAGACTGTAGCGTGATTACAACAGACGGACAGAAGTACGGACAGTGCTAAATCGTCTTAGAATTTTACGCTGATCAAGAATATATATACTTTGTTGGGTCTAAAATGATTATTTCGATGAGTTACAACGGAATGACGAACTTAATATACCCTCCATACTATGTATGGTGGAGGGTATAAAAATCGTAATATTGCAATGCGTAAATAAACAAATAGCTCGGCTTCCCAACGCGAGAACATGACAGGAACAGCTGCCATGAGAAAAGCAGGAACATGCCAAATTTTGTCCGCATATACTAAGGGTTCGGATTTATTAATTTCACAGCAAATGCCAAGCGCGCAGTAAACTGCAATCTTTAGAAGTTGAGTGCATTTCTGTTGCAATTAGAGAATTCGTGGTAGCAACATACTTCCCCGTAATAATCGTATCCTCAATTAAATTGTTGTGTAGTTTTATACTGATAGCCTAATACCATTGTAAAGGCATTGTGTGTGTATGGTTCTTAATAAAATCGTATCCCAATCTGAACCGATTTCATAATAATTTGACAAAATTTGCTTTTACTACAAATTCCGTCACATCTGCCATATTTCATTAAAATTAGTGCGTCAATTACATGAAATCGGCCGAAAATATATATTTGGATATACATATCTAAATTTAAAATTTATTTTTTTACCAAATTTAGTCATTCATGCCGAATTTTATTGGACTCGGACATACGTATGGTGTTTTGTACATCAAATACATGAAATCGTCCGAAAATATATATGGGAGCTATATCCAAATCTGAATCGATTTCAATATAATTTGACAAATTTAGTTTTGTACCAAATTTAGTCACTCATACCGAATTTGATTGGAATCGGACATACGTATCGTGTTTTGTACATCAAATACATGAAATCGTCCGAAAATATATATGGGAGCTATATCCAAATCTGAATCGATTTCAATATAATTTGAAAAATTTAGTTTTGTACCATATTTAGGCACTCATGCGGAATTTCATTGGACTCGGACAAACGTATCGTGTTTGGTGCATCAAATAAACAATATCGGTCGAAAATATATATGGGAGCTACATCCAAATCTGAACCAATTCAAAATAATTTGTCAAATTTATTCTTGTTTCAAATTCCGTTACGCATTCCAAATTTGGAGACTGTATCTGTTACCTACCAATAGATATGTGCATATAAAATCTAAATTTTTGGGAGGTACCTCCGATTCTGATGCTATCTCCAGATCCAAGTGGAATTTCAAAATTTAAATATAGCCTATGTTACTTTCAGGCGATGTTGTAGTATACTTTTAAATTTTCAGGAAAATCTGTTTAGCGGTTTTCGAGTCCATAAATTATAAACAAACAGACATGCAAGCATTTTCCTCTTTTATAGATATAGATGGTGCCATAAAAAATCTTTTCTTTATAAAGACATTCTCTATATTTATCTACAATATATTTTTAGGGCCGACTTTAAAACCCTTACGTTTCTTTACTTCTTCACTTTCAACTACATTGATAGCGTAGATTTTGGGTCGAAGGCCTACAAATTCAATCATTGTTTTTTCCCTTAATCTCATCCTCCATTATGCCAAGTTTATTTTTATTAAGAAGAGGTATTTTATATATGCTATCCTGAGGTGTCAAATCTAACCAATATTTTATTTAAGGTTAATTCGAAATACAAATTCCATCCGTTAAATGTTAATATGAATGAGTCTGTATCCATATAGTTTAAACTGAAGTCATCACATCATCCAATAATTTTAGCTACAGTATTCACTGGAACTATTTTAAATTTCGTATTTGAAGTTCGTCCTCGTATAGTCCCCATGGAACGGGTTTCATATTTCAAGTTCCTTCCAAATGGTGGAGGGTATTAAAAGTTCAGTCCGACCGAACTTAGTTGCTTTTTTACTTGTATTTTATTTTTTGTCGATATTTTCCATTGTCTTACAGAATGAAGAATTATTCAATAACTTGTAAAAATCTTTTTCAAACCCCTTTGTTGTCTTTTCTCTTTTTTTTTCGATATGTAAGGAGCTAACCAAGCGCTTTATGTGAAAGTCAAAACTCTATGGACTTTTTTAAGAATCAGACTATGTTTCAGAGATTGCTTAAGCACTTTGTGGTGGATCGTGTATGTTTTTTGTCGGAAAAATCGGCAATTAATATTTCGAGTATTAAACCACCAACACATTTTTTTTTTCAAAAAAAAGCAAATCATTATATTTTTCGTGAAGGTGCAGGGTATATTTAATATTAAACCTTCCACAATGCACAATGCAGTAGAAGCATTGATAGGAATAGATAATATTACAGCTGATTATTATATATCTCCAGTTGAGTTTAAATCTTTTTCGGGGAGACATTCAGTCATAACTGTAATAATAAGTAAAAAAGCAGCTAAGTTCGGCCAGACCGAACTTTTAATACCCTCCACCATTTTGAAGCCTCTTGAAAAATTCAAAAAAAAAAAAAATCCGTAGAAAAACACCACTTAAATGAGAACTATTAATTGGGGGCTATACGACGACGTGGACCTGCAGTAACTTTTTGATAAAGGCTGTAGTACCGATTAGAAAATACCGAATATCGGGTAGTACCGTTATATGGGGGTTATACGATATCGTGGACCTATGTGGACAATTCTCCTTTAGGAGGTGAAGTACTCAGAAGGAACCCCTGGTGTGAATTTTTGGACAATTCCATTAAAAAGTGTGGCTAAAATTATTAAAATACCAAACACAAGGAGGTATCGTTGAATGGGGGATATACGATATCGTGGGGGTAAATTACTCAGAAGAAATTCCTTGTGTCGATTTTTAGACAATTCCATTAAAAAATGTGGCAGAAATCATTATAATACCGAATATTCGTAAGTACTGTTTCATGGGGGATATACGATGCCGTGGACCTATATAGCCAATTCTATTCCAGGAGGAAAGTACCCACAAAGGACTTCTTGTGTAGAATTTCAGATAATTCGATTGAAAAATTTGGCTACAATAATCAAAATACCGAATATCGGGGGGCACGGTTATGTGGGACGGATAGACGGACGAACAGGACTATATCGTCTTAGAATTTTACGCTGATCAACAATATATACTTTGTTGGGTCTCAAATTATTAATTCGATGAGTTACAATCGGAATGACGAAATAAATATACCCTCCATACTACGTATGGTGGTATAAAAATTGTCCTCTGGTTTGGAACTATCATAATTTGGGGTATCTTCATTATTTGCTAGTGTCTGGTTGAACACTTGGTTAGCCCCACTCGAATACCATTTTTGCAGAAATTGTGCATGTCTATATCTGAAAGCAGTTGAAGTTTAGTACATAGTATCCCATGATAGAGATGGTGCTGTAAAATACTGGGAAGGGCCAAGTTCGTGAATTCCCCTACATAACCTCATCTATAGTCATTTAAAGACCACTCAGTATCTGTCAACTTATTATAAAATTGGTCTTTAGATGGAAATTGTTTCTCCTTCAATTTTCCAAATGATGAAATATAGTCCTAGAGAAATACACCTTTCCTAGTCTTGAGTTCAAATGTTTAATAATCAGGAAAATGAGATCTGACAACAACAAAAGAATCTCGAGATAAATTCTTTACTAATTAATATAAAGAAGAAGGCATAAATCTATAACGAAGAACTAAGCTCTAATATATTCACTTTCTTCTTTTTATACCCTCCACCATACATAGTATGGAGGGTATATTAAGTTCGTCATTCCGTTTGTAACTCATCGAAATAATCATATTAGACCCAACAAAGTATATATATTCTTGATCAGCGTAAAATTCTAAGCCGATTTAGCCCTGTCCGTCCGTATGTCCATCTGTTGTAATCACGCTACAGTCGAAACGAATTAAGATAGGAAGCTAAAATGTGCACAGATCTCTCTATTGTCTGCAGGCAGGTCAAGTTCGAAGATGGGCTATATCGAACCACGATATCGTATAGCCACCATATAACGGTACCCCCCGATATTCGGTATTTTGATGATTTTAGCCACATTTTCCAATGGAATTGTCTGAAATTCCACACAAAGAGTCCCTTGTGAGTACTTTATCCCTTGGAAGAGAATTATCTATATAGGTCTAAGATATCGTATAGCCCCCATTAAACGGCACCCCCGATAATCGGTATTTTGATGATTTTAGCCACATTTTTTAACATAATTGTCTGAAATTCTTCACAAAGAGTTCTTTGTGAGTACTTTATCCCCTGAATGGGAATTGTCTATATAGGTCCACAATATCGTATAATAATAATAATACAGCGGTACCTCCCGATATTCGGCATTTTGATGATTTAAGCCACATTTTCCACATAATTTTAGCCACATTTTCCGAAATTGTCTGAAATTCTACACAAGGAGTTCTTTGTGAGTTTTTTACCCCAGACATAGATTTGTCTATATAGGTCCACAATATCATATATCCCCCCATATGTAGGCGCCTTCCGATGTTAGGTATTTTAAAGATTTTAACAGAATTTTAATGGATTTTTTTTTTTAAATTTTCTAATTCGTTTCAAATGGTGGACGGTATTCACTGCTTTTTTACTTGTTTTCTTTTGGCTTGTCATCCTCTTCTTGCTGCAATTCTTCATCATCTTCATCACTTGAATCTTCTTCCCCTACAATAACTGTACGGTTTAAAAAACTAATGTCGGTAGACTCGTTATCCGTATTATTATAATAAGACATTGCAATTTTTTTTTGTCTATAGGTTCGACTCTTTATTTCACCACCAAATTCAATTAATTCTTTAAAGAAGAGGTTGCAATCATACGAAGAAAAGTTGTAGCAAAATATCGGAAGAAATTTAGTTAGATGGTATTTCACCTTGCAATTGCACAAACATTTACAATATTGAATAAGGGTAAGTGCGCCTACGTTCGGCATGTCCCAGTAGTCGGCAGTTTTGAAATTTAAACATAAATAACTAAGAATAGAATTGACCAAATAATGAAATAATTGCAAAAAACCGTCAACAGTGTTCTCTGCTCTCTTTCTGTAAAAAACAATGAGTTCCGATCATTTATTACAAGAGAATAATGGTGTTCGTCAGTGAGTGATAAAGATATATATGGGAGCTATATCCCATATATATAAAATTTGGCAAAGATATTTTTGAGCTGTATTTGTATTTGAATATCGTTGTTACGGAGTGCATATTACGGCTGTGGGTAACATATACAACAAATCGGATGAACAATATATATGGGAGCTATAGCTATATCTGAACCGATCTTCACTTAATTTGGCTGCTTCCTTCTAGACTCAATTCGGCCGTATGTGCCAAATTCCATCCCATTTATAACAATATTAGACGCTTGGTGCACAATAAAAGGTAAATCAGACGAAGTTATATATGGGAGCTATATGCAAATCTGAACCGATCTCGATAAAATTTAGCAAAAGTATTTCTGAGCTGTATTTGATATATTTCCCTGAATATCGTTCTTACAGAGTGCATATTACGGCTGTGGGTAGCATATACCACAAATCGGATGAACATTATATATATGAGCTATAGCTATTTCTGAACCGATCTTTACTAAATTTGGCATACTACCTTCTAGACTCAATACGGTCGTATGTGTCAAATTCCATCACATTTGGGCAAATATTAGACGTTTGGTGGACAATAAAAGGTAAATCGGACGAAGTTGTATATGGGAGCTATATCCAAATCTGAACCGATCTCGATTAAATTTAGCAAAGGTACTTCTGAGCTGCATCTGATATATTAGCCCAAATATTGCTGTTACAGAGTGTATATTACGGCTGCGGAGGACAAAAATAACAAATCTGACAAAAATAACAAAAACAATATATATGGGAGCTATAGCTATATCTGAACCGATTTCGATCAAATTTGGCATACTTATTTTCAGGCCTATTTCAGGCCTTCCATACAATTCGGGCTGATATTACACGTTTGGTGCACAATAAAAGGCAAATCGGACGAAGATATATATATATATATATATATATATATAGGGCCTGTACGACAAGCACCTACCTGTTTGCCCCAAGCCATTACCATATTCAAATTCGAAACTTGAAATAAACGGTGAATAAAGTAGCCAAAATCATCAAAATACCGTACCGGAGGTACCGTTATATAGGAGCTATACGAAGACCTGGACCTGTATAGACAATATTCTGTCACAGGCTGTAGTATCCATTTCGAACTTCAAATGCCAAATATGAAACGATTCCGGTGAATTATGTCGCTAAAATTATCAATATACCGAATATCGGGAGGTACCGTTATATGGGAGCTATATGTAAACGTGGACCTACATGACCCATTTACTTAACGAAAAATAGCGTGATTACAACAGACAGGCATGGCTAAACCCTGGTCAAGAATATATATACTTTGTTGGGTCTGACATGAGTATTTCGAGGAGTTACAAACGGAGTGACAAAATGAATATACCCTTCATAGTATGGTGGAGGGTATAAAAACATACAAATCAAGCATTTTTCTGTTATATTATTTAATGCCGATATTAGGAACAGAAAAAAAAACGATTTGCTAGTGGTCGGCATGGGATGCCGATTACTAAAAAATATCATTTTTGACCAATTTCACCAAAACTTGAGAAAAGTATTAAAAAATAATCTAAATAAAAAATAACTCAAATAAAACCAGTAAGGAAAGCTCAAAAGTCGGGCGGGGCCGACTATATGATACCCTACACCACTATGGATATTTAGTAGAGCTCTCGTAAAAAGGTTTATACAGGGCATTTCAGAGCTCTATGAGATATTTGGTACAAAATCAAAATCTATCTAATTCTATCGTGCATTTTACGAACTATAGCTATATCTGAACCGATTTTCACCAAGTTTGATGTATTTGATTCTAGGCTGAATTCGGTCAGATTTGCCAAAACCCAGGACATTTGGGCTGATATTGGACATTTGGTGCGCAATCAACACGAAATTGGATGAAGATATATATAGGAGGTATATCCAAAACTGAACCGATATTTGTAAAACTGAAAAAGAAGATATTTCTTGGCTGCATCTGATACCAAATATTATTCTTGTATCGTACATTTTTCGAATTTGAGGGACTTAAAGTACAAATCGGATGAAAGGTATATATAGGAGCTATAGCTGTATCCGACCGATTTTCACTAAATTTGATGTACCAATATTAGCCATTTGCTGCACATTTAATCCGAAATCGGATGAAGATATATTTGGGAGCTATAGCTATATCTGAAACGACTTTTACTAAAATTGGTGTCCTTGCTTCTAGGCTGAATTTGGCCAGATATGCCAAAATTCATGCCATTTCGGTTGATATTGGCCATTTGTTGCACAATTAACTCGAAATCGAATGAAGATACATATGGGTGCTATATCCAAATCTGAACAGATTTTGAGAAAATTAAAAGCGACTACTTTTGGGCTTTATCTGATACCTGGTACCAAATATCATTCCTGTGAAGAGTATATTACGAATGTAAGGGACTTAAAGAGCAAATCGGATGAAACATATTTATCGAGCTAGAGCTATATCTGAACCGATTTTTACTAAAATGTGTGTACTTGCTTATAGGCTGGTTTCGGTCGGATTTGCCAAAATTCATGCCATTTGGGCTGATATTGGCCATTTGATGCACAATTAACACGAAATCGGATGAAGATATATATGGGAGGCATATCCAAATCGGAACAGATTTTAATAAAATTAAAATCAACTATTTTTGGGCTTTATCTGATAACTGGTACCAAATATCATTTCTGTGGAGTGCATATTACGAATGTGAGGGATTTAAAGACGAAATCGGATGAAACATATATATGGGAGCTATAGCTATATCTGAACCGATTTTTACTAAAATTGGTGTACTTGCTTCTAAGCTGGTTTCGGTCGGATTTGCCAAAATTGATGCTATTACGGCCATTTGGTGGTCAATAACCCGAAATCGGATGAAGATATATATGGGAGCTATATCCAAATCTGAACCGATTTCGATAAAATTTAAAACAGCTATTCCTGTGCTCCATCTAATACCTGGTACCAAATATCACGGTTGTGGAGTGAACATTACGAATGTAAGGGACTAAAACACTAAATCGGATGAAACATATATATGGTTGCTATATCTGTATCTGAACCGATTTTCACTAAATTTGATATACTTGCTTCTAGGCTGAATTTGGTCCGATGTACTAAAATTCAGTCCATTTGGACTTATATCGGCCATTTGGTGCACAATTAACCCGAAATCGGATGAAGATATATATGGGAGCTATATCCAAATCTGAACCGATTTCGATAAAATTACAAACAGCTATTTCTGGGCTGTACCTTATATCTGGTACCAAATATCACGGTTGTGGAGTGAACATTACGAATGTAAGGGACTAAAACACTAAATCGGATGAAACATATATATGCTTGCTATATCTATATCTGAACCGATTTTCACTAAATTTGATGTACTTGCTTCTAGGCTGAATTTGGTCCGATGTACTAAAATTCAGTCCATTTGGGCTTATATCGGCCATTTGGAGCACAATTAACCCGAAATCGGATGAAGATATATATGGGAGCTATATCCAAATCTGAACCGATTTTCTCCAAATTTGTTGTATTTACTTTAAGGCTAATATCGGTCACATGTGCCAAAATTCGGGCCATTTGGGCTGATATTGGCCATTTGGTGGTCAATTAACCCGAAATCGGATGAAGATATATATGGGAGCTATATCCAAATCTGAACCGATTTCGATAAAATTTAAAACAGCTATTTCTGTGTTTCATCTAATACCTGGTACCAAATATCACGGTTGTGGAGTGCATAGTAGGAATGTGAGGGACTTAAAGATCAAATCGGATGAAAGATATATATGGGAGCTATAGCTATATCTGAACCGATTTTCTCCAAATTTGATATACTTGCTTCTAGGCCGAACCCGGTTAGGTGTGCCAAAATTCAGGTGATTTGGACTGATAGTGGACATTTGGTGCTCATTTAACCCGAAATCGGATGAAGATATATATGGGAGCTATATCTAAATTTGATCCGATTCTCACCAATTTCAATAGGGTTCGTCCTTGGGCCAAAAAAATATTGTTTGGAAAATTTCATCTCAATCGGATAATAAATGCGACCTGCATTTTGTTCACAAGAATACATGGACAGACGGACGGACGGACGGACGGACGGACGGACGGACGGACGGACAGACGGACGGACATGCATAAATCGACTCAGAAAGTGATTCTATGAAGGTTCTCAAAAGTAACTATGGGTCTATCTCGTTTCCTTCTCCATGTTACAAACAAATGCACAAAGACATAATACCCTTACCACTATGTGGTGTAGGGTATAAAAATAGTTTTGAGTCGGCAGTTGCTTTTATTTGTGCTTTTTGACCAACTTTTTATACCCTCCACCATACTATGGAGGGTATATTAATTTTGTCATTCCGTTTGTAACTCCTCGAAATATTCATGTCAGACCCAACAAAGTATATATATTCTTGATCAGCGTAAAATTCTAAGACGATTTAGCCATGTCAGTCTGTCTGTCTGTCTGTCTGTCTGTTGTAATCACGCTATCTTTCGAACAAATTGAGATAGAAGGCTAAAATTTTGCACACATGTATTTTTTCCCAGTAGGCAGGTTAAGTTCGTAAATGGGCCATGTAGGTCCAAGTTATCATATAGCCCCCATATAACGGTACCTCCCGAAATTCGGTATTTTGATGATTTTAGCGACATTATTCACCGGAATTATTTCAAATTTGGCATTTGAAGTTTGTAATGGATGCTTCAGCCTAAGACAAAAAATTATCTGTGCAGGTCCACGTCTTCCTGTAGCCCCCATATAACGGTACCCCCCGATATTCGGTTTTTTGATGATTTTAGCGACATTGTTTACCGAAATCGTTTCAAATTTGGTATTTGAAGTTCGTAATGGATACTACATCCTAAATCTAAAAATGAGCCATGTAGGTCCACGTCTTCATATAGCCCCCATATAACGGTACCCCCGATATTCGGTATTTTGATGATTTTAGCGACATTGTTTACCGGAATCGTTTCAAATTTGGTATTTGAAGTTCGTAATGGATACTTCATCCAAAGTCAAAGAATGAGCCATGTAGGTCCACGTCTTCATATAGCTCCCATATAACGGTACCCCTCGATATTCGGTATTTTAATGATTTTAGCGACATTATTTACAGGGATTGTTTCAAATTTCGTATGTGAAGTTCGTAATGGATACTTCAGCCCATGCCAGAAAATTGTCTGCGCAGGTCCACGTCTTCGTATAGCCCCCATATAACGGTACCCCCCATATTCGGTATTTTGACGATTTTAGCTACATTATAAACAGATTTTTCTTCAAGTTTCGCATTTAAATATTGTAATAATTTATGACAAAAGTTGCCTATGCAGGCCCACGTCGTCGTATAAGCATTCGGTATTTTTAAGATTTTAACAGAATTTTTAACGGGTTTTATTTTTTGGAAATTGCCAAATTTGTACCAAATGGTGGAGGGTATTAAAAGTTCGGCCCGGGCGAACTTACAGCTTTTTTACTTGTTAAAATTAAGTAGGCTTAGAACAGTGTTGGTTTGTTTGTTCGGGATACCGTAGTATTTTGTTGTTGCAAAATGGTCAGGCTTTAACCCTTTTTGTTGTTTTTATAAAAACAACGTTTGTTTATTATTGGAGAACGATGGTAATGTTTACCAGGGGGTAAGGCAGGGAATACCTAGGTTTCGGAAAGAGCCACCAATCCTCATCAGTTCCCTTGTTATACCCTCCACCATACTATGGAGGGTATATTAATTTTGTCATTCGGTTTGTAACTCCTCGAAATACTCACGTCAGACCCAACAAAGTATATATATTCTTAATCAGCGTAAAATTCTAAGACGATTTAGCCATGTCCGTCTGTCTGTCTGTGTGTCTGTCTGTCCGTCTGTCTGTCTGTCTGTCTGTTGTAATCACGCTATCTTTCGAACAAATTGAGATAGAAGGCTAAAATTTTGCACACATGTATATTTTGCCAGTAGGCAGGTTAAGTTCGTAAATGGGTTATGAAGGTCCAAGTTTTCATATAGCCCCCATATAACGGTAACTCTCGATATTCGGTATTTTGATGATTTTAGCGACATTATTCACCGGAATTGTTTCAAATTTGGCATTTGAAGTTCGTAATGGACACTACAGCCTAAGACAGAAAATTATCTGTGCAGGTCCACGTCTTCGTATAGCCCCCATATAACGGTACCCCCCGATATTCGGTATTTTGATGATTTTAGCGACATTATTTAAGGGAACCGTTCCAAATTTGGTACTTGAAGTTCCTAATGGATACTACATCCTAAGTCAAAAAATGAGCCATATAGGTCCACGTCTTCCTATAGCCCCCATATACCGTACCTCCCCCGATATTCGGTATTTTGATGATTTTAGCGACATTATTTAACGGAACCGTTCCAAATTTGGTATTTGAAGTTCGTAATAGATACTGCAGCAGAAAGCAGAAAATGGACCATGTAGGTCCACGTCTTCGTATAGGCCCCATATACCGTACCCCCCGATATTCAGTATTTTGATGATTTTAGCGGAATTATTTACCGGGATTGTTTCAAATTTCGCATGTGAAGTTCGTAATGGATACTTCAGCCCATGCCAGAAAATTGTCTGTGCAGGTCCACGTCTTCGTATAACCCCCATATAACGGTACCCCCCGATATTCGGTATTTTGATGATTTTAGCGACATTATTTATCGGGATTGTTTCAAATTTCGCATTTGAAGTTCGTAATGGATACTTCAGCCCATGCCAGAAAATTGTCTGTGCAGGTCTACGTCTTCGTATAGCCCCCATATAACGGTACCCCCTATATTCGGTATTTTGATGATTTTAGCTACATTATAAACAAATTTTTCTTCAAGTTTCCCATTTAAATGTTGTAATAACTTATGACAAAAGTTGCCTATGCAGGTATACGTCGTCGTGTAGACATTCGGTATTTTTAAGATTTTAACAGAATTTTTAAAGGATTTTTTTTTATTTTATTTATTTATTTATTTTATTTTTTTTTTTTTTTGGAAATTGCCAAATTTGTACCAAATGGTGGAGGGTATTAAAAGTTCGGCCCGGCCGAACTTACAGCTTTTTTACTTGTTTTTTGTCTGGGATATTCTCCCCAGAAGTTATTTTAAAAACAAGTTAAAAAGTATCAGTCGGTATTGCCGACAGATATATACCCTCAGCCTATGTTCGATTAAATAATCGAAATATATTTGACTAGTGTTACAATTATTCAAACGTTTGAACCTCTATAGACCCGGTTCCGAAGGAATGGGCCAATATTGTCCATTTTGTATCAGACCCAAAAATATGATATTAATATTCCAACGTTCCTGGTATGGATTATATTGACTCACTCCTTCACTTCTTATGAGATATGTAATAATTTTTAGAAAATGTTAAAATGTGCGTGATGTACCATATAGAGTCTACCGGAATATTCAATTTTTATACTTCATCTGATACAAATAAAAAATATTGAGCCAATTTTATGCGAAATCATAAATTCCGATAAATGTCATATTCATATCAGGCTTCTTATTGAGAAAAATATTTGAGCATAGCAAGTAGTAAAGAATTGAATCGAATCAATTTAGAAAGTTATGACAGATAAAATTATTGAAAATTGTGACCCTTTGTGGGTGAGGTACCAGAAGGGGTTCGCAGATATATATCAACTTCATAACAGATCTTGTGTTAGCAAAAAGAATTTTATGTGTGAAATTTGAAGAGATTTGGATGCTTATTTCGCTTTATTAGAGCGTTTTGTTTTTCAAAATCTTGAACCCTAAGTATGGGGGAGGTACCAGAAGAAATTGTTCGATCTATACCACCTTTATAACAGATCTTGTGTTGATAGAAATATTGAGATGTGCCAAGTCTAAATGGATTCTGATCTTAATGTGGCTGTTTCTCTCCGTATGAGACGCTGATGTTCTCTCAGGCATACAAACCGTAACCGCATAGAAATAAAAATAAATAAATAAAACCAAATAAGGATTAGTATTAAATATAATATAAATGACCGTTTATTGAAACGTTGTGAGAGTTTGTCAACCCGAGTCGACAGATTACCTTTGTTATGCGGTTAGCTCCGTAGCTAGCAAGAGAGTCACTATGAATGCCAAGTCGCAATGCATCGAGGTGGCTGGAAGCACCGATGATTCCAGGAAATCTATAACAGCAACACGGGCTGAGAGAGTTGTAGAGAAATGACTTGGAAAAGCTGCCTACGGTCCGAGCTGTGCGAACGTAGGCCCCAAGGAGAGTTGTAGGGAAAATCTTCAGACTAGGAAGGCTTTCTCCCTATGGTCCGAACCAAGCGAACGTAGGCTCCAAGGGGAAGTTGCAGGCAACCTTTTAGCCCAAGAATGCATCTCTCTACGGTCCGTACTAAGCGAACGTAGGCTCTCTGGATCGTTTGGCAATTTGCAATTCTAACTTAAACATTGCCGCCCAACTTAAAACATTGGACAATGTTACAATAATTATAAATATAAATTAGTTTGCAATATTAATTATTCTCGTATTCTTTTGTACCAAATTGCGTGGAATCAATATAATTCGTATTAGCCATTTAATTTATGGTAGCAAGCAATGTTATAGAATCAATAAGTTAAGAACTTAATCAAAGTAACTTAATAGTAAGAAGAGGTGAGATCAGTTTCTAGTGAGCGTATTTCATATTTTGTTTATAAATTCATTTGTAAATTTATAACGAGTGTATAGCTTAAAATTATCCATCCAAAAACCGTATATTGTGGCATAAATAATCCACACAAGAAGAAAGCGTAATTTAATTGGCGAGAACGACGCGCTTTTTTACTGGTCGCCGTACCATCCCTTGTGATGTCTTTACGCCAATTAGCCGAACCATTCCATCATCGCCGTGTTGAACCTTAACAACTCGATCTAGCCTCCATGCCAAATTTTGTAAGTTTTCTTCCCGTTTTCTATTACAAAACGGGCCGAACTTTAAATACCCTCCACCATTTAGAACGAATTTGAACATTTTCGAAAAAGATAACATTCGCCAAAAATTCTGTAAACATTTTTATAATACCGATTATAGCCGTTATATTAGGCCCTGTACGACAAGCACCTACATAGGCATTGTTTGCCCCAAGCCATTACCATATTCAAATTCGAAACTTGAAATAGACGGTGAATAAAGTAGCCAAAATTATCAAAATACCGTAGATAGGGAGGTACCGTTATATAGGAGCTATACGAAGACCTGGACCTGTATAGACAATATTCTGTCACAGGCTGTAGCTTCCATTACGAACTTCAAATACGACATCTCAAACAATTTCGGTGAGTATTGTACCAAAAATCGTCAAAATACCGAATATAAGGAGGTACTGATATATGGGGCCTTTACGAACACCTGGACCTGCATAGGCAATTTTCTGTCACAGACTGTAGTTCGCATTACGAAATCTAAATACGTAATTTGACGCTAAAATACGAATAATGACGCTAAAATCATCAAAATGCCGAATATTGGGAGGTACCATTATAATGGGGCTATACGAAGACGTGGACCTGCACAGACAATTTTCTGTCTCAGGCTGTAGTATCCATTTCGAACTTCAAATGCCAAATATGAAACGATTCCGGTGAATTATGTCGCTAAAATTATCAAAATACCGAATATCGGGAGGTACCGTTATATGGGGGCTACATGTAAACGTGGACCTACATGACCCATTTACTTAACAAAAAATAGCGTGATTACAACAGACAGACAGACAGGCATGGCTAAACCCTGGTCAAGAATATATATACTTTGTTGGGTCTGACATGAGTATTTCGAGGAGTTACAAACGGAGTGACAAAATGAATATACCCTTCATAGTATGGTGGAGGGTATAAAAACATTCAAATCAAGCATTTTTCTGTTATATTATTTAATGCCGATATTAGGAACAGAAAAAAAAACGATTTGCTAGTGGTCGGCAGGGGATGCCGATTACTAAAAAATATCATTTTTGACCAATTTCACCAAAACTTGAGAAAAGTATTAAAAAATAATCTAAATAAAAAATAACTCACATAAAACAAGTAAAAAAGCTGTAAGTTCGGCCGGGCCGAACTTTTAATACCCTCCACCATTTGGTACAAATTTGGCAATTTCCAAAAAAAAAATAAAATAAATAAATAAATAAAATAAAAAAAAAATCCTTTAAAAATTCTGTTAAAATCTTAAAAATACCGAATGTCTATACGACGACGTATACCTGCATAGGCTACTTTTGTCATAAGTTATTACAACATTTAAATGCGAAACTTGAAGAAAAAATTTTTTATAATGTAGCTAAAATCATCAAAATACCGAATATAGGGGGTACCGTTATATGGGGGCTATACGAAGACGTGGACCTGCACAGACAATTTTCTGGCATGGGCTGAAGTATCCATTACGAACTTCAAATGCGAAATTTAAAACAATCCCGGTAAATAATGTCGCTAAAATCATCAAAATACTGAATATCGGGGGGTACGGTATATGGGGCCTATACGAAGACGTGGACCTACATGGTCCATTTTCTGTTTTCTGCTGCAGTATCTATTACGAAATTCAAATACCAAATTTGGAACGGTTCCGTTAAATAATGTCGCTAAAATCATCAAAATACCGAATATCGGGGGAGGTACGGTATATGGGGGCTATAGGAAGACGTGGACCTACATGGCTCATTTTTTGACTTAGGATGTAGTATCCATTACGAACTTCAAATACCAAATTTGGAACGGTTCCGTTAAATAATGTCGCTAAAATCATCAAAACACCGAATATCGGGGGTACCGTTATATGGGGGCTATACGAAGACGTGGACCTGCACAGATAATTTTCTGTCTTAGGCTGTAGTATCCATTACGAACTTCAAATGCCAAATTTGAAACAATTCCGGTGAATAATGTCGCTAAAATCATCAAAATACCGAAAATCGAGAGTTACCGTTATGTGGGGGCTATATGAAAACTTGGACCTACATAACCCATTTACGAACTTAACCTGCCTACTGGTAAAATATACATGTGTGCAAAATTTTAGCCTTCTATCTCAATTTGTTCGAAAGATAGCGTGATTACAACAGACAGACAGACGGACAGACAGACAGACAGACAGACACACAGACAGACAGACGGACATGGCTAAATCGTCTTAGAATTTTACGCTGATCAAGAATATATATACTTTGTTGGGTCTGACGTGAGTATTTCGAGGAGTTACAAACGGAATGACAAAATTAATATACCCTCCATAGTATGGTGGAGGGTATAAAAATAGTTTTGAGTCGGCAGTTGCTTTTATTCGTGCTTTTTGACCAACTTTTTAAAATTAAGTAGGTTTAGAACAGTGTCGGCTTGTTTGTTCGGGATACCGTAGTATTTTGTTGTTGCAAAATGGTCAGGCTTTATCCCTTTTTTGTTGTTTTTATAAAAACAACGTTTGTTTATTAGTGGAGAACGATGGTAATGTTTACCAGGGGGTACGGCAGGGAATACCTTGGTTTCGGAAAGAGCCACCAATCCTCATCAGTTCCTTTGTTTTTTGTCTGGGATATTCTCCCCAGAAGTTATTTTAAAAATAACTTCTATGACAAAAAAACCTTTTTTACCCAAGTGACGAGATCGTAAGCTCAATAGAAGAGGAACCAAAGAATTAAATAAAACTAAAATTCTTTTAGAAAGTCTTCTAAATCTTACAACCGCGCTTATAAACATTTACATCTTTCTCCACTTGTTATGCTTTCATTCAACCTGAACGAAGTAGCATAACAATGTAAGTTGGCTTTGTCTGTTACAACAAAAATCCCTTCGTCGACCGTGCCTTGCCTATTAATAGAACAGTGTTGGTTTGTTTGTTCGGGATACCGTAGTATTTTGTTGTTGCAAAATGGTCAGGCTTTAACCCTTTTTTGTTGTTTTTATAAAAACAACGTTTGTTTATTAGTGGAGAACGATGGTAATGTTTACAAGGGGGTAAGGCAGGGAATACCTAGGTTTCGGAAAGAGCCACCAATCCTCATCAGTTCCCTTGTTTTTTTTTCTGGGATATACTCCCCA
The DNA here is from genome assembly GCF_030504385.1 of Musca domestica. Classification (NCBI taxonomy): domain Eukaryota; kingdom Metazoa; phylum Arthropoda; class Insecta; order Diptera; family Muscidae; genus Musca; species Musca domestica. Next base: position 11,098,354 of record NW_026712328.1, on the reverse strand, counting down.
GAAGTTATTTTAAAAACAAGTTAAAAAGTATCAGTCGGTATTGCCGACAGATATATACCCTCAGCCTATGTTCGATTAAATAATCGAAATATATTTGACTAGTGTTACAATTATTCAAACGTTTGACCCTCTATAGAGCCGGTTCCGAAGGAATGGGCCAATATTGTCCATTTTGTATCAGACCCAAAAATATGATATTAATATTCCAACGTTCCTGGTATGGATTATATTGACTCACTCCTTCACTTTTTATGAGATATGTAATAATTTTTAGAAAATGTTAAAATGTGCGTGATGTACCATATAGAGTCTACCGGAATATTCAATTTTTATACTTCATCTGATACAAATAAAAAATATTGAGCGAAATATTGGGCTAAATTACAAGAAAGGATATTTATATCCAATTTTATGCGAAATCATAAATTCCGATAAATGTCATATTCATATCAGGCTTCTTATTGAGAAAAATATTTGAGCATAGCAAGTAGTAAAGAATTGAATCGAATCAATTTAGAAAGTTATGACAGATAAAATTATTGAAAATTGTGACCCTTTGTGGGTGAGGTACCAGAAGGGGTTCGCAGATATATATCAACTTCATAACAGATCTTGTGTTAGCAAAAATAATTTTATGTGTGAAATTTGAAGAGATTTGGATGCTTATTTCGCTTTATTTGAGCGTTTTGTTTTTCAAAATCTTGAACCCTAAGTATGGGGGAGGTACCAGAAGAAATTGTTCGATCTATAACACCTTTATAACAGATCTTGTGTTGATAGAAATATTGAGATGTGCCAAGTCTAAATGGATTCTGATCTTAATGTGGCTGTTTCTCTCCGTATGAGACGCTGATGTTCTCTCAGGCATACAAACCGTATCCGCATAGAAATAAAAATAAATAAATGAAACCAAATAAGGATTATTATTAAATATAATATAAATGACCGTTTATTGAAACGTTGTGAGAGTTTGTCAACCCGAGTCGACAGATTACCTTTGTTATGCGGTTAGCTCCGTAGCTAGCAAGAGAATCACTATGAATGCCAAGTCGCAATGCATCGAGGTGGCTGGAAGCACCGATGATTCCAGGAAATCTATAACAGCAACACGGGCTGAGAGAGTTGTAGAGAAATGACTTGGAAAAGCTGCCTACGGTCCGAGCTGTGCGAACGTAGGCCCCAAGGAGAGTTGTAGGGAAAATCTTCAGACTAGGAAGGCTTTCTCCCTACGATCCGAGCCAAGCGAACGTAGGCTCCAAGGGGAAGTTGCAGGCAACCTTTTAGCCCAAGAATGCATCTCTCTACGGTCCGTACTAAGCGAACGTAGGCTCTCTGGATCGTTTGGCAATTTGCAATTCTAACTTAAACATTGCCGCCCAACTTAAAACATTGGACAATGTTACAATAATTATAAATATAAATTAGTTTGCAATATTAATTATTCTCGTATTCGTTTGTACCAAATTGCGTGGAATCAATATAATTCGTATTAGCCATTTAATTTATGGTAGCAAGCAATGTAATAGAATCAACAAGTTAAGAACTTAATCAAAGTAACTTAATAGTAAGAAGACGTGAGATCAGTTTCTAGTGAGCGTATTTCATATTTTGTTTATTAATTCATTTGTAAATTGATAACGAGTGTGTAGCTTAAAATTATCCATCCAAAAACCGTATATTGTGGCATAAATAATCCACACAAGAAGAAAGCGTAATTTAATTGGCGAGAACGACGCGCTTTTTTACTGGTCGCCGTACCGTCCCTTGTGATGTCTTTACGCCAATTAGCCGAACCATTCCATCATCGCCGTGTTGAACCTTAACAACTAGATCTAGCCTCCATGCCAAATTTTGTGAGTTTTCTTCCCGTTTTCTATTACAAAACGATTGAGGTACAGCTGAACCTCTGCGAAATCTCTTAATCGGAGGAGACAATATTGAATCGCCTAAAAGATTTTCCTTTTTTTCGAAATGCAGCCTAGAATTAAAAACTTGCATATGTTTTGCTAACAATGGACCCGTTAGGATCCAACCGAATGCCGTATTTTGAGCTACAAGTGACCCTAGAACCTTTTGATGATCTCCCTCTAACACTATCTGGGGATACATATCAGCACCTATCAACAAATCTACCGGACGACTGTCAAAGAGGTGAAAATCAGCTAATCGTAGCTTGTGCAATTGATCAAAAAGATTAGACCGAACAGCAAATGAAGGCAAGTTTTTCGAAATCTGAGGGAGAATGAAAGCGACTGTCTCAAGCTTACCAGAAGGAATGTGGTTAGAACCAAGGCAAATCGATCAATTTTTCCTTACTGTGGTAGAAACGGAACCGTTGACACCAGAAACCGTAGCATCTACCGTACGTACTGGTAACCGAAGTTGCTTTTGAATGCGATCAGTAATGAATGAAGGATCAATTAGAGCCCGAACTGGATAAGAGGCACCCTGATGAAGGATATTGACCATAGCCTTACCTAGCAATACATTCCTATTCTGCGAAGTGTGAAAAACTTGCGCATTGCTGGTAGTGGGATTAGAACGAGTAGAAGTGGATGCGACGTTAGGATTTGATAAAGCAAACGAGGGCGAGGGTGAGCTATTTGATACCCGAGTATCACTGCTTTGTCTATGTATTAACGAATGATGAGTGCCTTTGCAAATACTACACCGATTAGAACTTTTGCACTCTTTAACTGAATGTCCCCGAGACAGACAGTTCCAACAACATCCCTGTGTTTTGACAACAGACAATTTCTTTTCTATCGACAATATTCGGAATTTAGGACATGACCGAAGTGAATGATATTGTTTGGGACAGAGCGAACAAAAGAATTCCGAAGAGGATTTGGCGTGAACATTTAGCGAAGCATTATTGAAGTGAGGCTGAACCTTGGCTTGATTCGATCTGGTATGCGAATCAGAACCCTTAATGTCCCGTAAACAATCAAGAGTCTGAATTCTCTCAGTCAGAAATAAATCTAAATCTATCCACGAAGATAATGCCGATTTATCGCGTATACTTTGCTCCCACAAGGTGACCGTTAACCTAGACAAACGTTGAATACACAAAAAGACTAAAATAGGATCCCATTGATCCGTTGGAATATCGTAAACAGCCATAGCCGACAAGCAGGCGTTTATACCTCGTTGAAGAATTTTTAAATTAGAACTAGTCTCTCGATCTACCGTGAATGTCCCCGAGACAGACAGTTCCAACAACATCCCTGTGTTTTGACAACAGACAATTTCTTTTCTATCGACAATATTCGGAATTTAGGACATGACCGAAGTGAATGATATTGTTTGGGACAGAGCGAACAAAAGAATTCCGAAGAGGATTTGGCGTGAACATTTACCGAAGCATTATTGAAGTGAGGCTGAACCTTGGCTTGATTCGATCTGGTATGCGAATCAGAACCCTTAATGTCCCGTAAACAATCAAGAGTCTGAATTCTCTCAGTCAGAAATAAATCTAAATCTATCCACGAAGATAATGCCGATTTATCGCGTATACTTTGCTCCCACAAGGTGACCGTTAACCTAGACAAACGTTGAATACACAAAAAGACTAAAATAGGATCCCATTGATCCGTTGGAATATCGTAAACAGCCATAGCCGACAAGCAGGCGTTTATACCTCGTTGAAGAATTTTTAAATTAGAACTAGTCTCTCGATCTACCGTGGGAAGGTCAAATAAAATCTTGAGATGACTATTCACAATGACTCGTTTATTGTCAAAAGTACTCTTTAAAGTGGTACAAGCTAAAGTGAAACTTCGGTGAGTGAGAGGAAATTTGTTTACGATTTCCCTAGCTTCCCCGGATTTTTTTTGCACTAAATGACAAAGTTTCTCTATATCACTTAAGCGGGCATTGTTTATGAAAACCGTACTAAACAAATCCCGAAAAGTCGGCCATGAAAGGAAATCTCCTTTGAAAACTTCAATATCGCACGGAAGAAGGGTAAGGGAGTGAACATTATCCGAAGGAAATCAACCTGAGACGTTGTGTCTAGCACTTTTCATTGAATCAACTTCAGAAGCAATTGTATCGACCTGTGTTCCCATATCCTTAGATTTTCGGGACGACGAACTTAAATTGGGAACTGCGTTTTCCGAAGTTTCAACTAATGACACAATAGAACCATTTAAGATAGAATTAGAAGGTGACGATGGGAGTTTCCGATATTCGGTAAGTCTCCGCTTAATGGCCGAAAGACATTTAATATATGTCTGATGCGAAACTTCATATTTACTGTCTTCTGAATCGATATCCTCTTTTCGTGAATCTACCGATGACATCAAATAGTCCAGGCATTTATCAAACATTTCCTGAACTTTTGCCTACAATTTTTCGATTTCTCGGGAACAAACATCTAGTTCAAACTCATCAATGTCCTCATCGCGCACGAAATTGAAATGTGCGTCAAATTTAATGAGAGCATCCGAAGCTCTAATAAACATGTCCAAAGGTGTGAACGGCATGGTGAATAAGTATTAAAGCCAGAAAAGAAATTACTTGAAATTTCGACGAGAAAGTGCACGAACCACTGAATATCAAATCGTACTCAATAAGATGGACGATGGAGGAGTTCTACTATTTATCGCAAGTCAGAAAATGCAAAAACAAGCACTATATAAGCCACAGATATCTAAAAATATTTGTTTAACACCAAATTATTATTTAACTGCCAAAACTAATTCCATAAATTATATTTCAAACTTTCGATAGGACCGTCCGTAGGGTGTGCGTCTAGCGAAAAAAGAAAAAAAAACTAAAATTCCAAGAAATACCACCAAGTTGATTTTTGAAGCAAGAAAATATAAAAATCTTTATAATCCAATAAATTTTCCAAGAAATATTAAGTTTATTCTTCCGCCGTTCCGATGTGACCGAATGTAGGGTACGCAATAATTAAGAAATTGTTGCCCAATACAACAAAACTAAAAATAGTACTCTTTATAACCAGGAAACCAAGCAATTATTTTATATAAAGTTTAAAAATATACTGTATTTTATTCTGGCAAAAATAATATCAGTATTCGTATATATGTGGTTGGCTGTAGGGTGCAAATGTCCAAAAACCCCGTTGGTAGCAAAATATGTATTCAACTAAGAAAAAACACCAACTGTCTATTTTCATAAATTTATTTAAAAATAAATAATGGATTTTTCACCTGCGACCCACTGTGCAGCGAAATAAAGAAAGAAGACAAGTCGACAGCGTAGTCAACGTGCCTGTGGTGGTGCATAAGCAAGCGGCAGAGCAGCAACAACTGACTGCGTTGTTGTTAGAAAACAAGTTAAAAAGCAGTAAGTTCGGCCGGGCCGAACTTTGAATACCCTCCACCTATTGGAACGAATTTAAAAATTTTCAAAAATAAAATTCTTAACAAATTCTGTTAAAATTTTAAAAATACCAAATATGGCCGTCTATTGGGGTCTATACGACGTGGACCTACATAGGCATTCAAACTCGAAACTTGAAATAAACAGTGAACAATATAGCTAAAATCGTCAAAATATCGCATCTAGGGAGGTACTGTTATATCGGAGCTGTGCGAAGACCTACACCTGCATAGACAATTATCTGTCACAGGCTGTAGAATCAATTACGAACTTCAAATACCACATCTCAAACAATTTCGATGGGTATTGTACCTAAAATCGTCAAAATACCGAATATAGGGAGGTACTGATATATGGGGCCTATACGAAGACCTGGACCTACATAGGCAATTTTCTGTCACAGATTGTAGATCTCATAACGAACTCCAAATACGTAATTTGAAACAACTCTGGTGAATAATGACGCTAAAATCATCAAAATACCGAATATTGGGAGGTACCCTTATATGGGGGCTATAGAAGACGTGGACCTGCACAAACAATTTTCTGTCTTAAGGTGTAGCATTCATTTCGAACTTCAAATACCAAATTTGAAAAAATACCGTTAAATAATGTCGCTAAAGTCATCAAAATACCGAATGTAGGGAGATACCGTTATATGGGGGCTATACGAAGACGTGGACCTGCATAGACAATTTTCTGTCTTAGGGTGTAGTATCCATTTCGAACTGCAAATACCAAATTTGAAACAATTCCGGTGAATAATGTCGCTAAAATCATCAAAATACCGAATATCGGGAGGTACCGTTATATGGGGACTATATGAAAACGTGGACCGACATGACCCATTTACGAACTTAACCTGCCTACTGGAAAAATAAACATGTGTGCAAAATTTTAGCCATCTATCTCAATTCATTCGAAAGATAGCGTGATTACAACAGACAGACAGACGGACAGACAGACGGAAACCGCTAAATCGACTTAGAATTTTACGCTGATCAAGAATATATATACTTTGTTGGGTCTGACATGAGTATTTCGAGAAGTTACAAACGGAATGACAAACGAAAGATTGCGTGATTACAACATACAGACAGACGGACATCGCTAAATCGACTTAAAATTTTACGCTGATCAAGAATTTATATACTTTGTTGGGTCTGACATGAGTATTTCGAGAAGTAACAAACGGAATGACAAAGTTAATATACCCTCCATAGTATGGTGGAGGGTATAAAAAAAACACTACAAATGTACATTCGAAAATAGCAACTCAAACCGTAAACAAGTAAAAAAGCTGTAAGTTCGGCCGGGCCGAACTTTTAATACCCTCCACCATTTGGTACAAATTTGGCAATTTCCAAAAAATATAATCCGTTAAAAATTCTGTTAAAATCTTAAGAATACCGAGTTCTTATACGACTACGTGGGCCTGCATAGGCATATTTTGTCATAAGTTATTACAATAATTTAAATGTGAAACTTGAAGAAAAATCTGTTTATAATGTTGTTAAAATCAATAAAATACCGAATATGGGGGGGGGGGGTACCGTTATATGGGGGCTATTCGAAAACGTGGACCTGCACAGACAATTTTCTGGCATGGGCTGAAGTATCCATTACGAACTTCACATGCGAAATTTGAAACAATCCCGATAAATAATGTCGCTAAAATCATCAAAATACCGAATATCGGGGGGTACGGTATATGAGGCTATAGGAAGATGTGGACCTGCACAGAAAATTTTCTGTCTTAGGCCGTAGTATCCATTACGAACTTCAAATACCAAATTTGGAACGATTTCGCTAAATAATGTCGCTTAAATCATAAAAATACCGAAAATCGGGGGGTACCCTTATATGGGGGCTATACGAAGACGTGGACCTACATGGCTCATTTTTTGATTTAGGATTTAGTATCTATTACGAACTTCAAATACCAAATTTGAAACGATTCCGCTAAATAATGTCGCTAAAATCATCAAAATCGGCGGGTACCGTTATATGGGGGCTACACGAAGACGTGGACCTGCACAGATCATTTTCTGTCCTAGGCTGTAGTAGTCATTACGAACTTCAAATGCCAAATTTGAAACAATCCCGGTGAATAATGTCGCTAAAATCATCAAAATACTGAATATCAGGAGGTACAGTTATATGGGGGCTATATGATAACTTGGACCTACATGGCCCAATTACGAACTTAACCTGCCTATTTGCAAAATATACATGTGTGCAAAATTTTAGCCTTTTATCTCAATTTGTTCGAAAGATAGCGTGATTACAACAGACAGACAGACAGGCAGACGGACATGGCTAAATCGTCTTAGAATTTTACGCTGATCAAGAATATATATAATTTGTTGGGTCTGACATGAGTATTTCGAGGAGTTACAAACGGAATGACAAAATTAATATACCCTCCATAGTATGGTGGAGGGTATAATAAAGAAGTAAATTCAAGCTCTCACAACAACGGAACGGACTACCAAATCGTTTTTATACCCTCCACCATACTATGGAGGGTATATTAATTTTGTCATTCCGTTTGTAACTCCTCGAAATATTCATGTCAGACCCAACAAAGTATATATATTCTTAATCAGCGTAAAATTCTAAGACGATTTAACCATGTCCGTCTGTCTGTCTGTGTGTCTGTCTGTCTGTCTGTCTGTCCGTCTGTCTGTCTGTTGTAATCACGCTATCTTTCGAACAAATTGAGATAGAAGGCTAAAATTTTGCACACATGTATTTTTTACCAGTAGGCAGGTTAAGTTCGTAAATGGGCCATGTAGGTCCAAGTAATCATATAGCCCTCATATAATGGTACCTCCCGATATTCGGTATTTTGATGATTTTAGCGACATTATTCACCGGAATTATTTCAAATTTGGCATTTGAAGTTTGTAATGGATGCTACAGCCTAAGACAGAAAATTATCTGTGTAGGTCCACGTCTTCCTGTAGCCCCCATATAACGGTACCCCCCGATATTCGGTTTTTTGATGATTTTAGCGACATTGTTTACCGGAATCGTTTCAAATTTGGTATTTGAAGTTCGTAATGGATACTACATCCTAAATCAAAAAATGAGTCATGTAGGTCCACGTCTTCATATAGCCCCCATATAACGGTACCCCCCGATATTCGGTATTTTAATGATTTTAGCGACGTTATTTACAGGGATTGTTTCAAATTTCGTATGTGAAGTTCGTAATGGATACTTCAGCCCATGCCAGAAAATTGTCTGTGCAGGTCCACGTCTTCGTATAGCCCCCATATAACGGTACCCCCCATATTCGGTATTTTGATTTTAGCTACATTATAAACAGGTTTTTCTTCAAGTTTCGCATTTAAATATTGTAATAATTTATGACAAAAGTTGCCTATGCAGGCCCACGTCGTCGTATAAGCATTCGGTATTTTTAAGATTTTAACAGAATTTTTAACGGGTTTTATTTTTTGGAAATTGCCAAATTTGTACCAAATGGTGGAGGGTATTAAAAGTTCGGCCCGGCCGAACTTACAGCTTTTTAACTTGTTTTTTTTTCAGTATGCAACCAGTGGTTGGAATATCGATATATCGTTGTTGTTATTTTTTCATTGCAGTGGAGTAATTAGAGGCTGCGAATAGGAATAGCAATAATAAAAAAACAACTAGAACAATTGGCGAAGTAGGTGTACTGTAAGTGAATGATCAGAATGATAGGTAAATTCACTACTGCATAGACAAATGCTTGTTTGTTATTTTAACCGATATTTATAGAAGGTTCAACCGAATAAATATTTTAAAAACATTAAATATTTAGCAATTACTGGTGAGGATTATTATGCACTGCGGTTTTATTTACAAAACAAGAATAATATATTGCCGTTAATGCCGAGAATAGAGTGTAGATGGGCACTCATTACAACTATTTTCCGAAGAAGCACTCACGAACTTTGGGTTTCGTTTATTTTTTCGCTCACTTTTAGAAAATGATTTCAATGATTGTTTATGTGATCGATGAAGATGATGTTGTTGTTTATAGTGTGTATGATGTAATGTGGACTGTATGTGGATGCGGCGGGATGATTTTTCGTGCTTTATGCCTGAGAAAAGGGGAAAAGTACTGGTAAAAGATCCGGCTCGATTGGACCAAATGTTTCTCTCCGTATGAGACGGTGATGTTCTCTCAGGCATACAGACCGTGACCGTATAGAAATAAAAATAAATAAATAAAACCAAATAAGGATTAGTATTAAATATAATAAAAAAGACCGGCAATTGGCAATTTGCAATTCTAAATTAAACAGTGGCGTTTTATGAGCTTCATGGGTATTCAAAATTTCGACACTTTGTGGGGGAGGTACCAGAAGGAGTGGACCGATACATTCCATGTTAACAGCAGATCCTGGGTTTATAAAAATATTGGAATGTGTGAAATTTGAAGACGTTCGGATCCTTACATCACATTTTATAAGAGTTATAATTATTCAAAATGTTGACCCTTTGTGGGGGAGGTACTTGATGGAGTGGACCGATACTGTCCATTTTAGCACCTGACCTGGCACTGACGCAAATATTAGGATTTGCAAAGTTAGAGCAAAATCGGGTAACCATTTCTCCTTCTGTGCAAAAAATATATTTTATATATATTTTTTGAAAATTTCGACCTTTTGTGAGGGAGGTACCAAAAGGAGGGAATACATTCCTCTTAACACCAGACCTTGGGTTAATAAAAATATTGGGATATGTGAAATTTGAAGACAATCGGACTTTTACTTGACTTTTTATAATAGTTGTAATTATTCAAAATTTTGACCCTTTGTGGGGGAGGTACTTGATGGAGTGGACCGATATTGTCCATTTTCGCACTTGACCTAGAACTGATGCAAATATATGGATTTGCAAAGTTTGAGCAAAATCGGATTATTGCTTCTCTTTATGTGCAGAAAAACTATATATATATATATATATATATATATTATTTTTCTTTTTGAAAATGTCGACCTTTTGTGGGGGAGTTACCCGAAGAAGTGGACCGATACATTTCATTTTCACACCAGACCTTGGGCTAATAAAATTATTGGGATGTGTGAAATTTTAAGACAATCGGACTCTTACATCACATTTTATAGGGGTTGTAATTATTCAAAATGTTGACACTTTGTGGGGGAGGTACTTGATGGAGTGGACCGATATTGTCCAATTTCGCACCTGACCTGGCACTGATGAAAATATTAGGGTTCGCAAAGTTCGAGCAAAATCGGATTATCCTTTCTCTTTCTGTGCAATAAATTATTCTCTTTGAAAATTTTGACATTTTGTGTGGGAGGTAACAGAAGGAGTGGACCGATATTGCCCATCTCCGAACTCGATCTAAGTTTGACAAAAATATTACGATGTACCAAGTTTGGATGAAATCGGATACTCCCTTCGAGAGTTATCATGCGCACCAGCCAGCCAGACAGACAGACGGACGGACGGACGGACATCGTTAGATCGACTCCAAATGTTCTGAAACGGATTTGGTCCAAAGAGACCTAGGGTCTAAAACCATTATTTCGACTAGGCACGTTTTGACCGTATCAAATGATATATACCCTCTGTAGCCATATGGCTGAGGGTATAATAACTTCTATGACAAAAAAACATTTTTTACCCAAGTGACGAGATCGTAAGCTCAATAGAAGAGGAACCAAAGAATTAAATAAAACTAAAATTCTTTTAGAAAGTCTTCTAAAGCATAACAAGTGGAGAAAGATGTAAATGTTTATAAGTGCGGTTGTAAGATTTAGAAGACTTTGCTGTACGCTTGGTATTTGCTATAAAAATGTTTAAATCCCGAGGACAAACACTTCCTGATGCGGACTAAATTTGGCATGTTCCTGTTTTTCTCATGGTCAGCAAATTCACCTGTTGGTAGACCCAACGATTTGTTTCTTTACGCCCCTGAAGGAAAAACAAAAAAAAAAATATGGTTTATCCTAAGGCATTACAACTGATGAGGGTTGATGGCTCTTTCCGGAACCTAGGTATTCCCTGGTAAACATTACAACATTTAGAAACAACAAAATATTTTTATATAAAATATTAAATGCATATAAAATCAAAACGAGTAGCGAAGCTCACTGGGTTCAGCTAGTATCTTATGTACTGGTACCACCTGCTGAATCATAGAATTGTCACGATCAAGGATTAATTTGATTCAGAATGTTAAATAACTTTGTTGCCGCCACAACTTAGTTTTTAACATTCCGCGATAGATTAGTTTCATAACATATACTAAATTGTGAATTGTCACGATCAAGGTGAAGCTGTAAAACAGAAATGCTAAAAATTAATTTTAATAATTCTCTATTGCGCATAGCGAATAGAACATTTGCCACATTTTTCTATCATATATTTTAAATCGTAATTTGTAGATCGTATTGGTCTACAATGTCTACAATGGTCTACCTTTTCCCTTAGCACCCATATAACGATATCTCCTTATATTCGGTATTGTGATGATTTCAGCTACATTTTCCCACAGATTAGTCTCAAATTTGCTGTTAAGGTTCGACCCGGCCGAAGTTAACGTTTTCCTATTTGTTTATATTAAATTTAATATGGTATTGTTACACGAAAAAATTCGTGAATGAAGTTCAGAATTTATGTCTAGAATTAATTTCGAGCACTCATTCATTTACGTTGGTATAGATTTCTTTAGCGCCTACCGCATTCAATGGTGGAAAAACTCGTGATGGCGTCTTCAACAATCAGCTCATTAGAAGCCTTATCATTTCTTCAGAAGTTTCCTTTCTGTTTCCCGTTTAATCAACCATTATATCGGTGTATGAATGGGAATTTAATAGAATTTTTTATGCATCGTATTCATTTTTTAATTTGTAGTATTTCTTTAGTTTGGTGTGGTAGCTATCCCAGTATACTGTCCTTTTTTTACCTATGCCTCTATTGTAAAGCTTTCGAACCTCTTACCTTTGTTACAAATTTTATATGTCAAGCGATGCGGACAATTATCTTCATAGGACATCAATCTGGTGTCCGATAGATTGTTGATGTTTTGTCGACGTCTTCGCTACTCAGGGATTATTCATTGTCCTGCCTTAGTCATTCTTTTATTAATCTTTCGTATTTTGTGCAATTAATTTTGGATTTGTTGCGGAAGGTTATCGGACTTGTCTTTTCCCTAACTTTGTTTACAAATATGGGCATGTATAATTTAGTACCGATCTTACCTTGCAGTCGTAGAAACACTACTACCGTATTTCTAAACTAACAGATAAGCCAATGCCAAAATTTAAAGTTCAAATACTATCCGTTCACCCAGTTTCAATTTTAGTTCCACTTAGCACCTTTCATGTACATTTAGAGCGTATATCCGAAACCACATCTTTATTTCACCCTACCCATCATCCGTTCACTCAAAACTAAATTGCACCAAAATCTAGTACCATTTAGTACAGTTCCTATATTTAGTACACATTTTCTTAAAACACCTCCTTATATCAATTCTACTTCACATCCTGACCAATTTATTATCTTTTGTATCAAATTTACAAAATTTTTATACCCTAGCTGGGCCAGTCCGCATTGCCGGCCCGAAGTTTTAGTCTTTAATGCATAGTTTTTAAAGCATTATAATTCACACATCTGGCTCACATAAAAGGCACCATTTTTAGTATAAATATAAATGATTACTCGTATAGTATAAATGATGGCTCGATTAAATAGAACAAAATACGTCTTTAAAAACCCTATTTTTCAGTAAGAGATTTTAGTTTTAGAGATAAAATCCTAAATAATATAGCATATATATTAAAAAGTATACATTAACTGTTTATAATAGCCCCATGTAAGATGGTTCTCTACCCCCAAATTAGCATAAACACTGATTTTAAGTCAAATCGATTCGAAAATATAATCAAAACCCTCGAAATAAGTAGAATCAGGAGGTATTTTTATATGAGCCCTACTCCGAAACATTGACATTGAAAAATTTCCACAAAGAGGTTTTTTACCAGAAGCTAGATGCCAAATAAGGACAAAATCAATTGAAAAATGTGACCAAGACTGTCGTAATAGCTAAAATCACCGGATACCTTCACATAAGAGTTATAATGGAGCATGGTCCTATATTTATAATTATTTGAAGGAATTTGTTTTTCTTTCTAAAATCTCAAATTACCAACATTTGAGGAATTTGAAAGAGGCTATATCACAATGTAGACCAACCTGATACATATTTTGTACAAATTATTCCTCATGTAACTCCTAGGACTGTATCAAATCTAAAACATTATCGTAACTTTTGCGGAGTATTAGGAAAATATTTGCGACCTTTTGTGTATGGTTAAGCTATATAAAATGAACTCTAAAAAAGTTAGATCGGGGTACCCCTCTTTTGGGATTTTTATTTACCAACCGAAAATTTTCCTAACCCCAAGATTGTCTGCGGCTCAGTATATATTCTTGATCAGCGTAAAATTCTAAGTCGATTTAGCGGTGTCCGTCTGTCTGTCCGTTGTAATCACGCTATCTTTCGAACGAAGTGAGATAGAAGGCTAAAAATTAGCACACATGTTTATGTGTCCAGTAGGCAGGTTAAGAGTTATGATATCACCCCATCGCGTCATTATTTAAATGGTTACCTTTCTTAAATAACACACACGCGTTTCCTGTTCTTCATGCACTTGCTTCTTTATTTTTTTTTTTGTCGTTGTAATTATTTTTTGTGTGCTTACTTGTTGGAAATATAATTCAGCACACTTATGCTGTTGACCCCAGAAATTGCAACTTTAGCAATTTACCTGGGAAACTAAAATGTTGGGAAATATAATTTAATATAACACGCGTATGCAAGTAATCAATATTTTTTGAAATAAAATAATAAGCGTGCAGAAGAACAAGAACGCTTAATAAGCACTTTAATTTAATAAATAAAACCGAAATTATGTTTTTCAATTAGTCTAAGAATAGTACTCAAATAAAGTGGTAGCAGAAGCTACAAGAAAATAAAACAAAAAGAATTTTGTTTTTTTTATTGACTAGTAAAAGTCAAACCAAAAGTGGCGACGAGGATGGGATATCGCGAATAAGGACATTAATTAAAGAATTAATTATTTCCTTGTTAATATTTTAAATATTTTAACGCGATCCCAAGTGACAGTGAAAAAAGGATATTAAAAAAAAGGACAATAATTAAATAATTAATTTATCCTTTTTAAAGTGATCCTTAGTGACAAAAGTGTTTTACAAAAATTACAATAAAAAAAGGATATTGAAAATAAAAAAAAGGACAATAATTAAATAATTAATTTATCCTTTTAAACTGATCCTTAGTGACAAAAGTGTTTTACAAAAGTTACAGTAAAAAAAGGATATCAAAAAAAAAAGGACAATAATTAAATAATTAATTTATCCTTTTAAACTGATCCTTAGTGACAAAAGTGTTTAACAAAAGTTACAATAAAAAAGGATATTGAAAAAAAAAAAAAAGACGATAATTAAATAATTAATTTATCCTTTTAAACTGATCCATAGTGACACAAGTGCTTTACAAAAGTGAAAGTGAAAAAGGATATCACAATAAAAAAAAAGGACAATAATTAATTTATCCTTTTAAAGCGATCCTTACAAAAGACAATAATATTTATTTTACAAAAAAAAAACAACAGTAAAAACAAAATAAAAAATTGTTAAAAAAAGGTGAAATCGAAAAATTGTTAAAAAGAAAAAAGGTGAAACATTTTTGGAAAAAAGAGGTGACATCACCAAAGAAGAATATTACAAAAGAAGAAAGATCTGGCAAGGAGGAGGAAAACAAGACGGAAGGAGAAATCACACGCAGAGGAAGAAGGAGCTGGCAAGAATTAAGAAGATAAAAAAAAACGAAAACGAAGTAGAAGGAGAAACTAAAACTTATAACTTATATACTTATTGAAAATCATAAAATGGCACTCCCTAATCAAATACAGTTAGACCCTATTAAATACCTTAACACGATCCCCCCATTCAATGGAAACCGCAATGATCTGACGAACTTTACCAGACTAATAGACCGAATACACCCAATGCTTAGGACCTATGACGAACTATCACAACTATTATTCTCAGACATTATAAAAAGTAGACTCGTCGGTAGCGCAAAGGAAATTATAGAAATAAATACACAAGCACAATCCTGGACAGAAATAAAGACAGTATTAGAAAATAATTTCGGTGAAAAGAAAAACTGTGAACAGTTATTTGACGAACTAAGGGCGGTTAATTTCGAAACTACCACAATCGATTTTTATAACGAAATAAAACACAGACTTAGGCGTCTGAATAACAAAGCCCTACAAGTTTTAGGCGAGGGTGAAGGAGCTAATCAAGTAGCTCTTAACAACAGGAGATCTGCCCTGCACATCTTTAAAAATAAGATGCCAGAGCCAATGCGAACAGTGTTAGCTTGTAGAAATCCTGAAACTTTAGAATCCGCGATGGATATCCTATTTGAAAATGGTTATGAACGTATGGGAAAGGACGGCCGAATTATAAAAAAGACCGACAAAATAAAAAAACATAATAGTGAAGAACTAGACGGTAACCGCGAATCAATGGGGAATAAAACGAATAATAATAGAAAACAATACTTTAATAAATCTAACAATCGCAACAATTATCATCGAGATACCCAATACAATTATAGACAGGACAATCAAAATAGTTATTACCAACGCAATTCGGATAATTACCACCAAAATCATCATCGCAACGGCGAAAATTATAACCAAAATCATAACCAATACCAACATCGTAATATGCATAAATATAATCAACCCCAAACAGTAGAACCTATGGAAATTAATAACATACAATATTTTCAACCGACATCCTCAACTAAGGGTTACCAATGTCATTGCAATCAGGACAACAAACAGAAGGGAACAAATACAAAGAATGTCCAAAATTTTCAGACGAAGGCCTCAACGGAAACTTACCATATATAACAATAAAAACCAAACTAGGAAGTCTAAAATTCCTAATTGATACGGGAGCAACACATTCCATAATTAACCCTGGAATCTGCAACCCTAAGTGGAAGGTACCTTGCAATGTCACAAACATTAAGACCCTCCAACACACTATTAAAATTTCGGAAAAAGTAGCCATACCAGCATTTAAAGAATTTGGAACAAATGTAGATACCAAAATAGAATTCCTCGTTTGTCAATTCCATAACCAATATGATGGAATAATTGGCAATAATATATTAAGACAAATTAAATCAATAGTAAATCTGAAGGATAACTTTTTAGAAACTGGAGAAATTAAAATACCTATTCAATATACCAATGACGGTGTTGAATACTATTTCGAAAAAAACAGGTTTTCATCAAGTCTCGTTACCTGTTGAACAGAAAAACGGACTTGTATATAACCCCCAAACCATATATGACGATAAGAATATCGAAATAATGGAAGGTGTATATGAAGCAGAAAATTATAAAATTAATGCTTTCATTAAAGTTAATGGAAATTTACCAAAACGAGTTATTTTAGAAAGCCAGAACACAAAAGAAATAACCTCTGATAATTTTTATACATTTGATTTTGGCGATAATATAGACAAACCAATACTAGAACAAGTTCGTTTGGACCATCTAAACGAAGAAGAAAATAGAAAACTTGTACCGATTATTAAGAAATATAAAGATATATTTTACTCGGAAGAAAGTGACCTTACATTTACGAACGCCATTAAACATGAAATAAGGACCATGAATAACATCCCTATTGCAACAAAAACATACCGATATCCGTATGTTCATAAAACTGAAGTAAAAAAACAAATTGAAGATATGCTACATAAAGGTATAATAAGACCCAGTCATTCACCTTACTCAGCGCCGGTTTGGATTGTCCCGAAAAAGATGGATGCCAGTGGTAAACCTAAATGGAGACTCGTGATAGATTATAGAAAACTCAACGAAGTAACCATAGATGACAAATACCCAATACCAAATATTGATGAAATTTTGGAAAAACTTGGACGCTGTCAATATTTTACCACACTTGATTTGGCGAAAGGATTCCACCAAATCGAAATACATGAAAAGGATATTCCAAAAACAGCATTTAGCGTGGAGGGCGGACACTACGAATTTTTACGTATGCCATTTGGACTGAAAACAGCTCCAGCCACCTTCCAACGCCTAATGAATGAAGTTTTGGGCGATCTTATTAATACAATTTGTTTAGTATATATGGATGACATCATCATATTTTCAACCTCTCTTCAAGAGCATATAGAATCCATAACAAAGGTTTTTCAGAAACTCAAAGAAGTTAATTTGAAAATCCAATTAGATAAAAGTGAATTTATGAAAAGGGAAACGAAATTTCTCGGGCATGTAGTATCAGAGAATGGTATCAAACCAAATCCTGAAAAGATAACTTGTGTACAAAATTTTCCCCTACCGAAGACACAAAAAGAAATAAAGCAATTTCTTGGACTAGCAGGCTATTACCGAAAGTTTATTAAAGATTATTCAAAGATAGCCAAGCCAATGACAAAATGCCTTAAAAAAGATTCTGTTGTTGATATTGAAAATTTAGAGTATATAGAATCTTTTGAATCACTTAAAAGATTATTGACAAATTCACCTGTTCTAGCTTATCCTGATTTTAACCAAAAATTCGTACTTCAAACCGATGCTAGTAAATTCGCTCTGGGAGCTGTTCTATCGCAGAATGGACATCCCATTTGCTATGCTAGTCGTAGTCTGAATGGTGCCGAACAGAATTATAGTACTATAGAAAAAGAACTACTTGCAATTGTATGGGCAACAAAGTATTTTAGACCATATCTCTTTGGAAGAAGATTTTTGATCGAGACCGACCATAGACCGTTAGTCTGGTTATTTTCTATAAAAGAACCTAATTCTAAGTTAGTTAGATGGAGATTACGCTTACAAGAATACGACTACGATATCAAGTATAAAAAAGGTATTATGAATGGAAATGCAGATGCATTATCCAGAATAGAAATTAATTTCAATGACGATGGAAGTGCACCTAGCACTATTTCAGAAACAAATAATCCTCTAAATTTTTACAAGAGACAAATTATAATTCATAAAACACAGTCAGGATCGTTGAAGATAAAAAATGAACAGATTTTTAATAATAACAGGAAGACAATTTATGCTAAAACTTTTGACGAAAATACTTTAATCACTCTATTAAAAACCCATTTTAATCCAGACAGATCTAACGCAATTTTTGTTAATGATGAACTAGTTTTTAACGAAATGAAACAAACTTTTGACAAATACTTTGGGGAAAACGAAAACTTTAAGATCATACGTTGTAAATTTCTCCTTAAGGATATTACAGACGAAAATGAGTTGACGGAAATAATAGAAAAAGAACATTTAAAAAATAACCATAGAGGAATTAATGAAAATTTTGCAGAATTAAAAACCGAAATCTATCACCCACAACTAAAGTTACGTATAACACAGTTCATTAACAATTGTGACGTTTGTAATAAAGAAAAATATGAAAGAAACCCCATTAAACAACAATATAGAATTACTGAAACACCTAATAAACCCGGAGAAATAATTCACGCGGACGTATTTTATATCTTAGGTAAAACATTATTTCTTACCTTTTTAGACAAATTCTCAAAACATGCTCAAGCTATTAGGATAAAAAATAGATCATGGATCGAATTTAAGAAAGCACTTTCTCAATATCTTTCTGCAGTTGGAAGTATAGAGAAATTAGTTATGGACAATGAACTAGGTTTTAAGGCAATACCCCTTCGAGAGTTTTTAAGGGAGCAGGAAATTGAAATTCACTATACCTCAAATAATAACCATACTTCAAATGCAGACGTCGAAAGACTCCACAATACCATTAATGAACATATCCGAATTTTAAAACATGACCCCAACCGAGAAACAGAAAGTGTTGAAGAAAAAATGTATAGAATTATAATGTATTACAATAATACTATCCATTCAACAACCAATAAGAAACCAATAGATTTTAAAAATGGAAAAATAAGCCAAAATGAATATCCACTAATTAAAGAAAAAATAATGAAAACCAAGGAAAGGATCATAAACAAACTAAATGAAAACCGCGAGAATGTAGACATCCAAACAGGTCCAGTCTATTTAAATGATAAACGTGGTGGGAAAAATCATTCTAAATTTCGAAAGGTAATTGTGACCGAACTAGACTCTGACCATGTAGTAACAGATAAGAATCTAAAATATTATAAGTCACATATAAAAAGAAAAAAGAAATTTCAAAACATTAACTAGCAACAGACTTCAACATAATATAATTACTACATTATATTTTTAGATGAAATTACAAATAAATCTTTTATTACTCACTTCAATTGTGAACATTATCAACTGCCAACTAATGGAAATACACGACTTATCTATAAACGAAGGATACATCCCAATTAAAGACGGCAACATAAGGATCATCGATCATTACCGAAGAATTTATCATATTATTAATGTAACTGATTACTACAATACTATAGAAATAATAGAGAATAATATTAATTCGTTACATGGCTCACTATTTGAGTCAACGTCGTTATTGGATACAACTATAAATAATTTTCATATTTTGAAAATTAAACTAGGGAATTTATCACCAAATTTTAGAGTTAGACGAGGTTTAATAAATGGTTTAGGCAAAGGGTTGAAATTTATAACAGGAAATATGGATAGTGATGACGAACAGGAAATCAGATCCTATCTTACAAATTTAACGACAATTTCTAATTCTAACTCAAATGATATAGCAAACATTGCGCGCATAAGTAAAATTCTTTCTACACAGATTCAAAACATAGCAACTCATATTAATAGACAACAATATATAGTTAAAACGTACATCAACAAGTTCCGTAATGAAATTGAAAATAAGATATCTTCATTAGAAGACGAAATAGATTTCATTAAACACATTTACCAAATTAACAACGACATAAGTTTACTCAGAAATCATATAGATGATATCGCAGGAGTTATATTTACTAGTAAATTAAACATAATACCAACAGACTTACTCGACGAACAAGAAATTGAATTAATAGACGACTTTGAAAAATATACTAAGACAAAAGTTGCCGTTTCCTTTGAAAAAGACCAAATTATCATCATCCTCTCCATTCCCCAATTTTCCAAATCATCCTTTGAACAAATAATCCTCGAACCAATGCCTAATAACATGAATAAATCAATTCTTCTTAAAGAAAATAAAATTTTAATAGACGATAAGCAAAACGCATATTATTCAAATAAAACTTGTTTATATAAAAACCTTAAAAAAATTACCGACCTATGTATCTCGGGCATTTTAAAGAATAAAACAGCAAATTGTATCCTTAAAGATAATAAGAACACAGAAGTAAAAGAATTAAAAGAAGGAATAATTTTATTCAAAAATTTCTTTGGAAATTTCACTAATACTTGTCATTCTGAAAGAAAACATACTAATATAAGTAAAAACTTTATAATTAAATTCGAAAATTGTTTAATCAATGTTGGAAACTTAACATTTAAAAATGAAAAACTAATAGTTAAAGAAAAATTAATACAAACCTCTCTTTTAAAAGAAATAAAAGAAAATAGAACATATAATGAAATAAATCTAGAGGACCTATATATAAAACAAATAAAATATGAAGATAATTTTACCAGAACTCAAGAATTAAACAGAATATATAACATAGCTACAAATAGCACCACAATAACAATATTAATTATATTGCTAATTATTATTCCTATATTTTGTAAAAGAAGGGCAACCATTCTCCAAATTTCGTCGGAGCCTCAATCTAACGGAGGGGGAGTTATGATATCACCCCATCGCGTCATTATTTAAATGGTTACCTTTCTTAAATAACACACACGCGTTTCCTGTTCTTCATGCACTTGCTTCTTTATTTTTTTTTTTTGTCGTTGTAATTATTTTTTGTGTGCTTACTTGTTGGAAATATAATTCAGCACACTTATGCTGTTGACCCCAGAAATTGCAACTTTAGCAATTTACCTGGGAAACTAAAATGTTGGGAAATATAATTTAATATAACACGCGTATGCAAGTAATCAATATTTTTTGAAATAAAATAATAAGCGTGCAGAAGAACAAGAACGCTTAATAAGCACTTTAATTTAATAAATAAAACCGAAATTATGTTTTTCAATTAGTCTAAGAATAGTACTCAAATAAAGTGGTAGCAGAAGCTACAAGAAAATAAAACAAAAAGAATTTTGTTTTTTTTATTGACTAGTAAAAGTCAAACCAAAAGTGTTAAGTTCGTAAATGGGCCATGTAGATCCACGACTTCGTATAACCCCCATATAACGGTACCTCCCGATATTCGGTATTTTGATGATTTTAGCGACATTATTCACCGGATTTGTTTCAAATTTGGTATTTGAAGTTCGAAAGGGATACTACAGCCTGAGACAGAAAATTGTCTATGCAGGTCCACGTCTTCATATAGCCCCCATTTAACGGTACCTCCCGATATTCGGTATTTTGATGATTTTAGCGACATTATTCACCGGAATTGTTTCAAA
Organism: Musca domestica; assembly: GCF_030504385.1. Classification (NCBI taxonomy): domain Eukaryota; kingdom Metazoa; phylum Arthropoda; class Insecta; order Diptera; family Muscidae; genus Musca; species Musca domestica. Next base: position 11,076,404 of record NW_026712328.1, on the reverse strand, counting down.
TTTGACATTTGAAGTTCCAAAGGGATATTACAGCCTAAGACAGAAAATTTACTGTACAGGTCCACGTCTTCGTATAGCCCCTATATAACGGTACCTCCCCATATTCCCCCATATGATTTAAGCGACATTATTCACCGGAATTGTTTAGGCCCCATATATCAGTACCTCCCTAAATTCGGTATTTTGACGTGTTTAGGTACAATACCCACCGAAATTGCTTGAGATATCGTAATGAACTTCGTAATTGATGCTACAGCCTATGTCAGAAAATTGTCTATGCTGGTCCAGGTCTTTCGTATAGGCCTCATATATCAGTACCTCCGTATATTCAGTATTTTGACGATTTTAAGTACAATACTCACCGAAATTCTTTGAGATGTTGCATTGTTCTCATTGGACGGATAATTGTCATATGAAAGAAGTATAATGTACGTAGGTCACTGATTTCATTTTTAATATTTTTCATTCACAACTCAATAATAATTATTAATGTTCACTTCAATATAGTATGTCAAATTGAAAAAAATCATACCAAAAACATTTTTTTCATTTTGATTGGCATATTTTTCCGCGATTTTTTTTTTGCCAGGATACCATTCCAAAATTGTATGAATTGTATGAATTGCAAAAATCCGTCAAGTCGCTCTTTAGTTATAGATTTCGATTGAATTCAACATGATAACCCAAATTGAAAAATCATTTAAAATTTAATCGTACATTATAAAAAATTGAAAAAAAAAAAACAATAATTGAAAAAAGAAAAAAAATCTTCACCTTGTTCGAAGTTTTAAGGTCCGTGCAATGTTTGTCAATAGAATGTACTATTATTTTAAAATTCGATTCCATTGAAATTTTTTTTCGATTTTTTCCCGATTTGAGAATTTTTGCAGTGAGATGTCTTTTATCGTGATTTTTAGCGATTTTGCGATTTCGATGTCATCTATTCCGTTTCGCCACTACATAATTCGATACTACACTTTCATGTAAACTACCATCAATTTCAGTTCTCAAGAAATCAAGTCAATTAAATAAATTGGTATTAATATTCGAATTCAAAAATAAAATTCAAAAAACACTACAAATATACATTAGAAAAAAGTAAGTCAAAATGGGAAAAATCATACATTTCAAAAGTCAAAATGAAAATGTTAATATATTACATTTTAACGCGATTTTTTTGGTTTCAATCCTTTTCGGCCAGGAGACAATTCCGAATTTGTATGAATCGTTAAAGTCAGTCCAGCGGTTCTTAAGCGTAGTAACTAACCCAAAAAAGAAAAGCAAATTGAAACCAGTAAAGAGAATTCAATAATAGACGCTATGATTATAATTATAATTTAAAGTTCGATAGACTAAATACGCCGAAGCATTTGTATCTTTTAAATTCGGACTTGTATTGCCCATTTTGTGCACAATTAATTTGAAATCAGATAGAGATATATATGGGAGCTATATCCAAATCTGAACCGATCTCGATAAAATTTGGCAAAGATATTTCTGAGCTGCATTTGATATATTTCCCCAGATATTGTTGTTACAGAGTGCAATTTTTGCAATGCTTTTTCGTGATTTGATAGCGATTCTAAAAAGTAATTAAAATATTATTGTTCATAGCTTGTTATCTTCTGAAATTATATTATTCGTATAATTCCACTTTGCCACTAAATACATAAAATCTATAAATAACAGTTTTGTCCGTTGTCGCTTTATGCTCCCCAAAAAGACTACACATTATATTACAATTTAAACAAGTTAAAAAGCAGTAAGTTCGGCCGGGCCGAACTTTGAATACCCTCCACCTATTGGAACGAATTTAAAAATTTTCAAAAATAAAATTCTTAACAAATTCTGTTAAAATTTTAAAAATACCAAATATAGCCGTCTATTGGGGTCTATACGAAGTGGACCTACATAGGCATTCAAACTCGAAACTTGAAATAAACAGTAAACAATATAGCTAAAATCGTCAAAATATCGCATCTAGGGAGGTACTGTTATATCGGAGCTGTGCGAAGACCTGCACCTGCATAGACAATTATCTGTCACAGGCTGTAGCATCCATTACGAACTTCAAATACCACATCTCAAACAATTTCGATGGGTATTGTACCTAAAATCGTCAAAATACCGAATATAGGGAGGTACTGATATATGGGGCCTATACGAAGACCTGGACCTACATAGGCAATTTTCTGTCACAGATTGTAGATCTCATAACGAACTCCAAATACGTAATTTGAAACAACTCTGGTGAATAATGACGCTAAAATCATCAAAATACCGAATATTGGGAGGTACCCTTATATGGGGGCTATAGAAGACGTGGACCTGCACAAACAATTTTCTGTCTTAAGGTGTAGTATTCATTTCGAACTTCAAATACCAAATTTGATAAAATACCGTTAAATAATGTCGCTAAAGTCATCAAAATACCGAATGTAGGGAGGTACCGTTATATGGCGGCTATACGAAGACGTGGACCTGCATAGACAATTTTCTGTCTTAGGGTGTAGTATCCATTTCTAACTGCAAATACCAAATTTGATAAAATACCGTTAAAGAATGTCGCTAAAATCATCAAAATACCGAATATCGGGAGGTACCGTTATATGGGGACTATATGAAAACGTGGACCTACATGGCCCATTTACGAACTTAACCTGCCTATTGGCAAAATATACATGTGTGCAAAATTTTAGCCTTCTATCCCAATTTGTTTGAAAGATAGCGTGATTACAACAGACAGACAGACACACAGACAGACGGACATGGCTAAATCGTCTTAGAATTTTACGCTGATCAAGAATATATATAATTTGTTGGGTCTGACATGAGTATTTCGAAGAGTTACAAACGGAATGACAAAATTAATATACCCTCCATAGTATGGTGGAGGGTATAAAAAGATCGTGCAATATAAAACATTATTATTGTATATTGAAAAAAGTTAAACAGAAAATTTTAAAATTTCACATTTTTACGCGATTTTTTTGGATTTTATCCTTTTTGCCAAGAGACAATTCCGAATTTGCCTGAATTTGTCAGATAAGCGGTTCTTGAGTTATTAGCGTATTAACTAATACAATTTTCTTTTATATAAATAGATATATTTATATTAAAAAGTAGGCGTGGTTAGTTCCTCAGCCCCAAAGTAAATACTTAGGTTTGGATGGGAAGTCAATAGTTTCTCCTGTAATAATATTCAAACCAAATTTTTCATTATTTTTGCAAATATAGAGATTTTAGATAAATCGAAATAGTGGGTGTAAACGTAGGTGTTGTCAATATTTTTATACCCTCCACCATACTATGGAGGGTATATTAATTTTGTCATTCCGTTTGTAACTCATTGAAATAATGATCTTAGACCCAACAAAGTATATATATTCTTGATCAGCGTAAAATTCTATTTAGCCATGTCCGTCTGTTTGTCTGTTGTAATCACGCTATCTTTCGAACAAATTGAGATAGAAGGCTAAAATTTTGCACACATGTATATTTTGCCAATAGGCAGGTTAAGTTCGCAAATGGGCCATGTAGGTCCACGTTTTCATGTAGCCCCCATATAAAGGTACCTCCCGATATTCGGTATTTTGATGATTTTAGCGACATTATTCACCGGAATTGTTTCAAATTTGGCATTTGAAGTTCGTAATGGATACCACAGCCTAAGACAGAAAATTGTCTGAGCAGGTCTACGTCTTCGTATAACCCCCATATAACTGTAGCTCCCGATATTCGGTATTTTGATGATTTTAGCAACATTGTTCACCGGAATTGTTTCAAATTTGGCATTTGAAGTTCGAAATGGATACTACAGCCTGAGACAGAAAATTGTCTGCCCAAGTCCACGTCTTCGAATAGCCCCTATACAACGGTACCTCCCGATATTCGGTATTTTGATGATATTAGCGACATTATTCACCGGAATTGATTCAAATTTGGTGTTTGAAGTTCGAAATGGATACTACAGCCTGAAACAGAATATTGTCTGTGCAAGTCCACGTCTTCGTATATGCCCCATATATCAGTACCTCCTTATATTCGGTATGTTGGCGATTTTAGGTACAATACTCACCGAAATTGTTTGAGATGTCGTATTTGAAGTTCGTCATGGAAGCTACAGCCTGTGACAGAAAATTCTCTATGCAGGTCCAGGTCTTCGTATAGCTTCTATATAACGGTACCTTCCTATGTACGGCATTTTGATGATTTTGGCTACATTATTCACTGTTTATTTCAAGTTTCGAATTTGAATATGGTTTCGAATTTGAATATTGTCTGTGCAAGTCCACGTCTTCGTATATGCCCCATATATCAGTACCTCCTTATATTCGGTATGTTGGCGATTTTAGGTACAATACTCACCGAAATTGTTTGAGATGTCGTATTTGAAGTTCGTCATGGAAGCTACTGCCTGTGACAGAAAATTGTCTATGCAGGTCCAGGTCTTCGTATAGCTTCTATATAACGGTACCTTCCTATGAATTTAAATATGGTAATGGCTTGTGACAAACAATGCCTATGTAGGTGCACGTCGTACAGGCCCTAATATAACGGCAATATTACGTATTTTTAAAATGTTAGCAGAATTTTTGGCGAAAGTTATCTTTTTCGAAAATTTTCAAATTCGTTCTAAATGGTGGAGGGTATTCCAAGTTCGGTCCGGCGGAACTTACTGCTTTTTTACTTGTTTTCTAAATCTAACTCCGGGTATGACGAACGTTTGTGCATCAAATTACGCAAATCGGTCCATCCGTCCTCAACTGATTCCATTACCAACGAACAACAATTGATTTTTATACCCTCCACCATACATAGTATGGAGGGTATATTAAGTTCGTCATTCCGTTTGTAACTCATCGAAATAATAATTTTAGACCCAACAAAGTATATATATTCTTGATCAGTGTAAAATTCTAAGATGATTTAACCATGTCCGTCCGTCTGTTGTAATCACGCTACAGTCAAAACGAATTAAGATAGGGAGCTAAAATTTTGCACAGATCTGTCTTTTGTCTGCAGGCAGGTCAAGTTCGAAGATGGGCTATATCGGTCCACGATATCGTATAGCCCCCATATAACGGTACCCCCCGATATTGGGTATTTTGTTGATTTTAGCCACATTTTTTAATGGAATTGTCTGAAATTCCACACGAGGAGTCCCTTCTGAGTGCTTTATCCCCTGAAAAAGAATTGTCTATATAGGTTCACGATATCTTATAGCCCCATATAACGGTACCCCCCGATATTCGGTATTTTGCTGATTTTAGCGACATTATTCACCGGAATTGTTTCAAATTAGGTATTTGAAGTTCGTAATGGATACCACAGCCTAAGACAGAAAGTTGTCTTCGTATAACCCCCATATAACTGTACCTCCCGATATTCGGTATTTTGATGATTTTAGCAACATTGTTCACCGGAATTGTTTCAAATTTGGCATTTGAAGTTCGAAATGGATACTACGTATAGCCCCCATACAACGGTACCTCCCTATATTCTGTATTTTGATGATGTTAGCGACATTATTCACCGGAATTGTTTCAAATTTGGTGTTTGAAGTTCGAAATGGATACTACAGCCTAAAGCAGAAAATTGTTTATGAAGGTCTTCGTCTTCATATAGCCCCCATATAACGGTACCCCCCGATATTCGGTATTTTGCTGATTTTAGCGACATTATTCACCGGAATTGTTTCAAATTTGGTGTTTGAAGTTCGAAATGGATACTACAGCCTAAAGCAGAAAATTGTTTATGAAGGTCCTCGTCTTCATATAGCCCCCATATAACGGTACCTACCGATATTCGGTATTTTGAGGATTTTAGCGACATTATTCACCGGAATTGTTTCAAAATTGGCATTTGAGGTTTGAAATTGATACTACAGCCTGAAACAGAATATTGTCTGTGCAAGTCCACGTCTTCGTATATGCCCCATATATCAGTACCTCCTTATATTCGGTATGTTGGCGATTTTAGGTACAATACTCACCGAAATTGTTTGAGATGTCGTATTTGAAGTTCGTCATGGAAGCTACAGCCTGTGACAGAAAATTGTCTATGCAGGTCCAGGTCTTCGTATAGCTTCTATATTCTATATATGTACTTTATTTTGATGATTTTGGCTACATTATTCACCGTTTATTTCAAGTTTCGAATTTGAATATCGTAATGGCTTGTGACAAACAATGCCTATGTGCTGCTGCTTTTTTACTTGTTTTCTAAATCTAACTCCGGGTATGCCGAACGTTTGTACATCAAATTACGCAAATCGGCACAGCCGAAAATTTTCAAATTCGTTCTAAATGGTGGAGGGTATTCCAAGTTCGGTCCGGCGGAACTTACTGCTTTTTTACTTGTTTTCTAAATCTAACTCCGGGTATGACGAACGTTTGTGCATCAAATTACGCAAATCGGTCCAGCCGTCCTCAACTGATTCCATTACCAACGAACAACAATTGATTTTTATACCCTCCATCATACATAGTATGGAGGGTATATTAAGTTTGTCATTCCATTTGAAACTCATCGAAATGATCATTTTAGACCCAACAAAGTATATATATTCTTGATCAGTGTAAAATTCTAAGACGATTTAGCCATGTCCGTCCGTCAGTCCGTCTGTTGTAATCACGCTACAGTCACAACGAATTAAGATAGGGAGCTAAAAGGAGTTAATTTTGAGCACTTTACCCCCTGAAAAAGAATAGTCCATATAGGTCCACGATATTGTATATCCCCCATATTACGGTACCCCCCCCCCCCCCCCGATATTCGGTATTTTTATGATTTTAGCCACATTTTTCAACGGAATTGTCTGAATTCCACACAAGGAGTTTGTTTTGGGTACTTTACCCCCTGAATGAGAATTGCCTATATAGGTCCACGATATCGTATATCCCGCATATCACGGTACCCTCCGATATTCGGTATTTTTATGATTTTAGCCATATTTTCAACGGAATTGCCTGAAATTCTACACAAGGAGTTCTTTGTGACCACTTTACCCCCTGACAGAGAATTCTCTTTATAGGTTAACGATATCGTATATCACCCATATAGCGGTACCCCCCGATATTCGGTCTTTTTAATGATTTTAGCCACATTTTCCAATGGTATTGTCTGAAATTCACACAAAGAGTTCCTTGTGAGTAATTTATCCCCTGTAAGATAATTATCTATATAAGTCTACGATATCGTATAGCCCCAATATAACAGTAAGTCTTCGCTATTAGGTATTTTGACGATTTTAGCCACATTTTTCAACGCAATTATCCGAAAATCCACACAAGGAGTTCCTTGTGAGTACTTTATCCCCAGACATAGGTTTGTCTATTTAGGTCCACAATATCGTATTTTCCAAACCAAACCCCCCCCCCCCATATATCGGCACCTTCCGATATTAGGTATTTTAAAGATTTTATCTGGAGGGTATTCAAAGTTCCGCCCGGTCGAACATACTGATTTTTTACTTGTTATATATATAGATAGATATATATGTATATACTAGTTGGCCCGGTCCGCGTTGCCGGCACGAATTTTTTGTCCATTATGCATATATGTCAAAGCATAATTATTCATAGATATGGCTGATATAAGTGTTCAGGTACTGGTCGATTAAAAGTGTTTTAAAATACCTGTACCCATATTTAAGCCGTGGGCTTCTATATTTAAACCGTGGGATTCAAATGTGTGGATGTGCTGTACAAATTAATTTCTAGTATGGTAAAAATCGTAACAAAATTTTTCTGTATTTTGTACACCACATAATTGAGGCCTGAATGAATTAAGAAAAGCCAAAGTTAATAACTGTTTTAAACCAATTAACTCCTTAGACTGTGCATTAGAGTCCTCATAAGTCCCCCTAACGATGTCGGTCTGTTTAAAAAAAAAAAAAATTTTCAAAAAATAAAATTCTTAAAAAATTTTGTTAAAATTTTAAAAATACCAAATATAGCCGTCTATTGGGGTCTATACGACGTGGACCTACATAGGCATTGTTCGTCATAAGCCATTACCATTCAAACTCGAAACTTCAAATAAATAGTGAATAATGTAGCTAAAATTGGTACCTCTAGGGAGGTACCGTTATATCGGAGCTGTGCGAAGACCTGCACCTGCATAGACACTTATCTGTCACAGGCTGTAGCATTCATTACGAACTTCAAATACCACATCTTAAACAATTACGATGGGTATTGTACCTAAAATCGTCAAAATACCGTATATAGGGAGATACTGATATATGGGGCCTATACGAAGACCTGGACCTACATAGACAATTTTCTGTCACAGATTGTAGTTCTCATAACGAACTCCAAATACGTAATTTGAAACAACTCTGGTGAATAATGACGCTAAAATCATCAAAATACCGAATATTGAGAGGTACCCTTATATGGGGGCTATAGAAGACGTGGACCTGCACAAACAATCTTCTGTCTTAAGTTGTAGTTTTTATTTCGAACTTCAAATACCAAATTTGCAAAAATACCGTTAAATAATGTCGCTAAAGTCATCAAAATACCGAATATCGGGAGGTACCGTTATATGGGGGCTACATGTAAACGTGGACCTACATGACCCATTTACTTAACAAAAAATAGCGTGATTACAACAGACAGACAGACAGGCATGGCTAAACCCTGGTCAAGAATATATATACTTTGTTGGGTCTGACATGAGTATTTCGAGGAGTTACAAACGGAATGACGAAATTAATATACCCTCCATAGTATGGTGGAGGGTATAAAAAGTACCCGTGGAAAATTTCCAGCTTTAAAAGTACAAATTATGCTTATTCTTTTAAAATAAATAATTTTTTGGCAAATATCTCTTCATATACATCTATATCTTTGCCAGTACTTACGTACTAACCCAGTTATATAATTTGTGTTTAATAATAATTGAAATCGATTTAACAATATCGCTTACGAACTAAGTGGTACTTGCCAATTACAACAAGTAAAAAAGCTGTAAGTTCGGCCGGGCCGAACTTTTAATACCCTCCACCATTTGGTACAAATTTGGCAATTTCCAAAAAATAAAACCCGTTAAAAATTCTGTTAAAATCTTAAAAATACCGAATGCTTATACGACGACGTGGGCCTGCATAGGCAACTTTTGTCATAAATTATTACAATATTTAAATGCGAAACTTGAAGAAAAATCTGTTTATAATGTAGCTAAAATCGTCAAAATACCGAATATGGGGGGTACCGTTATATGGGGGCTATACGAAGACGTGGACCTGCACAGACAATTTTCTGGCATGGGCTGAAGTATCCATTACGAACTTCACATACGAAATTTGAAACAATCCCTGTAAATAATGTCGCTAAAATCATTAAAATACCGAATATCAGGGGGTACCGTTATATGGGGGCTATATGAAGACGTGGACCTACATGGCTCATTCTTTGACTTTGGATGAAGTATCCATTACGAACTTCAAATACCAAATTTGAAACGATTCCGGTAAACAATGTCGCTAAAATCATCAAAATACCGAATATCGGGGGTACCGTTATATGGGGGCTATATGAAGACGTGGACCTACATGGCTCATTTTTTGATTTAGGATGTAGTATCCATTACGAACTTCAAATACCAAATTTGAAACGATTTCGGTAAACAATGTCGCTAAAATCATCAAAAAACCGAATATCGGGGGGTACCGTTATATGGGGGCTACAGGAAGACGTGGACCTGCACAGATAATTTTTTGACTTAGGCTGTAGCATCCATTACAAACTTCAAACGCCAAATTTGAAATAATTTCGGTGAATAATGTCGCTAAAATCATCAAAATACCGAATATCGGGAGGTACCGTTATATGGGGGCTATATGATAACTTGGACCTACATGGCCCATTTACGAACTTAACCTGCCTACTGGGAAAAAATACATGTGTGCAAAATTTTAGCCTTCTATCTCAATTTGTTCGAAAGATAGCGTGATTACAACAGACAGACAGACAGACAGACGGACAGACAGACAGACACACAGACAGACAGACGGACATGGCTAAATCGTCTTAGAATTTTACGCTGATCAAGAATATATATACTTTGTTGGGTCTGACATGAATATTTCGAGGAGTTACAAACGGAATGACAAAATTAATATACCCTCCATAGTATGGTGGAGGGTATAAAAACACAGAACAAAAACATTACTTATAATTATATTGTCTGCAATTCTTTATTTCATTCATACATTTTTCAGCAAATGGGCATGATTTGCATTGGTTCCAGTTTTGCAATAAAATCACGAAGTAATATTAACATCCATTAGGAAGTTTATAATAATCAGTGCACTCTGTTCCGCTTATTCCAATAATGACGGCTTTTAACGTTGACATTAGGGGAAATGTTTTTTGTAAAAGTTTAAAGTTATCTGCATTTATTCTTCCAGCAATCCAACCTGTAGCCAAACTGTAAGCAATGACAAATATTATATATATATATATATAATGTACCCTTGGCTTTAAAAGTACAAATTATACTTGTTCTTTAAAAATAAATAATTTTTTGGCAAATATCTCTTCATATACATCTATAGCTTTTCCAGTACTTAGGTAATATCCCAGGTATGTAATTTGTATTTAATAATAATTGAAATCGATTTAACAATATCACTGGTACTTGCCATTTACAAAAACACAGAACAAAACCAGTCAAGAAAGTCCTAAAGTCGGGCGGGGCCAATTTTATGATACCCTACACCACTTTGCTAATTTAGTTGAGCTCCACTTAATAATTAAAAGTTTTTTTTTTTATGGGAGAATTCAATCATACACGCTATGATTATAATTATAATTTAAGATTAAAAGGACTAAATATGCCAAAGCATTTGTATCTTTTAAATTCGGACTTGTATTGCACATTTGGTGCAAAATTAATTTGAAATCAGATAAAGATATATATGGGAGCTATATCCAAATCTGAACCGATCTCGATAAAATACGGCAAAGATATATCTGAGGTGTATTTGATATATTTCCCTGAATATCGTTGTTACGGAGTGCATAGTACGGCTGTAGGTAACAAATACAACAAATCGGATGAACAATATATATGGGAGCTATAGCTATATCTGAACCGATCATCACCAAATTTGGCATACTACCTTCTAGGCTAAATTTGGTCGTATGTGCCAAATTCCATCCCATTTGGGCAAATATTAGACTTTTGGTGCACAATAAAAAGTAAATCGGACGAAGTTATATATGGGAGCTCTATCCAAATCTGAACCGATCTCAATAAAATTTAGCAAAGGTATTTCTGAGCTGCATTTGATATATTTCTCCACATATTGTTGTTACAGAGTGTATATTACGGCTGCGGAGGACAAAAATAACAAATCGGATGAACAATATATATGGGAGCTATAGCTATATCTGAACCGATTTCGATCAAATTTGGCATACTTATTTTCAGGCCTAATTTGGTTGTATGTGTATATATATATACATATAACTGTACCTCCCGATATTCGGTATTTTGATGATTTTAGCAACATTGTTCACCGGAATTGTTTCAAATTTGGCATTTGAAGTTCGAAATGGATACTACAGCCTGAGACAGAAAATTGTCTGCGAAAGTCCACGTCTTCGTATAGCCCCCATACAACGGTACCTCCCTATATTCGGTATTTTGATGATGTTAGCGACATTATTCACCGGAATTGTTTCAAAATTGGCATTTGAGGTTCGAAATTGATACTACAGCCTGAAACAGAATATTGTCTGTGCAAGTCCACGTCTTCGTATATGCCCCATATATCAGTACCTCCTTATATTCGGTATGTTGGCGATTTTAGGTACAATACTCACCGAAATTGTTTGAGATGTCGTATTTGAAGTTCGTCATGGAAGCTACAGCCTGTGACAGAAAATTGTCTATGCAGGTCCAGGTCTTCGTATAGCTTCGATATTCTATATATGTACTTTATTTTGATGATTTTGGCTACATTATTCACCGTTTATTTCAAGTTTCGAATTTGAATATCGTAATGGCTTGTGACAAACAATGCCTGTGTAGGTGCACGTCGTACAGGCCCGAATATAACGGCAATATTCGGAATTTTTAAAATGTTAGCAGAATTTTTGGCGAAAGTTATCTTTTTCGAAATTTTCAAATTCGTTCTAAATGGTGGAGGGTATTTCAAGTTCGGTCCGGCCGAACTTACTGCTTTTTTACATGTTTTCTAAATCTAACTCCGGGTATGCCGAACGTTTGTACATCAAATTACGCAAATCGGCACAGCCGAAAATTTTCAAATTCGTTCTAAATGGTGGAGGGTATTCCAAGTTCGGTCCGGCGGAACTTACTGCTTTTTTACTTGTTTTCTAAATCTAACTCCGGGTATGACGAACGTTTGTGCATCAAATTACGCAAATCGGTCCATCCGTCCTCAACTGATTCCATTACCAACGAACAACAATTGATTTTTATACCCTCCACCATACATAGTATGGAGGGTATATTAAGTTTGTCATTCAATTTGAAACTCATCGAAATAATCATTTTAGACCCAACAAAGTATATATATTCTTGATCAGTGTAAAATTCTAAGACGATTTAGCCATGTCCGTCCGTCAGTCCGTCTGTTGTAATCACGCTACAGTCACAACGAATTAAGATAGGGAGCTAAAATTTTGCACAGATCTGTCTTTTGTCTGCAGGCAGGTCAAGTTCGAAGATGAGCTATATCGGTCCACGATATCGTATAGCCCCCATATAACGGTACCCCCCGATATTGGGTATTTTGTTGATTTTAGCCACATTTTTTAATGCAATTGTCTGAAATTCTACACAAAGAGTCCCTTCTGAGTGCTTTATCCCCTGAAAGAGAATTGTCTATATAGGTTCACGATATTGTATATCCCCCATATCGCGGTACCCCCCCGATATTCGGTATTTTTATGATTTTAGCCACATTTTTCAACGGAATTGTCTGAATTCCACACAAGGAGTTTGTTTTGGGTACTTAACCCCCTGAAAGAGAATTGTATCGTATAGCCCCCATAAGTGATACCCACCGATATTCGGTATTTTGACGATTTTAGATACATTTTTCAACGGAACTGTCTGAAAATCCACACAAGGAGTTACTTGTGAGTACTTTACCCCCTGAATGAGAATTGCCTATATAGGTCCACGATATCGTATATCCCCCATATCACGGTACCCTCCTATATTCGGTATTTTGATGATTTTAGCCACATTTTCAACGGAATTGCCTGAAATTCTACACAAGGAGTTCTTTGTGACCACTTTACCCCCTGACAGAGAATTCTCTTTATAGGTTAACGATATCGTATATCACCCATATAGCGGTACCCCCCGATATTCGGTCTTTTTTAATGATTTTAGCCACATTTTCCAATGGTATTGTCTGAAATTCACACAAAGAGTTCCTTGTGAGTAATTTATCCCCTGTAAGATAATTATCTATATAAGTGTACGATATCGTATAGCCCCATTATAACAGTAAGTCTTCGCTATTAGGTATTTTGACGATTTTAGCCACATTTTTCAACGCAATTATCCGAAAATCCACACAAGGAGTTCCTTGTGAGTACTTTAGGTTAGACATAGGTTTGTCTATTTAGGTCCACAATATCGTATTTTCCAAACCAAACTAGCTGGCCCGGTCCGCGTTGCCGGCACGAATTTTTTGTCCATTATGCATATATGTCAAAGCATAATTATTCACAGATATGGCTGATATAAGTGTTCAGGTACTGGTCGATTAAAAGTGTTTTAAAATACCTGTACCCATATTTAAGCCGTGGGCTTCTATATTTAAACCGTGGGATTCAAATGTGTGGATGTGCTGTACAAATTAATTTCTAGTATGGTAAAAATCGTAACAAAATTTTTCAGTCAAATGAGCAGCAATTTGGAATTTACTGTATTTTGTACACCACATAAATGAGGCCTGAATGATTTAAGACAAGCCAAAGTTAATAACTTTTTTAAACCAATTAACTCCTTAGACTGTGCATTAGAGTCCTCATAAGTCCCCCTAACCATGTCGGTCTGTTTGTCCGCCAAAAGGTGGACTTGAGGGAGTCTATTACATAGAGAAAATTCTAAAATTTGTAGATATGTTGAAATGTTTGTGTAAGATTTTCACCACCCAAATACACATTTTTAGCCAAATCCTTTGAAATATGGTAAAATCAGGAGGTACCTTTATATGGGCACTACTCCGAAACATCGACCTACATTGAAAAGTTTCTTCTACCCCTTATGATCCAAGATGACAAATAGAGGCCAAATCAAAAATATAGCAGAACAACATAGCATGTCAAACTGAAAACAAATTCGCGTGATTTAAATAAGTAAAAATAGTTTTATCCACCACATAATTGTAAGTTGGAGACCCCATAAAGTCCATATTTTTCATCAAAGTATAATTCAATTGCGATTCAACAAATATTCGGTCCCGTGCTACTTTCTTATATTTGTAATTTGTTCATGTTTTCACAATTTATTTCATATAAATGTACATCCCAAATCTACGTTCCCAACCAATATTCTCTTGGGGGTTACAAATTCAAAAGAATAAAAATTTTTCTTTTCTGACCACACATTAGATGCGAAAGTGGTATTGGGGATACTCCAATGTGGGGACTTTACTTAGATAAATTCCTATGTGGCAATTATCTGTATGATGGTTCCCTACGACAGGGTAGCATAAATACAATTTTTTAGCCAAATCAATTGATGAATGTGGTCAAGACCAATATGGGCCCTACTCCGAATATTTTATGCGAAGAGTTTCTCTACCCCCTTAGAAACAAAGATGCCAAATAAGGGCCAAAAAATGAAAAAAGTGGCTAAGACTCCAACACTAGCTTAAATCATGCGATGGTTATATAAATATTTTGTTTGTTTAAAGAAGAATAACAAGTTGAAAAAATCTTCAACTTGTTCGCTAATTTTTTAACAGAAAATGTTTAAAGGTCATTACAAAGTTTGTCAATAGAATGTACTATTATTTTAAAATTCGATTCAATTGAAATTTTTTTTTTTTTTTTGATTTTTTCCCGATTTGAGAATTTTTGCAATGAGACCTCTTCTTTGTGATTTTTTTAGCGATCTTTAAACTTTGGTGTGACTGCGTTAAATTATTTCTATGTCATCTATTTCGTTTCGCCACTACATAATTCGATACTACAAATTTCAGTTCCCAAGAAATCAAGTCAATTAAAAAGCAGTAAGTTCGGCCGGGCCGAACTTTGAATACCCTCAACCTTTTGGAACGAATTTAAAAATTTTCAAAAAATAAAATTCTTAAAAAATTTTGTTAAAATTTTAAAAATACCAAATATAGCCGTCTATTGGGGTCTATACGACGTGGACCTACATAGGCATTGTTCGTCATAAGCCATTACCATTCAAACTCGAAACTTCAAATAAATAGTGAATAATGTAGCTAAAATTGGTACCTCTAGGGAGGTACCGTTATATCGGAGCTGTGCGAAGACCTGCACCTGCATAGACACTTATCTGTCACAGGCTGTAGCATTCATTCCGAACTTCAAATACCACATCTTAAACAATTACGATGGGTATTGTACCTAAAATCGTCAAAATACCGAATATAGGGAGATACTGATATATGGGGCCTATACGAAGACCTGGACCTACATAGACAATTTTCTGTCACAGATTGTAGTTCTCATAACGAACTCCAAATACGTAATTTGAAACAACTCTGGTGAATAATGACGCTAAAATCATCAAAATACCGAATATTGAGAGGTACCCTTATATGGGGGCTATAGGAAGACGTGGACCTGCACAAACAATTTTCTGTCTTAAGTTGTAGTTTTTATTTCGAACTACAAATACCAAATTTGCAAAAATACCGTTAAATAATGTCGCTAAAATCATCAAAATACCGAATATCGGGAGGTACCGTTATATGGGGGCTATACGAAAACGTGGACCTACACAGACATTTTTCTGTTTTGGGGTGTAGTATCCATTTCGAACTTCAAATACCAAATTTGACACAATTCCGGTGAATAATGTCGCTAAAATCATCAAAATACCGAATATAGGGAGGTACCGTTATATGGGGGCTATACGAAGACGTGGACCTGCATAGACAATTTTCTGTCTTAGGCTGTAGTATCCTTTTCGAACTTCAAATACCAAATTTCACACAATTCCGGTGAATAATGTCGCTAAAATCATCAAAATACCGAATATAGAGAGGTACCGTTATATGGGGGCTATATGAAATCGTGAACCTACGTGGTCCATTTACGAACTTAACCTGCCTACTGGAAAAATAAACATGTGTGCAAAATTTTAGCCATCTATCTCAATTCATTCGAAAGATAGCGTGACAGACATCGCTAAATCGACTAAGAATTTTACGCTGATCAACAATATATATACTTTGTTGGGTCTGACATGAGTATTTCAAGGAGTTACAAACGGAATGACAAAGTTAATATACCTTCCATAGTATGGTGGAGGGTATAAAAACACTACAAATGTACATTAAAACAAGTTAAGAAGTAGTAAGTTCGGCCGGCCGAACTTTGAATACCCTCCACCATTTAAAACGAATTTGGAAATTTTCAGAAAATAAAATCATTAAAACATTCTGTTAAAATTTTAAAAATACCAAATATAGCCGTTATATTGAGGTGTATGCGTTGTGGGCCTACATAGGCATTGTTTGTCATAAGCCATTACCATATTCAAATTCGAAACTTGAAATAAACGGTGAATAATGTTGCTAAAATCAACAAAATATCGTATATATGGAGGTACCCTTATATCGGAGCTGTGCGAAGACCTGGACCTGCATAGACAATTTTCTGTCACATGCTGTAACATCCATAACGAACTTCAAATATAACACCTCAAACAATTTCGGTGGGTATTGTACCTAAAATCGTCAAAATACCGAATATAGGGATGTACTGATATATGGGGCCTATACGAAGACCTGAACCAGCATAGACAATTTTCTGTCTTATTCGAACTTCAAATACCAAATTTGAAACAATTCCGGTGAATAATGTCGCTAAAATCATCAAAATACCGAATATAGGGTGGTACCGTTATATGGGGCTATACGAAGACGCGGACTTGCACAGACAATTTTCTGTCTTAGGCTGTAGTATCCATTACGAACTTCAAATGCCAAATTTCAAACAATTCCGTTAAGTAATGTCGCTAAAATCATCAAAATACCGAATATCGGGAGGTACCGTTATATGGGGGCTATATGATAACTTGGACCTTCATGGTCCATTTACGAACTTAACCTGCCTATTGGGAAAATATACACGTCTGCAAAAATTTAGCCTTCTATCTCAATTTGTTCGAAAAATACAACAGACTGACAGAAAGACGAACAGACAGATAGACAGACAGACACAAAGACAGACAGACGGACATGGCTAAATCGTCTTAGAATTTTACGCTGATCAAGAATATATATACTTTGTTGGGTCTGACATGAGGATTTCGAGGAGTTACAAACGGAATGACAAAGTTAATATACCCTCCATAGAAATTGCCAAATTTGTACCAAATGGTGGAGGGTATTTAAAGTTCGGCCCGGCCGAACTTACAGCTTTTTTACTTGTTTAATATAATTCTCTCCAAGTGATAGCATGCGCTCTATAGCAAACTATAATTGCTCTAAAGACATATGTTGTTAAGTGGTATGATCTACTTGAAATAATGCATGGTAGAAGCATGGTAGAAAAATACAGATAGATGCATCAACGCTTGGGAGCATTGATATGTCAAAAATTTTTAAATTTCTTTTTAAATATAAGTAGATTTTATATGTTTCCTAATACGACGTCATTCGGAGGTTATTATTTTCTTTTTCAACAATTTTTACAAATTTAAATAATTTTTCATTCAACATTTTCAATTCCAAAATTGGTTTGACAGTTCATTGTCCCAGCAGCTGCGTCGATGCGTCAGCCTATATTCTTCTACCATGCTGGAAGTATGCACTCAAAAGTATGTACAAAAAATTTTGTACACACACTCTCTCTCTCTTTCTGCAATAGAGGGTAATATGCGGTTAAGCCAATTGGGAAATGCTTCAGACTTAAGCAATCAATTAATTGTTTTGAATAAATTAAGCTAAACAAGTAAAAAAGCTGTAAGTTCGGCCGGGCTGAACTTTTAATACCCTCCACCATTCGGTACAAAAAAAAATAAAAAAACCGTTTAAAATTCTGTTAAAATCTTAAAAATACCGAATGCCTATACGACAAGGTAGGCCTGCATAGGCAACTTTTGTCATAAGTTATTGCAATATTTAAATGCGAAACTTGAAGAAAAATCTGTTTATAATGTAGCTAAAATCATCAAAATACCGAATATAGGGGGTACCGTTATATGGGGGATATACAAAGGCGTGGACCTGCACAGACAATTTTCTGGCATGGGCTGAAGAATCCATTACGAACTTCACATGCGAAATTTGAAACAATCCCGGTAAATAATGTCGCTAAAATCATCAAAATACCGAATATCGGGGGGTACGGTATATGGGGGCCATACGAAGACGTGGACCTACATGGCGCATTTTCTGTTTTATGCTGGAGTATCTATTGCGAACTTCAAATACAAAATTTGGAACGATTCCGTTAAATAATGTCGCTAAAATCATCAAAATACCGAATATCGGGGGGTACCGTTATATCGGGGCTACATGAAGACGTACACCTACATGGCTCATTTTTATACCCTACACCACAAAGTGGTCAGGGTATTATGTCTTTGTGCATTTGTTTGTAACAGGCAAAAGGAAACGAGATAGACCCATAGTTCCTTTTGATGATCTGCATAGAATCACATTCTGAGTTGATTTATGCATGTCCGTCCGTCCGTCTCTCCGTCTGTCCATGTATTTTTGTAAACAAAGTACAGTTCGCTATTTATTGCCCTATCCAGATGAAATTTTGCACAAATCATTTGTTTGGACCAAGGACGAACCCTATTGAAATTGGAGATAATCGGTCCAAATTTAGATATAGCTCCCATATATATCTTCGTCCGATTTGCATTTTATTGTGCACCAAACGTGTAATATCAGTCCGAATGGTATGGAATTTTGCATGTACGATCAGATTGGACCTGAAAATAAGTATGCCAAATTCTATCGAAATCGGTTCAGATATAGCTATAGCTCCCATATATATTGTTCATCCGATTTGCCATTTTTGTCCTCCGCAGCCGTAATATGCACTCTGTAACAACAATACTTTAGGAAATATATCAAATACATCTCAGAAATACATTTGCCAAATTTTATCGAGATCGGTTCAGAATTGGATATAGCTCCCATATACAACTTCGTCCGAATTACCTTTTATAGTGCACCAAACGTGTAATATTTGCCCAAATGGGATGAAATTTGGCACTTACGACCGAATTGAGTCTAGAAGCTAGTATGTCAAATTTGGTGAAGATCGGTTCAGATATAGCTATAGCTCCCATATCCGATTTGTCATATTTGTTACCCACAGCCGTAATACGCACTCCATAACAACGATATTCAAGGAAATATATCAAATACAGCTCAGAAATATCTTTGCCAAATTTTATCGAGATCGGTTCCGATTTGGATATAGCTCCCATATATATATTTATCCGATTTCAAATTAATTGTGCACCAAATGGGTAATACAAGTCCGAATTTAAAAGATACAAATGCTTCGGCATATTTAGCCCTTTGAACTTTAAATTATAATTATAATCATAGCGTTATGATTGAATTCTCCCATAAAAACTTTTAATTGTTATGCGCAGCTCTACTAAATTAGCAAAGTGGTGTAGGGTATCATAAAGTCGGCCCCGACCGACTTTAAGACTTTCTTTACTGGTTTGACTTAGGATGTAGCATCCATTACGAACTTCAAATACTAAATTTGAAACGATTCCGGTAAATAATGTCGTTAAAATTATCAAAATACCGAATACCGGGGGTACCGTTATATGATAACTTGGACCTACATGGCCCATTTACGAACTTAACCTGCCTACTGGCAAAATATACATGTGTGCAAAATTTTAGTCTTCTATCTCAATTTGTTCGAAAGATAGCGTGATTACAACAGACAGACGGACAGACAGACACACAGACAGACATGGCTAAATCGTCTTCTTTTAAAATAAATAATTTTTTGGCAAATATCTCTTCATATACATCCATATCTTTGCCAGTACTTACGTACTATCCCAGGTATATAATTTGTGTTTAATAATAATTGAAATCGATTTAACAATATCGCTTACGAACTAAGTGGTACTTGCCAATTACAAAAACACAGAACAAAAACATTACTTATAATTATATTGTCTGCAATTCTTTATTTCATTCATACATTTCTCAGCAAATGGGCATGATTTGCATTGGTTCCAGTTTTGCAATAAAATCACGAAGTAATATTAACATCCATTAGGAAGTTTATAATAATCAGTGCACTCTGTTCCGCTTATTCCAATAATGACGGCTTTTAACGTTGACATTAGGGGAAATGTTTCTTGTAAATGTTTAAAGTTATCTGCATTTATTCTTCCAGCGATCCAACCTGTAGCCAAACTGTAAGCAATGACAAATATTATATATATATATATAATGTACCCTTGGCTTTAAAAGTACAAATTATACTTGTTCTTTAAAAATAAATAATTTTTTGGAAATATCTCTTCATATACATCTATAGCTTTTCCAGTACTTAGGTAATATCCCAGATATGTAATTTGTGTTTAATAATAATTGAAATCGATTTAACAATATCACTGGTACTTGCCATTTACAAAAACACAGAACAAAACCAGTAAAGAAAGTCCTAAATTCGGGCGGGGCCGATTTTATGATACCCTACACCACTTTGCTAATTTAGTTGAGCTCCACTTAATAATTAAAAGTTTTTTTTTTATGGGAGAATTCAATCATACACGCTATGATTATAATTATAATTTAAGATTAAAAGGACTAAATATGCCAAAGCATTTGTACCTTTTAAATTCGGACTTGTATTGCCCATTTGGTGCAAAATTAATTTGAAATCAGATAAAGATATATATGGGAGCTATATCCAAATCTGAACCGATCTCGATAAAATTTGGCAAAGATATTTCTGAGCTGTATTTGATATATTTCTCCACATATTGTTGTTACAGAGTGTATATTACGGCTGCGGAGGACAAAAATAACAAATCGGATGAACAATATATATGGGAGCTATAGCTATATCTGAACCGATTTCGATCAAATTCGGTATACTTATTTTCAGGCCTAATTTGGTTGTATGTGCAAAATTCCATACTATTCGGGCTGATATTACACGTTTGGTGCACAATAAAAGGCAAATCGGACGAAGATATATATGGGAGCTATATCTAAATTTTTACCGATTATCTCCAATTTCAATAGGGTTCGTCCTTGAGCCAAACAAATATTGTTTGCAAAATTTCATCTCAATCGGATAATAAATGCGACCTGCATTTTGTTCACAAGAATACATTGACAGACGGACGGACGGACAGACGGACGGACAGACGGACTGACATGCATAAATCAACTCAGAAAGTGATTCTATGCAGATCATCAAAAGGAACTAAGGGTCTATCTCGTTTCCTTTTGCCTGTTACAAACAAATGCACAAAGACATAATACCCTGACCACCTTGTGGTGTAGGGTATAAACATTAATTATAGTTATATTATCTGCAATCCTTTATTTTTATACCCTCATCCATAGTATGGAGGGTATATTAAGTTTGTCATTCCGTTTGTAACACCTCGAAATATACATTTTAGACCCCAAAAAGTATATATATTCTTGATCAGCATAAAATGCTATGTCGATTTATCAATGTCCGTCCGTCTGTCCGTCTGTTGAAATCACTCTAGCTTCCGAACGAAATGAAGTAGGTTAATAGAATTTTACTCAAATGTGTATTATGTCTGCAGGACCTTTGGTATTGGTCTTCGTATAGCCCCTATATTATGGTACCTTCCGATATGCGGTATTTTGATGATTTTAGCGACATTATTTACCGGAATTGTTTCAAAATTAATATTTACAGTTCGTAATAGATACTACGGCTTAAGATAGAAAATGGGCCATGTAGGTTCACGTCTTCGTATAGCCCCCATATAATGGTACCTTCCCATATTCGGTATTTTGTTGATTTTAGCGGCATTATTTACAGGAATTGTTTCAAATTTGGTATTTTAAGTTCGTAATGGATACTACATACTAAGACTGAAAATGAGCCATGTAGGTCCAAGTCTTCGGATAGCCCCATATAACGGTACCTCCCAATATTGGGTAATTTGATGATTTTAGAGACATTATTTACCGTAACTATTTCAAATTTGGTATTTAAATTTCATAATGAATACTACAGCCTGTGACAGAAAATTGTCTGTGCAAGTTCACGTCTTCGTATAGGCCCCATATAACTGTTCCTCCCAATATTCGGTATTTTGGCGATTTTAGGTACAATACTCACTGAAATTGTTTGAGATGTCGTATTTGAAGTTCATAATGGATGCTGTAGTCTGTAACAGAAAATTGTCTGTGCAAGTCCAATTTTCTTCGTATAGCTGTGATTTAACGGTACCTCCCTATATACAGATTTTGATGATTTTAGCTACATTATTCACCGTTTATTTCAAGTTTCGAATTTGAATATGGTAATGGTTTAAGACAACAATGCCAAAATAGGTCCACGTCGTATAGACCCCAATATAACGGCTATGTTGTTAAGATTTTAACAGAATTTTGAAGGGATTCAATTTTTTGAAAATTTTAAAAATCGTTCAAATGGTGGAGGGTAATCAAAGTTCGGCGAACTTACTGCTTTTTAACTTGATTTCAAGTAATATTAACATCCATTACGAAGTTTATAATAATCAGTGCAATCTGTTCCGGTCATTCTGATAAGGGCGGCTTTTAACGTTGAAATTATATATATATATATATACTAGCTGAACCCTTTTGATTTTATATGCATTAAAAATTTTATTTACGAATATATGTTGGATAAAGAAAAACAAATTTAAAAATTAAAAAAAAAATATTGCACTAATTTAATGCGTTAATAAACAAAATCATTACAAAAGCAGATTATCAACATACCCAATATAGATACGTATCGTTATATGTGTTAGACAACTCCGAGGAGAAATGTGGCAAAAATCATCAAAATACCGAATTTCTAGAGATACCGTTATAGGGGGACTATACCAAAACGTGAACCGATAGATCATTTTCAATACCAACCATCCTATACACAATAAAAATTCTTCGGCTAAAGTTTGACGCTATACGTCAAATAATGTGGGCTGTATCGTAATTTAAACAAACAGACATACAGACGGACAAATCGACATAGAGTTTTATGCTGATTATGAATATATATATGCATATTTAACGAACATTTAGTGATGTTACAAATGGAATGAAAAGTTAATATACCCTCCTTTCCAAGGTGGATGATATAATAGCATTAAAGAATAAAATTACGGGCCGGCAACGCGGACCGGGCCAGCTAGTATATATATATATATATATATATATATATATATATATATATATATATATATATATATATATGTATATATATATATATATATATATATATATATATATATATATATATATATATATATATATATATATATATATATATATATATATATATATATAGATACGTCTATACGACGTGGACCTATATTGGCATTGTTGTCATAAGCCATTACCATATTCAAATTCGAAACTTGAAATAAACGGTGAATAATGTAGCTAAAATCATCAAAATCTGTACATAGGGAGGTACCGTTAAATCACAGCTATACGAAGACATGGACTTGCACAGACAATTTTCTGTTACAGACTACAGCATCCATTATGAACTTCAAATACGACATCTCAAACAATTTCAGTGAGTATTGTACCTAAAATCGCCAAAATACCGAATATTGGGGGTACAGTTATATGGGGCCTATACGAAGACGTGAACCTGCACAGACAATTTTCTGTCACAGGCTGTAATGTCTCTAATGTCTCTAAAATCATCAAATTACCCAATATTGGGAGGTACCGTTATATGGGGCTATCCGAAGACTTGGACCTACATGGCTCATTTTCAGTCTTAGTATGTAGTATCCATTATGAACTTAAAATACCAAATTTGAAACAATTCCTGTAAATAATGTCGCTAAAATTAACAAAATACCGAATATGGGAAGGTACCATTATATGGGGCTATACGAAGACGTGAACCTACATGGCCCATTTTCTATCTTAAGCCGTAGTATCTATTACGAACTGTAAATATTAATTTAACCTACTTCATTTCGTTCGGAAGCTAGAGTGATTACAACAGACGGACGGACATTGATAAATCGACATGCTGATCAAGAATATATATACTTTTTGGGGTCTAAAATGTATATTTCGAGGTGTTTCAAACGGAATGACAAACTTAATATACAATCCATACTATGGATGAGGGTATATAAATAAAGAATTGCAGATAATATAACTATAATTAATGTTTTTGTTCTGTGTTTTTGTAAATGGCAAGTACCAGTGATATTGTTAAATCGATTTCAATTATTGTTAAACACAAATTACATACCTGAGAGATTACCTAAGTACTGGAAAAGCTATAGATGTATATGAAGAGATATTTGCCAAAAAATTATTTATTTTTAAAGAATAAGTATAATTTGTACTTTTAAAGCTGGAAATTTTCCAAGGGTACTTTATATATATATATATAATATTTGTCATTGCTTACAGTTTGGCTACAGGTTGGATCGCTGGAAGAATAAATGCAGATAACTTTAAACTTTTACAAGAAACATTTCCCCTAATGTCAACGTTAAAAGCCGTCATTATTGGAATAAGCGGAACAGAGTGCACTGATTATTATAAACTTCCTAATGGATGTTAATATTACTTCGTGATTTTATTGCAAAACTGGAACCAATGCAAATCATGCCCATTTGCTGAGAAATGTATGAATGAAATAAAGAATTGCAGACAATATAATAATAAGTAATGTTTCTGTTCTGTGTTTTTGTAATTGGCAAGTACCACTTAGTTCGTAAGCGATATTGTTAAATCGATTTCAATTATTATTAAACACAAATTATATACCTGGGATAGTACGTAAGTACTGGCAAAGATATGGATGTATATGAAGAGATATTTGCCAAAAAATTATTTATTTTAAAAGAATAATCATAATTTGTACTTTTAAAGCTGGAAATTTTCCACGGGTACTTTTTAGCTTAATTTATTCAAAACAATTAATTGATTGCTTAAGTCTGAAGCATTTCCCAATTGGCTTAACCGCATATTACCCTCTATTGCAGAAAGAGAGAGAGTGTGTGTACAAAATTTTTTGTACATACTTTTGAGTGCATACTTCCAGTATGGTAGAAGAATATAGGCAGACGCATCGACGCAGCTGCTGGGACAATGAACTGTCAAACCAATTTTGGAATTGAAAATGTTGAATGAAAAATTATTTAAATTTGTAAAAATTGTTGAAAAAGAAAATAATAACCTCCGAATGACGTCGTATTAGAAAACATATAAAATCTACTTATATTTAAAAAGAAAAAAAATCTTAACAACAAATACGACGTGGACCTATATTGGCATTGTTGTCATAAGCCATTACCATATTCAAATTCGAAACTTGAAATAAACGGTGAATAATGTAGCTAAAGTCATCAAAATCTGTACATAGGGAGGTACCGTTA
The DNA here is from genome assembly GCF_030504385.1 of Musca domestica. Taxonomy (NCBI): domain Eukaryota; kingdom Metazoa; phylum Arthropoda; class Insecta; order Diptera; family Muscidae; genus Musca; species Musca domestica. The sequence goes on along the minus strand of NW_026712328.1, from coordinate 11,050,601 downwards.
AATCAGAGCTATACGAAGACCTGGACTTGCACAGACAATTTTCTGTTACAGATAAGGACGCTTATTCTGATAAGGACGGCTTTTAACGTTGAAATTAGGGGAAATGTTTCTTGTAAAAGAATATATATATATATATATATATATATATATATATATATATATATATATATATATATATATATACATATATATATATATATATATATATATATATATATATATATATATATATACATATATATTATATATATATATATATATATATATATATATATATATATATATATATATATATATAGAGAGAGATATATGTATATATATATATAATATGTATATATATATACATATATATCTCTATATATATATATATATGGAAATTTTCAGGAAAATCTATTCAGCGGTTTTCGAGTCCATAAATTACAAACAAACATACAAACATTTTCCTCTTTTATATATATATATATATATATATATATATATATATATATATATATAAAAGAGGAAAATGTTTGTATGTTTGTTTGTAATTTATGGACTCGAAAACCGCTGAATAGATTTTCCTGAAAATTTCCATATATACAGCAACATTGCCTGAAAGTAACATAGGCTATATACATTTTTTAATTTCCACTTGAAACTGGAGATATAGCATCAGAATCGGAGGTACCTCCCAAAAATTTAGATTTTATATGCACATATATATTGATTGGTTGAAGATACAGTCTCCAAATTTGGAATACGTAATTTGGAACAAAAATGAGTTTGCCAAATTATATTGTGATCGGTTCAGATTTGGATATAGCTCCCATATACATTTTCGACCGATTTCGTTCATTTCACAATATGAATGTTCGATTCCAATGAAATTTGGAATGTGTGACGGGATTTAGTCCGAAAATATATTTGTCAAATTATATTGAAATCGGTTTAGATTTGGATATAGCTCCCATATATATTTTCGGACGATTTCAAGCATTTGATGCACCAAACACGCTATGTATCCCCAATTTCAATGAAATTTGAAACGTGTGATAGTTTTTATCTAAAAAATTGATTTCCCAAATTATATTGAAATCGGTTCAGATTTGGATATAGCTCCCACATACATTTTCGGCCGATTTCATGTATTTGGTGGACCAAACACGACATGTATTTCCAATTGTAATGAAATTTAAAATAAGTAACGGAATTGGGAGCCAAAATGAATTTGTCAAATTAAATTGAAATCGGTTCAGATTTGGATATAGCTCCCATATATATTTTCGACCGATTTCATGCATTTGATGCACCAAAGACGCTATGTATCTCTAATTTCAATGAAATTTGGAATGTGTAGCGGAAATTAAAACAAATATACATTTGTCAAATTATATTAAAATCGGTTCAGATTTGGATATAGCTCTCATATATATTTTCCGCCGATTTCACATATTTGATGCACAAAACACGATACGTATTTCCGATTCCAACGAAATTTGACATGAGTGGCTAAATTTGGTACAAAAATAAATTTGACAAATTATATTCAAATACGCTCAGATGTGATTATAGCTCCCAAATATATACTCAGCCGATTTCACATATTTGATGCACCCAAAGCGAGAGAGACAAAATCTGGCACCAGCAAAAATTGCCAAATTATATTGAAATCAGTCGAGGTTTGGATACAGCTAACATACATATTTCGGCCGTTTTCATACATATTATGCACCAAACACGATATATATGACCGATTCCAATGAAATTCAGAATGTGTGGCGGAATTTGGTTATAATAATAAATGTGATAAATTAATTGGAAATTAGTTAAGATTTGGATATAGCTCCCATATATATATTCTCGGCCGATTTCACATATTTGACGCACCAATTTCAATGAATTATGAAAGGTGTGGCGGAGTTTGGTGTAAAAGTAATTTTTTTAAAATTATATTTAAATCGGATTGGGATATGATTTTAATAAGAACCATTGACCTACAACGCCTTAGGCTAACACTAAAAAACAACACAACAATTTGTTTGAAATACGCTTATTACGGCGAAGTATGTTGCTATCTCGAATTCACTAATATCAATAGAAATGCCACTCTACTTAAAAAATTGCAGTTTCCTGCACGCTTGGTATTTGCTATGAAATAAATAAATCCAAAGGACAAACCCTTCGTGTATGCATGCCATGTTACTGCTTTTGTAATGATTTTGTTTATTAACGCATTAAATTAGTGCAATATTTTTTTTTTAATTTTTAAATTTGTTTTTCTTTATCCAACATATATTCGTAAATAAAATTTTTAATGCATATAAAATCAAAAGGGTTCAGCTAGTATATATATATATATATATATATATATATATATATATATATATATATATATATATATATATATATATAACAAATTTAAAATTAAAAAAAAATATTGCACTAATTTAATGCGTTAATAAACAAAATCATTACAAAAGCAGTAACATGGCATGCATACACGAAGGGTTTGTCCTTTGGATTTATTTATTTCATAGCAAATACCAAGCGTGCAGGAAGCTGCAATTTTTTTAAGTAGAGTGGCATTTCTATTGATATTAGTGAATTCGAGATAGCAACATACTTCGCCGTAATAAGCGTATTTCAAACAAATTGTTGTGTTGTTTTTTAGTGTTAGCCTAAGGCGTTGTAGGTCAATGGTTCTTATTAAAATCATATCCCAATCCGATTTAAATATAATTTTAAAAAAATTACTTTTACACCAAACTCCGCCACACCTTTCATAATTCATTGAAATTGGTGCGTCAAATATGTGAAATCGGCCGAGAATATATATATGGGAGCTATATCCAAATCTTAACTAATTTCCAATTAATTTATCACATTTATTATTATAACCAAATTCCGCCACACATTCTGAATTTCATTGGAATCGGTCATATATATCGTGTTTGGTGCATAATATGTATGAAAACGGCCGAAATATGTATGTTAGCTGTATCCAAACCTCGACTGATTTCAATATAATTTGGCAATTTTTGCTGGTGCCAGATTTTGTCTCTCTCGCTTTGGGTGCATCAAATATGTGAAATCGGCTGAGTATATATTTGGGAGCTATAATCACATCTGAGCGTATTTGAATATAATTTGTCAAATTTATTTTTGTACCAAATTTAGCCACTCATGCCGAATTTCGTTGGAATCGGAAATACGTATCGTGTTTTGTGCATCAAATATGTGAAATCGGCGGAAAATATATATGAGAGCTATATCCAAATCTGAACCGATTTTAATATAATTTGACAAATGTATATTTGTTTTAATTTCCGCTACACATTCCAAATTTCATTGAAATTAGAGATACATAGCGTCTTTGGTGCATCAAATGCATGAAATCGGTCGAAAATATATATGGGAGCTATATCCAAATCTGAACCGATTTCAATTTAATTTGACAAATTCATTTTGGCTCCCAATTCCGTTACTTATTTTAAATTTCATTACAATTGGAAATACATGTCGTGTTTGGTCCACCAAATACATGAAATCGGCCGAAAATGTATGTGGGAGCTATATCCAAATCTGAACCGATTTCAATATAATTTGGGAAATCAATTTTTTAGATAAAAACTATCACACGTTTCAAATTTCATTGAAATTGGGGATACATAGCGTGTTTGGTGCATCAAATGCTTGAAATCGTCCGAAAATATATATGGGAGCTATATCCAAATCTAAACCGATTTCAATATAATTTGACAAATATATTTTCGGACTAAATCCCGTCACACATTCCAAATTTCATTGGAATCGAACATTCATATTGTGAAATGAACGAAATCGGTCGAAAATGTATATGGGAGCTATATCCAAATCTGAACCGATCACAATATAATTTGGCAAACTCATTTTTGTTCCAAATTACGTATTCCAAATTTGGAGACTGTATCTTCAACCAATCAATATATATGTGCATATAAAATCTAAATTTTTGGGAGGTACCTCCGATTCTGATGCTATATCTCCAGTTTCAAGTGGAAATTAAAAAATGTATATAGCCTATGTTACTTTCAGGCAATGTTGCTGTATATATGGAAATTTTCAGGAAAATCTATTCAGCGGTTTTCGAGTCCATAAATTACAAACAACATACAAACATTTTCCTCTTTTATATATATATATATATATATATATATAATATATATATATATATATATATATATATATATATATATATATATATATATATATATATATATATAATATATATATATATATATATATATATATATATATATATATATATATATATCTATATATATATATATATATATATATATATATATTATATATAAAAGAGGAAAATGTTTGTATGTTTGTTTGTAATTTATGGACTCGAAAACCGCTGAATAGATTTTCCTGAAAATTTCCATATATATATATATATATAGAGATATATATGTATATATATATATACATATTATATATATATATACATATATATCTCTATATATATATATATATATATATATAGATATATATATATATATATATATATATATATGTATAAATCTACTTATATTTAAAAAGAAAAAAAATCTTAACAACAAATACGACGTGGACCTATATTGGCATTGTTGTCATAAGCCATTACCATATTCAAATTCGAAACTTGAAATAAACGGTGAATAATGTAGCTAAAATCATCAAAATCTGTACATAGGGAGGTACCGTTAAATCAGAGCTATACGAAGACCTGGACTTGCACAGACAATTTTCTGTTACAGATAAGGACGCTTATTCTGATAAGGACGGCTTTTAACGTTGAAATTAGGGGAAATGTTTCTTGTAAAAGAAATATATATATATATATATATATATATATATAAAAAATTTTGTACACACACTCTCTCTCTTTCTGCAATAGAGGGTAATATGCGGTTAAGCCAATTGGGAAATGCTTCAGACTTAAGCAATCAATTAATTGTTTTGAATAAATTAAGCTAAAAAAGTACCCGTGGAAAATTTCCAGCTTTAAAAGTACAAATTATGATTATTCTTTTAAAATAAATAATTTTTTGGCAAATATCTCTTCATATACATCCATATCTTTGAAAGTACTTACGTACTATCCCAGGTATATAATTTGTGTTTAATAATAATTGAAATCGATTTAACAATATCGCTTACGAACTAAGTGGTACTTGCCAATTACAAAAACACAGAACAGAAACATTACTTATAATTATATTGTCTGCAATTCTTTATTTCATTCATACATTTCTCAGCAAATGGGCATGATTTGCATTGGTTCCAGTTTTGCAATAAAATCACGAAGTAATATTAACATCCATTAGGAAGTTTATAATAATCAGTGCACTCTGTTCCGCTTATTCCAATAATGACGGCTTTTAACGTTGACATTAGGGGAAATGTTTCTTGTAAAAGTTTAAAGTTATCTGCATTTATTCTTCCAGCGATCCAACCTGTAGCCAAACTGTAAGCAATGACAATATTATATATATATATATAAAGTACCCTTGGAAAATTTCCAGCTTTAAAAGTACAAATTATACTTATTCTTTAAAAATAAATAATTTTTTGGCAAATATCTCTTCATATACATCTATAGCTTTTCCAGTACTTAGGTAATCTCTCAGGTATGTAATTTGTGTTTAACAATAATTGAAATCGATTTAACAATATCACTGGTACTTGCCATTTACAAAAACACAGAACAAAAACATTAATTATAGTTATATTATCTGCAATTCTTTATTTATATACCCTCATCCATAGTATGGATTGTATATTAAGTTTGTCATTCCGTTTGAAACACCTCGAAATATACATTTTAGACCCCAAAAGTATATATATTCTTGATCAGCATAAAATGCTATGTCGATTTATCAATGTCCGTCCGTCTGTTGTAATCACTCTAGCTTCCGAACGAAATGAAGTTGGTTAAATTAATATTTACAGTTCGTAATAGATACTACGGCTTAAGATAGAAAATGGGCCATGTAGGTTCACGTCTTCGTATAGCCCCATATAATGGTACCTTCCCATATTCGGTATTTTGTTAATTTTAGCGACATTATTTACAGGAATTGTTTCAAATTTGGTATTTTAAGTTCGTAATGGATACTACATACTAAGACTGAAAATGAGCCATGTAGGTCCAAGTCTTCGGATAGCCCCATATAACGGTACCTCCCAATATTGGGTAATTTGATGATTTTAGAGACATTAGAGACATTACAGCCTGTGACAGAAAATTGTCTGTGCAGGTTCACGTCTTCGTATAGGCCCCATATAACTGTACCCCCAATATTCGGTATTTTGGCGATTTTAGGTACAATACTCACTGAAATTGTTTGAGATGTCGTATTTGAAGTTCATAATGGATGCTGTAGTCTGTAACAGAAAATTGTCTGTGCAAGTCCATGTCTTCGTATAGCTGTGATTTAACGGTACCTCCCTATATACAGATTTTGATGATTTTAGCTACATTATTCACCGTTTATTTCAAGTTTCGAATTTGAATATGGTAATGGCTTATGACAACAATGCCAATATAGGTCCACGTCGTATAGACGTATCTATAAGATGGATGATAGTAATAATTCTGCCCGGCCGAACTTAATTTTTTTACTTGTTTTTAAAGTAATATGAATTATTTGTCATTGAAATTGCGCGTTGGAGACCCCATAATTTCCATATCTTTTATCATAGTATAATTCAAAGATTAAACAAATGTCCCGTTCCTTAAATCATATGATATACAAAACGTGATCAGTTTTTGCATAGATGGTTTCTTCCCAAATTAGCAACATTTGCCGAAATTAGTATGAAAATATGGTTAAAATGTAAGATATACTTGAAATCGGGTTGTATCCTTATCCGGGGGTTATGGCCCATATCATGAACTGAAAAAGTGATTTAAGGTATCGTGAAAGTTTAGGAAGAATTTCTGAATGAATAGAAATCCTTTTCCCTTTATATTCGGTATTTCACTAATTGCAGTCCCAATGAATTTTGCATATTGAGTTCTCATTGGACGGATTATTGTCATGTAATAGAAGTAGGTAGGTCCACGTGTTGAAATGGGGCTCATTTCGACAACGTTTTGTCGGTTATTTTTGCTTATTTAAATGTGTTCGCATCTTCCAGCTGAAGCACGATGTAGATCCTGAAGTTGAAAGCTAAATGCCAATTTCAGACATGAAAGATCGCCATTTAACATCTTATTGCGTACTATTTCATTTTTGATATTATTCATTCAGAATTCAAAACAATAAAAAATGTACAATTCTACATAGTTTTTAAATTGAAAAAATTTCACGCCCAAAGGATTTTTTCTTTTATATTTTTATTGTCATATTTTACGCAATTTGTTTTGCAAGATTCTATTCCGAAGTTGTATGAATTGTGCAAATTTTGGTTTCACCACATTAAATTATTTTGACATCATCTATTCAGTTCCGCCACTCCATAATTTTCGTCGCTTTCTACTACCCAAAAAGACTACAAATCATATAAGAATTCAAAAAAAAAAAATACTACAAATGTACATTCCGAAATAGTAAGTCTAAATGGAAAAAAATCATGCAAAATAAAACATTACTATTGTACACTTCAAAAGTCAAAATGAAAATTTTAAAATTTCACATTTTTACGCGATTTTTTTTTTTGGATTTTATCCTCTTCTGCCAAGAGACAATTCCGAATTTGTGTAAATCGTTGAAATCAGATCAGCGGTTCTTGAGTTATAAGCGTAGTAACTAGTAGTAACTAACACAACTTCCTTATATATATAGACAGATTAGAAGTATGCGTGGTCAGTTCCCTGGCGCCCAAATAAATTCCTAAGTTTGGAGGGAAAGTCAACAGTATCTCGTGTAATAATTTTCAAACCGATATCTTCATTATCTGGCAAATATAAAGATTTTAGATAAATCAAGATAGTGGGCGTAAAAGTAGGCGTGATCAATATTTTTTTTCTTTAAAAACATAACTCGGAGTATTGCGAACCTTTGTACAAAAAATTATGCAAATCGGTCCAGCCTTTTTCAACTGATTCCGTTACCAACAAACAACAATTGATTTTATATATATAGATATATATATATATATATATATATATATATATATATATATATATATATATATATATATACATGGAAATCTGAATATAATCTATATCTATAAAAGAGGAAAATGTTTGTATGTTTCTTTGTAATTTATGAACTTGAAAACCGCTGAACAGATTTCCATGTATACTACAACATCGCCTGAAACTAACATAGGCTATATACATTTTTGAAATTCCACTTGGAATCAGAACCGGAGGTACCTCCCAAAAATTTAAATTTTATATGAACACTAGCTGGACCGGTCCGCGTTGCCGGCCCGTAATTTTAGTCTTTAACGATATTGTAACATCCACATTGGAAAGGAGGGTATATTAACTTTTCATTCCATTTGTAACATCACTAAATGTTCGTTAAATATGCGTATATATATTCATAATCAGCATAAAACTCTAAGTCGATTTGTCCGTCTGTATGTCTGTTTGTTTAAATTACGATACAGCCCACAATATTTGACGTATAGCGTCAAAATTTAGCCGCAAAATTTTTATTGTGTATAGGATGGTTGGTATTGAAAATGATCTATCGGTTCACGTTTTGGTATAGTCCTCATAAAACGGTATCTCTCGAAATTCGGTATTTTGATGATTTTTGCCACATTTCTCCTCGGATTTGTCTAACGCATATAACGATACCTACCTATATTGGGTATGTTGATAATCCACACATTTACGCGTATAATTGTTTCAAATTTGGCATTTTAGAAGGTTTGATAGATGACAATCCTTGAAGTATATGCGGCGGTTATTTCCCATATCATGAACTGAAAAAGTGATTTAAGGTATCGTGAAAGTTTAGGAAGAATTTCTGAATGAATAGAAATCCTTTTCCCTTTATATTCGGTATTTCACTAATTGCAGTCCCAATGAATTTTGCATATTGAGTTCTCATTGGACGGATTATTGTCATGTGATAGAAGTAGGTAGGTCCACGTGTTGAAATGAGCCCCATAACGTTTTGTCGGTTATTTTTGCTAATTTAAATGTGTTCGCATCTTCCAGCTGAAGCACGATGTAGATCCTGGAGTTGAAAGCTAAATGCCAATTTCAGACATGCCATTTAACATCGCCATTTGACATCTTATTGCGTACTATTTCATTTTTGATATTATTCATTCAGAATTCAAAACAATAAAAAATGTACAATTCTATATAGTTTTTAAATTGAAAAAAATTTACGCCAAAAGGATTTTTTCTTTTATATTTTTATTGTCATATTTTACGCAATTTGTTTTGCAAGATTCCACTCCGAAGTTGTAGGAATTGTGAAAATCTGTCAAAACGTTCTTGAGTTATAAGCATAGTAACTAATAAACAAATTGGAAAAAAAATCTTCAACTTGTTATCTATATATATATAAAAATCAATTGTTGTTTGTTGGTAACGGAATCAGTTGAAAACGGCTGGACCGATTTGCATAATTTTTTGTACAAAGGATCGCAATACTCCGAGTTATGTTTTTAAAGAAAAAAAAATATTGATCACGCCTACTTTTACGCCCACTATCTTGATTTATCTAAAATCTTTATATTTGACAGATAATGAAGATATCGGTTTGAAAATTATTACACGAGATACTGTTGACTTTCCCTCCAAACTTAGGAATTTATTTGGGCGCCAGGGAACTGACCACGCATACTTCTAATCTGTCTATATATATAAGGAAGTTGTGTTAGTTACTACGCTTATAACTCAAGAACCGCTGATCTGATTTCAACGATTTAGACAAATTCGGAATTGTCTCTTGGCAGAAAAGGATAAAATCCAAAAAAAAAAAAAATCGCGTAAAAATGTGAAATTTTAAAATTTTCATTTTGACTTTTGAAGTGTACAATAGTAATGTTTTATTTTGCATAATTTTTTTTCCATTTAGACTTACTATTTCGGAATGTACATTTGTAGTGTTTTTTTTTTTTTTTTTTTTGAATTCTAATATGATTTGTAGTCTTTTTGGGTAGTAGAAAGCGACGAAAATTATGGAGTGGCGGAACTGAATAGATGTTGTCAAAATAATTTAACGTGGTGAAACCAAAATTTTCACAATTGATACAACTTCGGAATGGAATCTTGCAAAACAAATTGCGTAAAATATGACAATAAAAATATAAAAGAAAAAATCCTTTTGGCGTGAAATTTTTTCAATTTAAAAACTATATAGAATTGTACATTTTTTATTGTTTTGAATTCTGAATGAATGATATCAAAAATGAAATAGTACGCAATAAGATGTTAAATGGCGATCTTTCATGTCTGAAATTGGCATTTAGCTTTCAACTTCAGGATCGACATCGTGCTTCAGCTGGAAGATGCGAACACATTTAAATAAGCAAAAATAACCGACAAAACGTTGTCGAAATGAGCCCCATTTCAACACGTGGACCTACCTACTTCTATTACATGACAATAATCCGTCCAATGAGAACTCAATATGCAAAATTCATTGGGACTGCAATTAGTGAAATACCGAATATAAAGGGAAAAGGATTTCTATTCATTCAGAAATTCTTCCTAAACTTTCACGATACCTTAAATCACTTTTTCAGTTCATGATATGGGCCATAATCCCCGGATAAGGATACCACCTGATTTCAAGTATATCATACATTTTAACCATATTTTCATACTAATTTCGGCAAATGTTGGTAATTTGGGAAGAAACCATCTACGCAAAAACTGATCACGTTTTGTATATCATATGATTTAAGGAACGGGACATTTGTTTAATCTTTGAATTATACTATGATAAAAGATATGGAAATTATGGGGTCTCCAACGCGCAATTTCAATGACAAATAATTCATATTACTTTAAAAACAAGTAAAAAAATTAAGTTCGGCCGGGCAGAATTATTACTATCATCCATCTTACCCTCAGATGGATAACAGTAATAATTTTTTAATATAAAAGTATCTAAATTCAAGCGTGTTTCACTTTAAACTTCATATACCAGTAAGACTGTTTGAATAATGCAGTTAACTTATCAAAAAACCATAAAGTGAATTAGGCCGTTATATGGGGCCATACCAAAACGGGAACATCTGTGGACAATTTTATACTTCAAGGATTGTCATCTATCAAACCTTCTAAAATACCAAATTTGAAACAATTATACGCGTAAATGTGTGGATTATCAACATACCCAATATAGGTACGTATCGTTATATGTGTTAGACAAATCCGAGGAGAAATGTGGCAAAAATCATCAAAATACCGAATTTCTAGAGATACCGTTATATGGGGACTATACCAAAACGTGAACCGATAGATCATTTTCAATACCAACCATCCTATACACAATAAGAATTTTTCGGCTAAATTTTGACGCTATACGTCAAATAATGTGGGCTGTATCGTAATTTAAACAAACAGACATACAGACGGACAAATCGACATAGAGTTTTATGTTGATTATGAATATATATATGCATATTTAACGAACATTTAGTGATGTTACAAATGGAATGAAAAGTTAATATACCCTCCTTTCCAAGGTGGATGATATAATAGCATTAAAGAATAAAATCACGGGCCGGCAACGCGGACCGGGCCAGCTAGTCTATATATATAAAAATCAATTGTTGTTTGTTGGTAACGGAATCAGTTGAAAACGGCTGGATCGATTTGCATAATTTTTTGTAAAAACTTTCGTCATACCCCGAGTTAGGTTTTTAAAGAAAAACAAGTTAAAAAGCTGTAAGTTCGGCCGGGCCGAACTTTTAATACCCTCCACCATTTGGTACAAATTTGGCAATTTCCAAAAAATAAAACCCGTTAAAAATTCTGTTAAAATCTTAAAAATACCGAATGCTTATACGACGACGTGGGCCTGCATAGGCAACTTTTGTCATAAATTATTACAATATTTAAATGCGAAGCTTGAAGAAAAATCTGTTTATAATGTAGCTAAAATCAAAATACCGAATATGGGGGGTACCGTTATATGGGGGCTATACGAAGACGTGGACCTGCACAGACAATTTTCTGGCATGGGCTGAAGTATCCATTACGAACTTCACATACGAAATTTGAAACAATCCCTGTAAATAACGTCGCTAAAATCATTAAAATACCGAATATCGGGGGGTACCGTTATATGGGGGCTATATGAAGACGTGGACCTACATGACTCATTTTTTGATTTAGGATGTAGTATCCATTACGAACTTCAAATACCAAATTTGAAACGATTCCGGTAAACAATGTCGCTAAAATCATCAAAAAACCGAATATCGGGGGGTACCGTTATATGGGGGCTACAGGAAGACGTGGACCTACACAGATAATTTTCTGTCTTAGGCTGTAGCATCCATTACAAACTTCAAATGCCAAATTTGAAATAATTTCGGTGAATAATGTCGCTAAAATCATCAAAATACCGAATATCGGGAGGTACCGTTATATGGGGGCTATATGATTACTTGGACCTACATGGCCCATTTACGAACTTAACCTGCCTACTGGTAAAAAATACATGTGTGCAAAATTTTAGCCTTCTATCTCAATTTGTTCGAAAGATAGCGTGATTACAACAGACAGACAGACGGACAGACAGACAGACAGACACACAGACAGACAGACGGACATGGTTAAATCGTCTTAGAATTTTACGCTGATCAAGAATATATATACTTTGTTGGGTCTGACATGAATATTTCGAGGAGTTACAAACGGAATGACAAAATTAATATACCCTCCATAGTATGGTGGAGGGTATAAAAATATAGACCATGCCCACTTTTGCGCCCACAATTTTTATTTATCTAAAATTCTTATGTTTCCCAATATAGAGGAGATATCGGTTTGAAAATTATTGCACGAGATACTGTTGACTTTTCATCCCCTTCTAAGTATTTATTTGGGGCTGAGGAACTGTCGTTGTCAGTACTCTTTAATCTATATCTATCTATATATAAAAGAAAGTTGTGTCAGTTACTACGCTTATAACTTAAGAACCGCTGGACTAATTTTAACGATTCATACAAATTCGGAATTGTCTTCTCTCCGAAAAGGATAATATCCAAAAAATCGCGTAAAAATGTGATATATTAAAATTTTCATTTTGATTATTGAAATGTACAATAGTAATTTATTTTGCATAATTTTTTTCCATTTTGACTTACTTTTTTCTAATGAACATTTGTAGTGTTTTTTATATTTTATTTTTGAATTCAAATATTAATACCAATTTATTCAATTGACTTAATTTCTTGAGAAATGAAATTGATGGCAAGTTACATGGAAGTGTAGTACCGAATTATGTGGTGACGAAACGGAATAGATGATGTCGAAATAATTTAATGGAATCGAATTTTAAAATAGAAGTACATTCTATTGACAAATAATATAAGGATCTTTAAACATTTGCTGTAAAAAATCAGCGAACAAGTTGAAGATTTTTTCAATGTGTTATTCTTCTTTTGTCAATTTTTTTTTCAATTTGTATTATCTAATTGAATTCAATAAATTTTTTGTGAACAAAATAAAGAATAATTTTTCACTATATACAAATTTTCACCAAAAAATGAAATAAGTGGGAAATACGATGTTAACTGACATCTACCTTTCAACTCCAGGGCCGACATCGTGGTTCAGCTGGAAGATGCGAACACATTTGAACAAACAAAAATTACCGAAAAAGCCTAATGGGGCTCATTTCAAAGCGCGGAACTACTTCTTTCCTGTCACAATAATCCGCCCAATGTACATTCAGAAAAATACCGAATATAAAGGGTGGAAAATAGTAGAGCGAATGGGACTCTTAGTAAGAAAAGGATTTCTATCCTTCCAGAAATTCTTCCCAAACATTCAAAATAGCTTAAATCGCTTTTGCAGGTCATGATATCGATCATAACTCGCGGATAAGGGTACAACTCGATTTCATATTTATATAACCATCATATGATTTAAGCTAGTTTTGGTGTTTTGGTCACTTTTTTAAATATTTTGGCCATTATTTGGCATCTTTGTTTCTAAGGAGGTAGAGAACCTCTTCGCATAAAGTTTGAAATTTTCAGAGTAGAGCCCATTTTGGTCTTGACCACATTCATTAATTGATTTGGCTAAAAATTGTATTTATGCTACCCTGGGGTAGGGAACAATCATATAGATAATTGCCACATAGGAATTTATTTAAATAAAGTCCCCACATTGGAGTATCCCCAAGTCCACTTTCACATCTAATTGGTGGCCAGAAAAGAAAATTTTGTTTTCTATTGAATTCGTAACCCCCAAGAAAATATTGGTTGGGCCACGTTTTGGTATAACCCTTATATAAATGTATCCCTGATTTCAGCTGTGACTGTGGCAACTGATTTGGCCATTATTTGCTGTATTTAGGCTACTTTGTGAGTAGAGAACCATCTTACAGAAAAATGTCAACATACGTAAATATTTTGGTACAGTCCCCAGGCCCGCCGATCTATAGTGATGTTTACCGATTGGCGGACAACAACGGGTATTGTTTAATCGTCATTGAATTTTACAATAAACAAGAACATAGACTCTTTAGGGACTCTAATGCGCAATTTGAGGTGCTATGGTAATGGGTGTAAAAGCGTAATTAACTTTGACTATTCAGAAATTATTTTGCCCTCCTTCCATAGTTATTTATTTCTATTTAGTCGAATCAATATTTATATTAAACTAGCTGGCCCCGTCCGCGTTGCCGGCCAGTACTTTTAGTCTTTAGTGCATATTTTCTAAAGCATAATAGAGCATAGACTTATGTGAGCCGGACAATTTTTATTATAAGTAAAACAACTCCATAGTAATTTTTAAATAGAAATAAAAACATTCATGTCAAAAATTATAAAAGATAATCACCCACCGTCGCTTTTAGATAGTTTGAATAGCTTGATCTTATTATTCAGCCGTAGGCTTTAATTGAGTGTTAAAAACCTATATGATATAGAACATCCATAATAATCCCATGTTAAAACTTAATTTTTGGTATTGTAAAGAGCTTAGCGAAATTTTCCCTTCAAATGAGCTGTAGTTTGGGATTTGTATTTACAACGTTTAGAATACCGTGCTGTGTGGAATTAGTCCACCTCATAATTAGGGGCAGAATGATTTCAGAATAGTCAAAGACAATTACTCTTTACTTATTTACTTATTTTTGTCATTTTTCATGATAGTATAATTCAAAGACGAATATTAAATATTAATTACGAATATTAAATCATTGATGGTTATACCAAAACGTAATCACTTTTTGCGAGGATTGTTCCTTCTCAAATTACCAACCTTTGCTGAAATGAGTACTCAAAATATGGTTAAAATGTAAACTATACTCGAAATCGGGCTATACACTTAACCGAAAGTCATATATCATGACCTGCAAAAGCGATTTAAAATATTATGAAAGTTAAGGAAGAATTTCTGGAAGAATATAAATCCTTTTTTACTAAATGTTCAATTCACTCTACCATATTTACTGACCCAATGAATTGCCCAATGAATTGCATTTTTGAGTTCTCGTTCTCACATCAAAGAGATTGTTTTTCATTCACATTTTTATTGGCATATTTTACCGCGATTTTTGGCAGGATAACGTTCCAAAATTGTATGAATAATCAAAATCCGTCAAGCCGTTCTTTATTATAAGCGTAGTACCTAACATAACATTCTTTTATATTGTGAAAATAATTCTTTATTTTGTTTACAAAAAATCTACTGAATTCAATATGATAAGCCTAATTAAAAAAAATTGTAAATTATACAAAATTGATAAAAAAAGCAAACTGAAAAAAGAAAAAAAATCTTCACCTTGTTCGATGATTTTTTACAGTCGAAGTTTAAAGGTCCTTGCGAAGTTTGTCGATAGAATGTACTATTATTATAAAATTCGATTCCATAGAAATATTTTTTCCGTTTTTTTCCTATTTGTGAATTTTTGCAATGAGATCTCTTTTTTCGTGATTTTTCGGGGAGTATAAAGCGACAACGGACAAAACTGTTATTTATAGATACAAGCTATGAACAAAGATATTTTAATTACTCTTTTAAAATCGCTAAAAAAAATCACGAAAAAGGCCATCTCATTGCAAAAATTCTAGAATCGGGAAAGAAAAATGAAAATTTTTTTAATGGAATCGAATTTCAAAATAATAGTACATTCTATTGACAAACTTCGTAACGACCTTTAAACATTTGCTGTAAAATATCAGCGAACCAATTGAAGATTTTTTATTTTTTTCAATTTGCTTTTCTTTTTTGTCAATTTTATATAATGTACGATTTTTTTCAATTTAGCTTGAGATATTGAATCCGATCGTTTTTTTTATGAAAAAAATAAAGAATAATTTTCACCATATATTAGAAAATCATGTCAGTTACTACGCTTTTAAATCATGAACGGTTTGACGGATTTTAAGAATTCATACAATTTCGGATGGTATGCAATACGATATTAAATGGCAATCTTTCATGCCTAAAATTGGCATATAGCTTTCAACTCCAGGACCTAAATCGTGCTTAAGCTGGTAAATGCGAACACATTTAAACAAACCAAAATGGCCGACAAAGCGTTATGGGGCTCATTTCAAAACGTGGACTTACTTCTTTCACATGACAATAATCCGTCCAAAGAGAACTCAAAATGATAAATTCATTGGGTCTGCAATCAGTGAAATACCGAATATAAAGCAAATTGGAATTTAGTAAGAAAAGAATTTTTTCCTAAACTTTCAAGATACCTTAGATTGCATTGCAGGTCATGATTTGGGTCATAGGAGTACAACCCGATTTTAAGTATAGTCTACATTTTAACAATATTTTTTCATACTAATTTCGGCAAATGTTGGCAATTCGAGAAGAAACCATCATCATCCAGAAAATTAATTGCCATCTTTCGGTAATGGGTGTAAAAGAGTAAATATCTTTGACTATTCTGAAATCATTCTGCCCTCAATTATGAGGTGGACAAAAATAAATAACACGCAGCACGGTATTCTAAACGTTGGAAATACAAATTCCAAATTACAGCTCATTTTAATGGAAAATATTGCTAAGATCTTTAAAACACCGAAAATTGAGCTGAGTTTTCACATGGGGCTATTCTAGACATTCTTTATCATAAAGGTTTTTAACACTCAAATTATAGCCTATGGCTGAAAAATAAGATCAGGCTATTCAAAATATGTAACACCAACGGTAGGTGAACATCTATAATAATTTTTGCCATGGTCCCCAGGCCCGCCGATCTATAGTGATGTTTACCTATTGGCGGACAACAACGCGGGTATTGTTTAATCGTCATTGAATTTTACAATAAACAAGAACATAGACTCTTTGGGGACTCTGTGCCAGGCCAGGTAGTATACATAATACATTCGTATATATATATATAAATATATATATCTATATATATATATATATATATATATATATATATATATATATATATATATATATATATATATATATATATATATATATATATATATATATATATATATATATATATATATATATATATCTATATATATAAATGTAAGTTGTGTTAGTTACTACGCTTATAACTTAAGAACCGCTGGATTAATTTTAACGATTCACACAAATTCGGAGTTGTCTACTCTCCGAAAAGGATAATATCCAAAAAAATCGCGTAAAAATGTGATATATTAACATTTTCATTTTGACTTTTCAAATGTACAATAGTAATGTTTTATTTTGCATGATTTTGTTTCCATTTTGACTTACTTTTTTCTAATGTACATTAGTAGTGTTTTTTTATATTTTATTTTTGAATTTGAATATTAATACCAATTTATTTAATTGACTTGATTTCTGGAGAACTGAAATTGATGGCGGGTTACATGGAAGTGTAGTACCGAATTATGTGGTGGCGAAACCGAATAGATGATATCGAAATAATTTAACGCGGTCACACCAAAAGAAAGATAATTATTAATTAAAAATAATTACTTTTTCAAAATCGCTAAAAAATCACAAAAAAGAGATCTCATTGCAAAAATTGAATCGAATTTTAAAATAATATTCTGACTATTCTGAAATCAGTCAGCCTTCAATTATGATGTGGATAAAACTATTTTGACTTATTTAAGTCAAGTGATTTTTTCAGTTTGACATGCTATGTTGTTCTGCTATATTTTTGATCTGGCCTCTATTTATCATCTTGGATTATTAGGGCTGAAGAAAGTTTTCAATGTAGGTCGATGTTTTGCAGTAGTGCCCATATAAAGGTACTTCCTGATTTTACCATATTTCAAAGGATTTGGCTAAAAATGTGTATTTGGGGGGTGAAAATCTTACACAAAAATTTCAACATATTTACAAATTTTAGAATTTTTTCCATATAATAGTACCCCCTCAAGTCCACCTTTTGACGGACAAACAGACCGACATGGTTAGGGGGACGTAGAAGAACTCTAATGGACAATCTGAGGTGCTAATGGCTTTAAAAAAGTAATTAACTTTGGCTATTCTTAATTCACTCAGCCCTCAATTATGAGGTGTACAAAATACAGCAAATTCCAAATTACTGCTCATTTGACTGAAAATTTTGCATACTAAAAATTAATTTGATCCCTTACATGGTTATAAGATTGATATATACTTTTTAATAGATTTGTATAGCACATCTACACCTTTGAACCCCACGGTTTAAATATTGAAGCCCACGGCTTAAATATGGGTACAGGTATTTTAAAACACTTTTAATCGACCAGTACGCGAACACTTATATCAGTCATATCTGTGAATAATTATGCTTTGACAAATATGCATAATAGACATTTTGACTTTCGAATGTACATTTGTAGTGATTTTTTTTTTTTTGGAATTCTAATATGATGTTTAGTTTTTTTGGGTAGTATAAAGCGACAACGCATAAAACTGTTATTTATAGATTTTATGTATTTATTGGGTAATATGTATAATATCATTTCAGAAGAGAATAAGATATGAAAATTCTAAAATCGGGAAAAATCGAAATTTTTTCAATGAAATCGAATTTCAAAATAATAGTACTGTAGAATGTACTTCATAAGGACCTTTAAAAATTCGCCGTAAAAAAATCAGCGAACCAGTTGAAGATTATTTGTCTTTTTTCAATCCTTTCTTTTTTCTATATTGAAGTGTACATTTCTTATTATTTTCAATTCTGAATGAATAATATTAAAAATGAAATGAGTGTGTAATACGATTTTAAATGGCGATCTTTCATGTATAAAATTGGCATCTAGCTTTCAACTCCAGGACCTTCAGCTGGAAGATGCGAACACATTTATACAAACAAAAATGACCGAAAAAGCGTTATGGGGTTCACTTCAAAAAGTGGACCTGTTTCTTTCATATGACAATAATTCGTTCAATGAGAACTCAAAATGCACAATACATTGGGACTGCAATCCGTGAAATACCGACTATAAAGGACGCAAAATAGTAGAGCGAATTCCTTCCAGAAAAATTTTCCAAACATTCAAGATACCTATAATCGCTTTGGCAGGTCATGATATGGGTCATAACCCCCGATAACGGAACAACCCGATTTCAAGTATATTCTACATTTTAACCATATTTTTCGTACTAATTTTATCTTATGTTGATAATTTAAAAAAACCATCCTTGCAAGAAATGATCACGTTTTAGTATCACCATCATATGATTTAAGGTATTTTCGGGGTCTTGGCCACTTTTTCCATTTTTTGGCCCTTATTTGACATCTTTGTTTCTAAGGGGGAAGAAAACCTCTTCTCATAAAATTTTTATTTTTCGGAAAAGGGCCCATCTTAGTCTTGAGGCTACATTGGGTAAAAAACTCTGAGGTCGAAAATCATCTTACAGATAATTATCCACATAGGCATTTATTTAAGTATAGTCCCCACATTAGTATACCCCCAAGTCCACTTTCCCAACCAATGTGTGGTCACAAAAGAAAATTTGGTATTCTATTGAATTTGTAACCCCCAAGAGAATATTGGTTGGGAACACAGATTTATGATGTACGTATATATGAAAAAAACTCCGAAATGTCAATCTTGGACTTATTCAGTCGGAAATTGAGGCAGAAACATGAAAAAATACGAAATTAGAAAGTAACACGAGACCGAACATTTCTTTAATCATCATTGAATTACACTACGATGAAAAATGTGGACTTTATTGGATCTCCATCTCACAATTTAAATGACAAAAAATGTATGCCCAAAAGAGTATTTTTTTTGGATATTCTGACAACATTCTGCCTTCAAGTATGAGGTGAACGAAACTAAATACCAAGCAGTACGGGATTTTAAACGTTGGAAATACACATTCGAAATTATAGATCATTTGAATGCAAATGTTAAGCTTTTTACAACAATAAAAATTGAGCCGAATTTTCACATTGGACTATTATAGATGTTCTTTATCATAAAGGTATTAACACAAAAATTAATTTCTATTTAGTCATGGAGTCATTACTTATAATGAAAATTGTGCCGCTTACATAAGTCAGATCTGTGATTTATCATGCTTTAAAAAATACGCATTAAAGACTAAAAGTACGGGCCGGCAACGCGGACCGGGCCAGCTAGTATATATATATATATACACGAATGTATTATGTATACTACTATATATATATATATATATATATATATATATATATATATATATATCGGCGGGCCTGGGGACCATATGGGGACTGTACCAAAATATTTACGTATGTTGACATTTTTCTGTAAGATGGTTCTCTACTCACAAAGTAGCCTAAATACAGCAAATAATGGCCAAATCAGTTGCCACAGTCACAGCTGAAATCAGGGATACATTTATATAAGGGTTATACGAAATCGTGGCCCAACCAATATTTTCTTGGGGGTTACAAATTCAATAGAAAACAAAATTTTCTTTTCTGGCCACCAATTAGATGTGAAAGTGGACTTGGGGATACTCCAATGTGGGGACTTTATTTAAATAAATTCCTATGTGGCAATTATCTATATGATGGTTCCCTACCCCAGGGTAGCATAAATACAATTTTTAGCCAAATCAATTAAAGAATGTGGTCAAGACCAAAATGGGCTCTACTCTGAAAATTTCAAACTTTATGCGAAGAGGTTCTCTACCTCTTTAGAAACAAAGATGCCAAAATAATGGCCAAAATATTTAAAAAAGTGACCAAGACACCAAAAATAGCTTAAATCATATGATGGTTATATGAATATGAAATCGAGTTGTACCCTTATCCGCGAGTTATGATCGATATCATAACCTGCAAAAGCGATTTAAGGTATTTTGAATGTTTGGGAAGAATTTCTGGAAGGATAGAAATCCTTTTCTTACTAAGAGTCCCATTCGCTCTACTATTTCCACCCTTTATATTTGGTATTTTTCTGAATGTACATTGGACGGATTATTGTGACAGGAAAGAAGTAGTTCCGCTCTTTGAAATGAGCCCCATTAGGCTTTTTTGGTAATTTTTGTTTGTTCAAATGTGTTCGCATCTTCCAGCTGAACCACGATGTCGGCCCTGGAGTTGAAAGGTAGATGTTAGTTAACATCGTATTTCCCACTTATTTCATTTTTTGGTGAAAATTTGTATATAGTGAAAAATTATTCTTTATTTTGTTCACCAAAAAAAATTACTGAATTCAATTAGATAATACAAATTGAAAAAAAAAATTGACAAAAGAAAATGTTAATATATCACATTTTTACGCGATTTTTTGGATATTATCCTTTTCGGAGAGAAGACAATTCCGAATTTGTATGAATCGTTCAAATTAGTCCAGCGGTTCTTAAGTTGTAAGCGTAGTAACTGACACAACTTTCTTTTATATATATAGATAGATATAGATTAAAAAGTACTGACAACGACAGTTCCTCAGCCCCAAATAAATACTTAGAGGGGGATGGAAAGGAAACATAAGAATTTTAGATAAATAAAAATTGTGGGCGCAAAAGTGGGCGTGGTCTATATTTTTTTCTTTAAAAACCTAAGTCGGGGTATGACGAAAGTTTTTACAAAAAATTATGCAAATCGGTCCAGCCGTTTTCAACTAATTCCGTTACTAACAAACAACAATTGATTTATATATATATATATATATATATATATATATATATATATATATATATATATATATATATATATATATATATATATATATATATATATATATATATATACTATATATACTAGCTGGCCCGGTCCGCTTTGCCGCTTTGCTTGGAAAGGAGGGTATATTAACTTTTCATTCCATTTGTAACATCACTAAATGTTCGTTAAATATGCATATATATATTCATAATCAACATAAAACTCTATGTCGATTTGTCCGTCTGTATGTCTGTTTGTTTAAATTACGATACAGCCCACATTATTTGACGTATAGCGTCAAAATTTAGCCGAAAAATTCTTATTGTGTATAGGATGGTTGGTATTGAAAATGATCTATCGGTTCACGTTTTGGTAGTCCCCATATAACGGTATCTCTAGAAATTCGGTATTTTGATGATTTTTGCCACATTTCTCCTCGGATTTGTCTAACACATATAACGATACGTACCTATATTGGGTATGTTGATAATCCACACATTTACGCGTATAATTGTTTCAAATTTGGTATTTTAGAAGGTTTGATAGATGACAATCCTTGAAGTATAAAATTGTCCACAGATGTTCCCGTTTTGGTATGGCCCCATATAACGGCCTAATTCACTTTATGGTTTTTGATAAGTTAACTGCATTATTCAAACAGTCTTACTGGTATATGAAGTTTAAAGTGAAACACGCTTGAATTTAGATACTTTTATATAAAAAAATTATTACTATTATCCATCTGAGGGTAAGATGGATGATAGTAATAATTCTGCCCGGCCGAACTTAATTTTTTTACTTGTCTTTAAAGTAATTTGAATTATTTTTCATTGAAATTGCGCGTTGGAGACCCCATAATTTCCATATCTTTTATCATAGTATAATTCAAAGATTAAACAAATGTCCCGTTCCTTAAATCATATGATATACAAAACGTGATCAGTTTTTGCGTAGATGGTTTCTTCCCAAATTACCAACATTTGCCGAAATTAGTGTGAAAATATGGTTAAAATGTAAGATATACTTGAAATCAGGTGGTATCCTTATCCGGGGATTATGGCCCATATCATGAACTGAAAAAGTGATTTAAGGTATCGTGAAAGTTTAGGAAGAATTTCTGAATGAATAGAAATCCTTTTCCCTTTATATTCGGTATTTCACTAATTGCAGTCCCAAAGAATTTTGCATATTGAGTTCTCATTGGACGGATTATTGTCATGTAATAGAAGTAGGTAGGTCCACGTGTTGAAATGGGGCTCATTTCGACAACGTTTTGTCGGTTATTTTTGCTTATATAAATGTGTTCGCATCTTCCAGCTGAAGCACGATGTAGATCCTGAAGTTGAAAGCTAAATGCCAATTTCAGACATGAAAGATCGCCATTTAACATCTTATTGCGTACTATTTCATTTTCGATATTATTCATTCAGAATTCAAAACAATAAAAAATGTACACTTCTATATAGTTTTTAAATTGAAAAAATTTCACGCCAAAAGGATTTTTTCTTTTATATTTTTATTGTCATATTTTACGCAATTTTTTTGCAAGATTCCATTCCGAAGTTGTATGAATTGTGAAAATCCGTCAAAACGTTCTTGAGTTATAAGCATAGTAATAATAAACAAATTAAAAAAAATTTCAACTTGTTCGCTGGTTTTTTACAGCCAATATTTAAAGGTCCTTACGAAGTTTGGTTCTTACTATTATTTTGAAATTTGATTCCATTGAAAAAATGTTCTCAGTTTTTCCCTATTTTAGAGTTTTTGCAGTGCAATATGCTCTTTTTTGATTTTTTAGCAATTTTGGTTTCACCACGTTAAATTATTTTGACATCATCTATTCAGTTCCGCCACTCCATAATTTTCGTCGCTTTCTACTACCCAAAAAGACTACAAATCATATTAGAATTCAAAAAAAAAACACTACAAATGTACATTCCGAAATAGTAAGTCTAAATGGAAAAAAAATCATGCAAAATAAAACATTACTATTGTACACTTCAAAAGTCAAAATGAAAATTTTAAAATTTCACATTTTTACGCGATTTTTTTTTGGATTTTATCCTCTTCTGCCAAGAGACAATTCCGAATTTGTGTAAATCGTTGAAATCAGATCAGCGGTTCTTGAGTTATAAGCGTAGTAACTAACACAACTTCCTTATATATAGACAGATTAGAAGTATGCGTGGTCAGTTCCCTGGCGCCCAAATAAATTCCTAAGTTTGGAGGGAAAGTCAACAGTATCTCGTGTAATAATTTTCAAACCGATATCTTCATTATCTAGCAAATATAAAGATTTTAGATAAATCAAGATAGTGGGCGTAAAAGTAGGCGTGATCAATATTTTTTTCTTTAAAAACATAACTCGGGGTATTGCGAACATTTGTACAAAAAATTATGCAAATCGGTCCAGTCGTTTTCAACTGACAAGCAACAATTGATTTATATATATATATAGACTAGATGGCCCGGTCCGCGTTGCCGGCCCGTACTTTTAGTCTTTAAAGCATAATAAATCACAGATCTGACTTATGTAGGCGGCACAATTTTGATTATAAGTAATGACCCCATTATAATTACTCCAATTTTGATTATAAGTAATGACTTGATTATGAGTAATGACTCCATGACTAAATATAAATTAATATTCATGGCAAAAATTATAATTACCCTCGGTTTTAGATATTTTGAATAGCCTAATATTATTTTTCAGCTATAGGCTTTAATTTGAGTGTTAAATACTTATATGATAAAGAACATCTATAATAGTCCCATGTGAAAATTCAGCTCAATTTTTGGTATTGTAAAAAGCATTCAAATGAGCTATAATTTGAAATTTGTATTTCCAACGTTTAAAATCCCGTACTGCGTGGCATTCAGTTTTGTCCACCTCATACTTGAAGGCAGAATGTTGTCAGAATAGCCAAAAAATCACTCTTTTACCCGTAAGAAGAGCATTAATTGTTTGTCATTTAAATTGTGTGGTGGAGATCCAGTAAAGTTACTTTATAATTTCGTATTTTGTTATGTTTCTGCCACAATTTCCGACTGAATGAGTCCCAGAATGACATTTCGGAGTTTATTTCATATAGACGTACATCCCAAATCTACGTTCCAAACCAATATTTTATTGGGGGTTACAAATTCAATAGAATACCAAATTTTCTTTTCTGACCACACATTGTTTGGGAAAGTGGACTTGAGGGTATACTAATGTGGGGACTATACTTAAATAAATTCCTATGAGGATAATTATCTGTAAGATGATTTTCTACTCCAGCGTTTTTTACCCAGGTAGCCTCAAGACTAAGATGCGCACTATTCCGAAAAATAAAAATTTATAAGAAGAGGTTTTCTTCCCCCTTAGAAACAAAGATGTCAAATAAGAGCCAAAAAATGAAAAAAGTGGCCAAGACCCCGAAAATACCTTAAATCATATGATCGTGATACCAAAACTTGATAATTTTTTGCAAAGATGGTTTCTTCTTAAATTATCAACATGAGCTAAAATTAGTACGAAAAATATGGTTAAAATGTAGAATATACTTGAAATCGGGTTGTTCCGTTATCAGGGGTTATGACCCATATCATGACCTGCCAAAGCGATTAAAGGTATCTTGAATGTTTAGGTGGAATTTCTATTTTGCGTTCTTTATAGTCGGTATTTTACTGATTGCAGTCCCAATGTATTTTGGATTTTGTGTTCTCATTTGACAATTTATTGTCATACGAAAGAAGCGGGTCCACTTTTTGAAATTAACCCCATAACGCTTCTTCGGTCATTTTTGTTTGTTTAAATGCGTTCGCATCTTCCAGCTGAAGCACGATGTAGGTCCTGGAGTAGAAAGCATTTAACATCGTATTGCGCCCTCATTTCATTTTTAATATTATTCATTCAGAATTCAAACCAATAAAAAAATTTTCACTTCAATATAGAAAAAAAAAATTTCACTTCAATATAGAAAAACAAGTAAAAAAACATTAAGTTCGGCCGGGCCAAACTTTTAATACCCTCCACCTTAGGGTAAAAGAAACATTAGAAGAAATGTGGCAAAAACCATTAAAATGCCGATTATGGGGAGGTACCGTTATATGGGGGCTATACCAAAACGTGGACCTATAATTACAATATTTCGCCACCGGAGCTGGAACCCATTATGACCCACAAATACCAATTTTTAGACAAATCAGTGAAAAAATGTGGCAAAAACCATCAAAATACCGAATATCGGGAGGTACCGTTATATGGGGGCTATATCAAATCATGGACCCATGCATGCAATGTTTCGCCACCGAAGCTGGAACCAATTATGAAAAACAAATACCAATTTTCGAACAAATCCCTGAAAAAATGTGGCAAAAATCATCAAATTACCGAATATCGGGAGGTACCGTTATATGGGGGCTATACCACAACGTGGACCTATACATGCAATGTTTTGCCACACACTCAGGGACCCGCTATGACCTACAAATACCAATTTTAAGACAAATCCGTGAAAAAATGTGGCATAAATCATCAAAATACCGAATATCGGGAGGTACCGTTATATGGGGACTATACCAGAACGTGGACCGATATATCTCATTTTCAATACCAACCATCCTAGACACAATGCAAATAGCTCTGCTAAATTTTGGAGCTCTACGTCAAATAATGTGGGCTGTATCGTGATTTCAACAAACAGACAGACGGACAGATAGACAGACGGACATCGTTAAATCGACTTAGAATTTTATGCTGATTATGAATATATATACTTTATGGGGTCTAAAACGAATATTTAGGGATGTTACAAACGGAATGACAAAGTTAATATACCCTCCTTTCCAAGGTGGAGGGTATAAAAAAAAGAATCTTCAACTGATTCGCTGATTTTTTTTGCGGCAAATTTTTAAAGGTCCTTATGAAGTTTGTCGGTAGAATGCACTATTATTTTAAAATTCGATTCCATTGAAAATTGTCGATTTTTCCCGATTTTAGAATTTTCATATAAAGCGACAACGGATTTCATGTATTTATTGGGTATTACGAATAAATACATAAAATCTATAAATAACAGTTTTATAACCTACACATCATATTAGAATTAAAAAAAAAACACTACAAATGTACATTCGAAAATAGTAAGTCAAAATGGAAAAAATATGCAATATAAAACATTACTATTGTACATTTTAAAAGTCAAAATGAAAATGTTCAAATTTCACATTTTTACGCGATTTTTTTGGATTTTATTCTTTTCTGCCAAGAGGCAATTCCGAATTTGTCTAAATCGTTAAAATCAGACCGACGGTCTTTATCTTATAAGAGTAGTAACTAACACAACTTTCTTTTACATATAGAGAGATAGATTTAAAAGTAGGCGCGTTCCTCAGCCCCTAAATAAGTACTTAGGGTTGGATGGAAAGCAAACAGCATCTCGTGTAATAATTCTCAAACCGATATCTTCACTATTTTGGCAAATATAAATATTTTAGATAAATCGTAATAGTGGGCGTAAAAGGAGGCGTGATTAATATTTTTTCTTTAAAAACCTAACTCGGGGTATGGCAAACGTTTGTACAAAAAATTATGCAAATCGGTCCAGCCTTTTTCAACTGATTCCGTTACCAACAAACAACAATTGATGTTTATATATATATATATATATATATATATATATATATATATATATATATATATATATATATATATATATATATTTAATACCCACCCAAATGTATGCTGTTTTGTCAATAGGAAAAAAATAAAATAACAGTGGTTTATAGCATACAACTAGCATCCGATTTGGATGAGTCGCATTGCTATTACATTGTGGAACAAAATCCATATTAGAATTAAAGAACAAAACAAAATATAATAAAATGTGTCCATCGCACTTGAATCTGAATCGGATGCCTTTGTATTGTTTTGTAAAGTTTTTTTTGTGTGTGTTGTTGCAGCCGGTGTTGTACCGTTATTCATTTTTGATGCTTCTTTCTTTTTTAAAGCAAAATTTTATTCTGTGAAGTGTTTTTGAAAGCGCAAGTTGTGAATATTGAAAAAATGTTAATAATATAAGAATATAGTAAGTGTTGTGTGTTAAATAAGTGAAATAAAATGTCAGGATTCAGAGGAGAAATTTAAGACGATTAAAGAAAGTGGAAGCAGACTATTTAAAAAGAAATGCACAGTTGAGGACGGACTGTTTGGAAAACAATGATATTGTACTAAATGAGCAGATTCCATGCATTCCAAAATTGTAGAAGATATTGGAAAATATGAAAGAATATTAAAAACTCTCCGTTATAATCCATTATTAATTTAAATTCTTTCAGGTTGGTATCATAAAAATTATACTTTCACCAGTTGGCTTATTAAAAACTTCTGCAAGATTATTGACATTTCTATAATATTATCTTACAACTATGATAGTACCCAAAATAAAAAGGCGTTTAAGGATTATAAACTTTTAAACATGGCCATTTTCGGTAAGTTAAATTTTTTCTTACATATTTTTTGAAAAGTGATATTATATTACCTTAAAATGTAGTCCATTAGTCTATTCTATAATATAACTGTTTGATATTAAAAAAATGTTCTATATTTTCTATCCTTTTTTCAGAAGCTGTCATATGTGAAGAATTCAATGAACAGGATTACGCCAAAAAAATTAGAAATTGTTTCAAATTCCCAAAGGCCAGACACTTCCGAACAATGTCCTTTAGTTTAAGCTTTGTTTCTTCTCATTATTTGAATAAGAATAAATATAATAAGAATATTTTATTGTTAAAAACACTGTTCTATAGTAGTTGAATATTTTAATAAAAAACAGCTAAAATTTAAGTTCCACAATCTAAAATGTTGATGGAATCGGACCCATCCAACCTTCGCTTACAATGTTGATAGATTTCGGACCCATCCAACATTCGCTTACATTGCCGGTACATTTCGGACTCGTTTGACGGCCTAGGCCATCGCTGTGTAAATGTAAGTAGAAATTATATACAGGCTTTGGATGGGTTGCATCTACATGGTCTGTGGCCGCAGATGGAAGATGTATGTGCAAAAAAATCCGCTGGGTTATTAAATGTAATAGCAGAGAGCGAGGAGTGCGTGCAAACTTTAATCAATAACGAAGATCAAGAAAACGGGAGAATAAAGCTAGTCTCTCTGATTGACGACAACGACTTACAACGGGCAAAACTGGGTATAAGAGAAAGGGTAATAATTGATAATAATTAAAACAAAATAATAATTAAAACAAAACTATCTGTTGTGTAAGAAGGAATGTGATACCAAATTGAGGAATATGCTACGGGACATGTGTATATTTAGACTACTAAAACGGGATCCAACTTATAACCAACAAAATAAAAACAACAAATCGACGAAAAAATTACTAAAAATTAATATAATAAATGTTTTCGAAGAAAAAAAAAAACAAATTGAGTACTAACACAGCAGTCGCGCCAAAAATTTACCGCCTACCTAAAAGCCATAAAGAAGGAAACCCACTTAGACCGATATGTTCATCAATAAACTCCCCAACATATGAGCTTTCCAAATACATCGTTGACATTTTAAAACATTTGACGAAGGATTCTGGTTATAATAGCAAAGAGGCGCTGGATCTAAAAGGCTGAAATAAAGATGTAAAAATTTAAGAAATCTTATTATGATTTGACGTTATATCGCTATGTCCTACCATATCTATACATTTTGCTTTGAGGACAAAAATAAAAAATGGGACATTATTAAAACCCATACACCAATTCCAAAGGACCTCTTCAATGAAATACTGAATCTTTGTATAAAAGAATCAAGATATTTTATTTATTACAGAGTGCATATTACGGCTGCGGAGGACAAAAATAACAAATTGGATGAACAATATATATGGGAGTTATAGGTATATCTAAACCGAATTCGATCATACTTCGTTGGCATACTTATTTTCAGGTCTAATCTGATCGTACGTGCAAAATTCCATACTATTCGGACTGATATTACACGTTTGGTGCCCAATAAAAGGCAAATCGGACGAAGATATATATGGGAGCTATATCTAAATTTTGACCGATTATCTCCAATTTCAATAGGGTTCGTCCTTGGGCCAAATAAATGATTTGTGTATAGGATAGGTCAATAAATGCGAACTGTACTTTGTTTATAAAAATACATGGACAGACGGACGGACAGACATGCATAAATCGACTCAGAATGTGATTCTATGCAGATCATCAAAAGGAAGTATGGGTCTATCTCGCTGTCATGGTACCAATAACCGACAGCTTCAGGACAATTTATTAATTATTACTTAAAACACGCAAGATGAATAAAAATAAATGCAGCCGTAAATTTTATGAAAAGAGTACACAGTTCAGCGACGAACGAGTTCACCGAAAAACGAAAAGCGAATACGTAATGTCCTTCAAAACAACGACTTCTCGAAAATAAAACAAGTTAAAAAAAATAAGTTCGGAAACGAAACGAATTTGGAAATTTTCAAAAAATTAAATCCGTTAAATGTTCTCTTAAAATCTTTAAAATACCGAATATAAAACGTGAAATAAACGGTGAATAATGTAGCTAAAATCATCAAAATGTCGTATATAGGGATGTACCGTTATATCAGAGCTGTGCGAAGACCTGGACTAGCATAGACAATTTTCTGTCATAGGTTGTAGCATCCATTACCAACTTCAAATACGACATCTGAAACAATTTCGGCCAATACGAAGACCTAGACCTGAATAGACAATTTTCTGTCACAGACTGTAGTTCTCATTACGAACTCTAAATACGTAATTTTACGGTGAATAACGATGCTAAAATCATCAAAATGCCGAATATCGGGAGGCCTATACGAAGACCTGGAGCTGATTAGACAATTTTCTGTCACAGACTGTAGTTCCCATTACGAACCCTAATAACGTAATTTGAAACAATTCCGGTGAATAATGAAGCTAATATCATCAAAATACATCAACTTTGGGAGGTACCGTTATATGAAGGCTATACGAAGACGTGGACCTGCACAGACAATTTTCTGTCATAGGCTGTAGTATCCATTACGAACTCCAAATACAAAATTTTAAATAATTCCGGTAAATAGTGTCGCTAAAATCATCAAAATACCGAATATCGGGGGGTACCGTTATATGGGGGCTATATGAAAACGTGGACCTACATGGCCCATAATATGATGGAGGGAATAAAAAAATCATGAATTAAAGCTATTGAGTCAATTATAGAGCATGGAATTCTTTCCGGTGTCAACTTAACTCAAATAAAATCTTCGAAAAGGGAAATTGTGCAAATAGGTTGTAAAAAAGTTGTGTCGGTTGTGTACAACTTGGCTACTCTCAAAGTGTAGCAACGGCTTTGTAAAATTAAAAATTTTACAGAACTTATAACTGGAATTACGTCATAATCTTTTACCTTTAGTCGAAAAATATTAGGAGATAGCAATATTTACGGGTTATATCTAAACGAGGAACAATATATACCATTTCTAATATCAATGTGCTAATAAGGAGAACTTTAATAGAAAACAAAACATAGGTCAACAATATTGTGCTTCTTATAGAAATGAAATAAAGATGCTACATAAATAATCCATAAATCAAGGACAACATTAATAAACTTAACCCATGGAAAAGGCTACGTTCAAGCTTTATCAAAGAGTATGAAAACAGGTAAGAAAGCAGCTAAGTTCGGGTGGTACCGAACTTTTAATACCCTTCACCATTTTAAGGAGCTTAAAAAATTAATAAAAATATCCGTAGAAAAATACATCTCAAATTAAATGCTCTATATGGGGGACATACGAAGATGTTGTCCTTCATAAGTCATTTTTTGTCATCAAATCAAATACGAAATTTGAAACAAGTCCGGCGAATAACACCGTTGATATCATCAAAATACCGAATATTGGGAGGTATCGTTATATGGCTATACGAAGACGTGGACCTGTTATAGGTTGTAGTACCCATTACGAACTTTACCTACAAAATTTGAAACAATTCCTTTTATGCTTCTTATACACCCTCCAGAATATTATTCGCGATAGTATTCGGCATTTATTCTGATGCCACGGTCTATTAACACAAGCGGAGAGCGACCATCGGCTGTTATGCCGGTCCACACCATTACCATGGTAGGCGCTTGAGTTCTGGTGGCCAACAGAAGGTGCACATTTTCAGCTGACCGATCATTTTATTTGTTTACAAACTGCTGTATAATGAATATTTTCTAATCGGAGAAAACCAAATTCGGCAGTTCACAACTTTCGGCCAAGCGAAGCAACTCTTTAGCTCTTTAGAGTCTATTTTCTTTCTGTTGCGATGTAAGTTCTAACAATTTTTGGAATTTCAATGGCTTTACCCCGAGCTCATTTTTCAATATTTACGGATGGAATATTGCTATATGTTCAGCTCACGAGCTATTTTTCGGCCACTGCGACGCGGTTTTCGATCAAGTCGCTTCTTTACTTTTCTGCTGATGCTGCTGTTTTCCTCCGTCCACTTCCTTGACATTGGGCCACGCTACCAATATCACGGTAACGAGCGATGGTACGAGACACAAAAGATTTATTCACATTTCAATGCTGGAGTGCTCTAACGATAGCCACTTGTGATTTTCCAGTCAAATATAAAGAAATCACACTATTACGCTTGAATTCCATCACGAATAACTATTTTTCTGGAAAATTCTCACCAAAATGCTTTTGTAAGCTTGTAAACAATATAATGAGCTGTCACTGTAATAATTTTAACAGCTGTCGGACGAGTGATATGACAGCAGTCTTAATTTGTTTGAAAATTTTCAATAAAATATATTCAGCAGTTTCTGAGTCTATAAATTAAAAACAAACAATCAAACGTACAAACAGAGGAAAATGATTTTCCTAAAAATTTATAGCATCGCCTAAAAGTAATATAGACTATTTATATATATATATATTTTAAATTCAACTAGGAACTAGAGATGTAGCATCAGAATAGCAGTTAGCTCCAAAAATTTTAGATTTTTTTTATGAGTTTTTATCGGTTATAGATAGTCTTCAATTTTTGCAATGTGTTTGAGAAATTATATTGAAATCGGTTGAGGTTTGGATATAGCTTCCACATATATTTTCGACCTATTTCGACTTCAGGTATTTAATATACCAAACACGATATGTATTACCAATTTCAATGACACTTAGAATCTGTAACGGAATTTGGTACAAAAATTAACTTGCCGAAATATATTGAAATTGGTTCATGTTTGAATTATATATATATATATATATATATATATATATATATATATATATATATATATATATATATATATATATATATATATATATATATATATATATATATTTTCGGTCTATTTCGTATATTTGGTTGACCTAACACGATATGTATGTCCGATTCCAATGAAATTCGAATCCCTCTAATACCAACAGAAATGCTGTTCAACTTTAAAAATGCCGTTTTTTGTATCATTTGCTATGACAATTAGTAAATCACAAGGACACACTCTACGTGTAAGAGGGCTATATTTAGCATGTTCCTCGACTATATTTAGCATCGTCAGCTGAACCTGGCACTTTGGTAGACCGAGCTATCTGTTTGTTTACGTCCCTGAAGGAAAAAAACGTTGTATATTCCAAAGCAAAATATTGGTATATAAGGGTTGCGAATCGCCCCGGAATTTGGAATGTGGAATGGGATTTGAAGCAAAAAATTAATTTGTCAAATTATATGGAAATCGTTTTAGATAGTAGTTCCCATTACGAACTCGAAATACGTAATTTGAAACAATTCCGGTGAATAATGAAGCTAAAATCATCAAAATACATCAACTTTGGGAGGTACCGTTATATTAAGGCTATACGAAGACGTGGACCTGTACAGACAATTTTCTGTCATAGGCTGTAGTATCCATTACGAACTTCAAATACAAAATTTTAATTCCGGTGAATAATGTCCCTAAAATCATCAAAATACCGAATATCGGGGGGTACCGTTATATGGGGGCTATATGAAAACGTGGACCTACATGGCCCATAATATGATGGAGGGAATAAAAAAATCATGAATAAAAGCTATTGAGTCAATTATAGAGCATAGAATTCTTTCCGGTGTCAACTTAACTCAAATAAAATCTTCGAAAAGCATAATTGTGCAAAGAGGTTGTAAAAAAGTTGTGTCGGTTGTGTACAACTTGGCTACCCTCAAAGTGTAGCAACGGCTTTGTAAAACTAAAAATTTTACAGAACTTATAACTGGAATTACGTCATAATCTTTTCCACGATTTCATTTTGTAACACTACTGTACTGACATTGAAATCTGTACCGATTTCAATATAATTTGGCAAATTTATTTTTCGATCAAATCCCGTCACTCATTCCAAATTTTATTGGAATCGAACATACATATCGTGTTTGGTGCATCAAATAAACGAAATCGGTCAAAAATATATATGGGAGCTATATCCAAATCTGTACCAATTTCAGTACAAATATATTTTCTGATCAAATCTCGTCACTCGTTCCAAGATTGAAATCTAATTTTTTGGGAGGTACCTATTATTCAGATGCTATATAAAATTGAATTTAAAAGCTAAATAAAATGGAATTATCTCCAGTTCTAAGTTGAATTTCAAAAATTTATATAGCCTATGTAACTTTCAGGCGATGTTGCATTATACTTGGAAATTTTTCAGGGAAATCTGTGCAGCGGTTTTCGAGTCCATAAATTACAAACAAATATTTTCCTCTTTTATAGATATAGAAAAGAAGAAGCTTTGGTTATTAAAATACGACTGGAATTGAAATTGAACATTTAAGCACCTGGTCCTAAATTAAGACTATGAATTTGTAGTCAATATAATTAGAAAGGAGCGACAAAAAACATTCAAAGTAACTATAATGGCAGATACAGCAACATGATCTTTTTTCGTAGCGTTAACCAACTACTTTCGTAAGACAAATATCCATCAAATGAGGACCCAAAATAAAATACAATGAAAAGCTGTACAAAGAGATACATTTGTATAAGGAATAAAGGAAATAGTGGGCATTTATTGCTTATTTGTCACAAATGAATTTTTATTCCCGAAAAAGCATTTCAAACCTTCAAAATAAATCTGCAATTTTCATAGCATTTCATGATCCACAGTGAAGCAGTGACTATTTCCAGGAAAGAGTTTGCTATTCTGAAAACCTTAAATATCAAGTTTAGTCGAAAAATATTAGGAGATAGCAATATTTACGGGTTATATCTAAACGAGGAACAATATATACCATTTCGAATATCAATGTGCTAATAAGGAGAACTTTAATAGAAAACAAAACATAGGTCAACAATATTGTGCTACTTATAGAAATGAAATAAAGATGCTACATAAATAATCCATAAATCAAGGACAACATTAATTAACTTAACCCATGGAAAAGGCTACGTTCAAGCTTTATCAAAGAGTATGAAAACAGGTAAGAAAGCAGCTAAGTTCGGGTGGTACCGAACTTTTAATACCCTTCACCATTTTTAAGGAGCTTAAAAAATTAATAAAAATATCCGTAGAAAAATACATTTTTTGTCATCAAATCAAATACGAAATTTGAAACAAGTCCGGCGAATAACACCGTTGATATCATCAAAATACCGAATATAGGGAGGTATCGTTATATGGCTATACGAAGACGTGGACCTGTTATAGGTTGTAGTACCCATTACGAACTTTACCTACAAAATTTGAAACAATTCCTTTTATGCTTCTTATACACCCTCCAGAATATTATTTGCGATAGTATTCGGCATTTATTCTGATGCCACGGTCTATTAATACGAGCGGAGAGCGACCATCGGCTGTTATGCCGGTCCACACCAACAGAAGGTGCACATTTTCAGCTGACCGATCATTTTATTTGTTTACAAACTGCTGTACAATGAATATTTTCTAATCGGAGAAAACCAAATTCGGCAGTTCACAACTTTCGGCCAAGCGAAGCAACTCTTTAGCTCTTTAGAGTCTATTTTCTTTCTGTTGCGGTGTAAGTTCTAGCAATTTTTATACCCTCCACCTTGGAAAGGAGGGTATATTAACTTTGTCATTCCGTTTGTAACATCCTTAAATATTCGTCTTAGACCCCATAAAGTATATATATTCATAATCAGCATAAAATTCTAAGTCGATTTAACGATGTCCGTCTGTCTGTCTGTCCGTCTGTCTGTCTGTCTGTCCGTCTGTCTGTTGAAATCACGATACAGCCCACATTATTTGACGTAGAGCTCCAAAATTTAGCAGAGCTATTTGCATTGTGTCTAGGATGGTTGGTATTGAAAATGAGATATATCGGTCCACGTTCTGGTATAGTCCCCATATAACGGTACCTCCCGATATTCGGTATTTTGATGATTTATGCCACGTTTTTTCACGGATTTGTCTTAAAATTGGTATTTGTAGGTCATAGCAGGTCTCTGAGCGTGTGGCAAAACATTGCATGTATGGGTCCAAAATTTGGTATAGCCCCCATATAACGGTACCTCCAGATATCCGGTAATTTGATGATTTTTGCAACATTTTTTCACGGATTTGTCTGAAAATCGGTATTTGTTGGTCATAATGGGTTCCAGCTCCGGTGGCGAAACATTGCATGTATGGGTCCATGATTTGGTATAGCCCTCATATAACGGTACCTCCCGATATTCGGTATTTTGGTGGTTTTTGCCACATTTTTTCACTGATTTGCCTAAAAATTGGTATTTGTGGGTCATAATGGGTCCTAGTTCGTGTGGCGAAACATTGTAATTATAGGTCCACGTTTTGGTATAGCCCCCATATAACGGGACCTCCCGATATTCGGTAATTTAATGATTTTTGCCACATTTTTTTCACGGATTTGTCTGAAATTTGGTATTTGTTGGTCATAATTGGTTCCAGCTTCGGTAGCGAAACATTGCATGCATGGGTCCATTATTTGATATAGCCCCCATATAAAGGTACCTCCCGATATTCGGTATTTTGATGGTTTTGCCACATTTTTTCACTGATTTGTCTAAAAATTGGTATTTGTGGGCCATAATGGGTCCTAGTTCGTGTGGCGAAACATTGTAATTATAGGTCCACGTTTTGGTGTAGCCCCCATATTACGGTACCTCCCAATAATCGGCATTTTAATGGTTTTTGCCACATTTCTTCTAATGTTTATTTTACCCTAAGGTGGAGGGTATTAAAAGTTTGGCCCGGCCGAACTTAATGTTTTTTTACTTGTTGGAATTTCAATGGCTTTACCCCGAGCTCATTTTTCAATATTTGCCGGATGGAATATTGCTATATGTTCAGCTCACGAGCTATTTTTCGGCCACTGCGACGCGATTTTTGATCAAGTCGCTTCTTTACTTTTCGAACCATTTCTGCTGATGCTGCTGTTTTCCTCCGTCCACTTCCTTGACATTGGGCCACGCTACCAATATCACGGTAACGAGCGATGGTACGAGACACAAAAGATTTATTCACATTTCAATGCTGGAGTGCTCTAACGATAGCCACTTGTGATTTTCCAGTCAAATATAAAGAAATCACACTATTACGCTTAAATTCCATCACGAATAACTATTTTTCTGGAAAATTCTCACCAAAATGCTTTTGTAAGCTTGTAAACAATATAATGAGCTGTCACTGTAATAATTTTAACAGCTGTCGGACGAGTGATATGACAGCAGTCTTAATTTGTTTGAAAATTTTCAATAAAATATATTCAGCAGTTTCTGAGTCTATAAATTAAAAACAAACAATCAAACGTACAAACAGAGGAAAATGATTTTCCTAAAAATTTATAGCATCGCCTAAAAGTAATATAGGCTATTTATATATATATTTTTATACCCTCCACCATACTGTGGAAGGTATATTAATTTTGTCATTCCGTTTGTAACTCCTCGAAATACTCATGTCAGACACAACAAAGTATATATATTCTTGATCAGCGTAAAATTCTAAGTCGATTTAGCGATGTCCGTCTGTCTGTCTGTCTGTCTGTCTGTCCGTCTGTCTGTCTGTCTGTCTGTCTGTCTGTCCGTCCGTCTGTCTGTCTGTTGTAATCACGCTATCTTTCGAATGAATTGAGATACAAGGCTAAAATTTTGCACACAGGTTTATTTTTACAGTAGGCAGGTTAAGTTCGTAAATGGGCCATGTAGGTCCACGTTTTCATATAGCCCCCTTATAACGGTACCTCCCGATATTCGATATTTTGATGATTTTAGCGACATTATTCACCGAAATTATTTCAAATTTGGCATTTGAAGTTTGTAATGGATGCTACAGCCTAAGACAGAAAATTATCTGTGTAGGTCCACGTCTTCCTGTAGCCCCCATATAACGGTACCCCCCGATATTCGGTATTTTGATGATTTTAGCGACATTATTTAGCGAAATCGTTCCAAATTTCGTATGTGAAGTTCGTAATGGATACTTCAGCCCATGCCAGAAAATTGTCTGTGCAGGTCCACGTCTTCGTATAGCCCCCATATAACGGTACCCGCCGATTTTGATGATTTTAGCGACATTATTTACCGGAATCGTTTCATATTTGGTATTTGAAGTTCGTAATAGATACTACATCCTAAATCAAAAAATGAGCCATGTAGGTCCACGTCTTCATATAGCCCCCATATAACGGTACCCCCCGATATTCGGTATTTTAATGATTTTAGCGACGTTATTTAGCGAAATCGTTCCAAATTTCGTATGTGAAGTTCGTAATGGATGCTACAGAATATGACAAAAAATTGTCTACGCAGGTTCAGGTCTTCGCACAGCTCCGATATAACGGTACCTCCCTATATTCTATACTTTGATGATTTTAGCTACATTATTCGCGTTTATTTCAAGTTCCGAATTTGAATTTGGTAATGACTCATGACAAATAATGCCTGTGTGGGTCCACGTCGTATAGGCACCAATATAACGGCAATATTCGGTATTTTTAAAATTTTACAAAAATTTTTTCAGGATTTTATTTCCAAATTCGTTCCAAATGGTGGAGGGTATTCAAAGTTCGGCCCGGCCGAACTTACTGCTTTTTAACTTGTTTAAATTCAGATTTTTATGAGATTTTTTATGAGATTTTATCGGTTATAGATAGTCTTCAATTTTTTCAATGTGTTTGAGAAATTATATTGAAATCGGTTGAGTTTTGGATATAGCTTCCACCTATTTCGACTTCAGGTATTTAATACACCAAACACGATTTGTATTACCAATTTCAATGAAACTTAGAATCTGTAACGGAATTTGGTACAAAAATTAACTTGCCGAAATATATTGAAATTGGTTCAGGTTTGAATATAGCTAATATATATTTTCGGTCTATTTCGTATATTTGGTAGACCTAACACGATATGTATGTCCGATTCCAATGAAATTCGAATCCCTCTAATACCAACAGAAATGCAGTTCAACTTTAAAATGCCGTTTTTTGTATCATTTGCTATGACAATTAGTAAATCACAAGGAAGTATAAGTGTAAGAGGGCTATATTTAGCATGTTCCTCGACTTTGGTAGACCGTCCCTGAAGGAAAAAAAACGTTGTATATTCCAAAGCAAAATATTGGTATATAAGGGTTGCGAAGCGCCCCGGAATTTGAAATGTGGAATGGGATTTGAAGCAAAAAATTAATTTGACAAATTATATGGAAATCGTTTTAGATGGATATAGCTCCCATATATATGTGAAGCGCACAGTTATATATATATATATATATATATATATATATATATATAGTGGTGTCCACCCCATACATGAAGGCAGAATGTTGCCAGAATAGCAAAAAAAATTACTCTTTTACTCCGATTACCGTAAGATGGGCATTAATTATTTGTCATTTAAATTGTGCGGTGGAGATCCAATAAAGTTACTTTATAATTTCGTATTGTTTTCATGTTTCTGTCACAATTTCCGACTGAATGAGTCCCAGATTGACATTTCGGAGTTTATTTCATATAGACGTACATCACAAATCTACGTTCCTAACCAATATTTTCTTGGGGGTTACAAATTCAATAGAATACCAATTTTTCTTTTCTGACCACACATTGGTTGGGAAAGTGGACTTGGGGGTTAACTAACGTGGGGACTGTACTAAAATAAATTCCTATGAGGATAATTATCTGTAAGATGTTTTTCTACCCCAGAGTTTTTTACCCCAGGTAGCCTCAAGACTAAGATGCGCACCTTTCCGAAAAATAAAAATTTATAAGAATAGGTTTTCTTCCCCCTTAGAAACAAAGATATCAAATAAGGGCCAAAAAATGAAAAAAGTGGCCAAGACCCCGAAAATACCTTAAATCATACGATGGTGATACCACAACGTGATAATTTTTTGCAAAGATGGTTTCTTCTTAAATTATCAACATAAGCTAAAATCAGTACGAAAAATATGGTTAAAATGTAGAATATACTTGAAATCGGGTTGTTCCATTATCAGGGGTTATGACCCATATCATGACCTGCCAAAGCGATTAAAGGTATCTTGAATGTTTAGGTAGAATTTCTATTTTGCGTTATTTATAGTCAATATTTGAATGATTGCAGTCCCAATGTATTTTGCATTTTGTGTTCTCATTTGACGATTTATTGTTTTGAAATTAACCCCATAACGCTTCTTCGGTCATTTTTGTTTGTTTAAATGTGTTCGCATCTTCCAGCTGAAGCACGATGTAGGTCCTGGAGTAGAAAGCATTTAACATCGTATTGCGCCCTCATTTCATTTTTAATATTTTTCATTTAGAATTCAAACCAATAAAAAAATGTACACTTCAATTTAGAAAAAGAAATCTTCAACTAGTTCGCTGATTTTTTGCGGCAAATTTTTAAAGGTCCTTACGAAGTTTGTCGGTAGAATGTACTATTATTTTGAAATTCGATTCCATTGAAAAATTGTCGATTTTTCCCGATTTCATATAAAGCGACAACGGATAAAATTTTTATTTATAGATTTTATGTATTTATTGGGTATTACGAATAAATACATAAACTCTATAAATAACAGTTGTGGTTTTATACTACCCAAAAAAAAACCTACACATCATATTAGAATTCAAAAAAAAAAAAAAAAACGCTACAAATGTATATTCGAAAATAGTAAGTCAAAATGGAAAAAATATGCACTATAAAACATTACTATTGTACATTTTAAAAGTCAACATAAAAATGTTCAAATTTCACATTTTTACGCGATTTTTTTGGATTTTATTCTTTTCTGCCAAGAGGCAATTCCGAATTTGTCTAAATCGTTAAAATCAGACCGACGGTCTTTATGTTATAAGAGTAGTAACTAGCACAACTTTATTTTACATATAGAGAGATAGATTTAAAAGTAGGCGCGTTCCTCAGCCCCTAAATAAGTACTTAGGGTTGGATAAAAGCCAACAGCATCTCGTGTAATAATTCTCAAACCGATATCTTCACTATTTTGGCAAATGTAAAGATTTTAGATAAATCGTAATAGTGGGCGTAAAAGGAGGCGTGGTCAATATTTTTTTTAAAAACCTAACTCAGGGTATGACGAACGTTTGTACAAAAAATTATGCAAATCGGTCCAGCCGTTTTCAACTGATTCCGTTACCAACAAACAACAATTGATTTATATATATATACTAGCTGGCCCGGTCCGCGTTGCCGGCCCGTAATTTTATTCTTTAATGCTATTATATCATCCACCTTGGAAAGGAGGGTATATTAACTTTTCATTCCATTTGTAACATCACTAAATGTTCGTTAAATATGCATATATATATTCATAATCAGCATAAAACTCTAAGTCGATTTGTCCGTCTGTATGTCTGTTTGTTTAAATTACGATACAGCCCACATTATTTGACGTATAGCGTCAAACTTTAGCCGAAGAATTTTTATTGTGTATAGGATGGTTGGTATTGAAAATGATCTATCGGTTCACGTTTTGGTATAGTCCCCATATAACGGTATCTCTAGAAATTCGGTATTTTGATGATTTTTGCCACATTTCTCCTCGGAGTTGTCTAACACATATAGCGATACGTATCTATATTGGGTATGTTGATAATCCAAACATTTACGCGTATAATTGTTTCAAATTTGGTATTTTAGAAGGTTTGATAGATGACAATCCTTGAAGTATAAAATTGTCCACAGATGTTCCCGTTTTGGTATGGCCCCATATAACGGCCTCATTCACTTTATGGTTTTTTGATAAGTTAACTGCATTATTCAAACAGTCTTACTGGTATATGAAGTTTAAAGTGAAACACGCTTGAATTTAGATACTTTTATATAAAAATGTTTCCTTTACCCTCAGATGGATGATAGTAATAATTCTGCCCGGCCGAACTTAATTTTTTTACTTGTTTTTAAAGTAATATGAATTATTTGTCATTGAAATTGCGCGTTGGAGGCCCCATAATTTCCATATCTTTTATCATAGTATAATTCAAAGACGATTAAACAAATGTCCGGTATACAAAACGTGATCAGTTTTTGCATAGATGGTTTCTTCCCAAATTACCAACATTTGCCGAAATTAGTATGAAAATATGGTTAAAATGTAAGATATACTTGAAAACGGGTTGTATCCTTATCCGGGGTTTATGGCCCATATCATGAACTGAAAAAGTGATTTAAGGTATCGTGAAAGTTTAGGAAGAATTTCTGAATGAATAGAAATCCTTTTCCCTTTATATTCGGTATTTCACTAATTGCAGTCCCAATGAATTTTGCATATTGAGTTCTCATTGGACGGATTATTGTCATGTGATAGAAGTAGGTAGGTCCACGTGTTGAAATGAGCCCCATAACGTTTTGTCGTTGAAGTTGAAAGCTAAATGCCAATTTCAGACATGAAAGATCGCCATTTAACATCTTATTGCGTACTATTTCATTTTTGATATTATTCATTCAGAATTCAAAACAATAAAAAATGTACAATTCTATATAGTTTTAAATTGAAAAAATTTCACGCCAAAAGGATTTTTTCTTTTATATTTTTATTGTCATATTTTACGCAATTTGTTTTGCAAGATTCTATTCCGAAGTTGTATGAATTGTGCAAATTTTGGTTTCACCACGTTAAATTATTTTGACATCATCTATTCAGTTCCGCCACTCCATAATTTTCGTCGCTTTTTACCCAAAAAGACTACAAATCATATTAGAATTCAAAAAAAAAACACTACAAATGTACATTCCGAAATAGTAAGTCTAAATGGAAAAAAAATCATGCAAAATAAAACATTACTATTGTACACTTCAAAAGTCAAAATGAAAATTTTAAAATTTCACATTTTTACGCGTTTTTTTTTTTTTTGGATTTTATCCTTTTCTGCCAAGAGACAATTCCGAATTTGTGTAAATCGTTGAAATCAGATCAGCGGTTCTTGAGTTATAAGCGTAGTAACTAACACAACTTCCTTATATATAGACAGATTAGAAGTATGCGTGGTCAGTTCCCTGGCGCCCAAATAAATTCCTAAGTTTGGAGGGAAAGTCAACAGTAACTCGTGTAATAATTTTCAAACCGATATCTTCATTATCTGGCAAATATAAAGATTTTAGATAAATCAAGATAGTGGGCATAAAAGTAGGCGTGATCAATACTTTAAAAACATAACTCGGGGTATGACGAACCTTTGTACAAAAAATTATGCAAATCGGTCCAGCCGTTTTCAACTGATTCCGTTACCAACAAACAACAATTGATTTTTATATATATAGATATCTGTTGATCGATTGCAGATAAAGTCTCCAAATTTGGAATGCGTAACGGAATTTGGAACAAAAATAAATTTGCCAAATTATATTGAAATCGGTTTAGATTTGGATATAGCTATCATATATATTTTCGACCAATTTCGTTTGTTTGATGCCTCAAACACGATATTAACGTTAGATTCCAATGAAATTTGGAATGTGTGACGGAATTCGATCCGAAAATAAATTTATCAAATTATATTGAAATCGGTTCAGATTTTGATATAGCTCCCATACACATTTTCGGCCGATTTCATGTATTTGGTGCACCAAACACGATATGTACGTCCAATTTTAATGAAATTTGAAATAAGTAACGGAATTGGGAACAACAAGTAAAAAAGCTGTAAGTTCGGCCGGGCCGAACTTTTAATACCCTCCACCATTTGGTACAAATTTGGCAATTTCCAAAAAATAAAATCCGTTAAAAATTCTGTTAAAATCTTAAGAATACCGAGTTCTTATACGACGACGTGGGCCTGCATAGGCATATTTTGTCATAAGTTATTACAATAATTTAAATGTGAAACTTGAAGAAAAACCTGTTTATAATGTAGTTAAAATCATTTAAAATACGGAATATGGGGGGGGGGGGTTACCGTTATATGGGGCTATTCGAAAACGTGGACCTGCACAGACAATTTTCTGGCATGGGCTGAAGTATCCATTACGAACTTCACATGCGAAATTTGAAACAATCCCGATAAATAATGTCGCTAAAGTCATCAAAATACCGAATATCGGGGGGTACGGTATATGCGGCTATATGAAGATGTGGACCTGCACAGACAATTTTCTGTCTTAGGCCGTAGTATCCATTACGAACTTCAAATACCAAATTTGGAACGATTTCGCTAAATAATGTCGCTTAAATCATCAATCAATTATTATCTTCCCTTGTTATGAAATTATTTGAGTTTGTTCCTGTTGTTCGCAAAAGGA
The DNA here is from genome assembly GCF_030504385.1 of Musca domestica. Classification (NCBI taxonomy): domain Eukaryota; kingdom Metazoa; phylum Arthropoda; class Insecta; order Diptera; family Muscidae; genus Musca; species Musca domestica. Next base: position 11,005,706 of record NW_026712328.1, on the reverse strand, counting down.
TTAGTAGTGGTGATAATTGGATTAAATCCAACTGCATTACTTTGGCTTGTTCTATCCGTGATCTAGCTTTTAGAGTCTATCTAAGTGACAAGAGTCGGGAGAATTGGAAAATTTTTTGTAAGTGCCGTAATAAGGCGAAATCTCTTATCCGACGCGAACGCAGACGATTTTACTATCGGAAATTTAACGCATTGGGGTCATCGGCCCTCTGGCGCTTTTTGAGGAGTTCAGGTTGCATGGAGGAAGATTTTGATATTGATGTTAATGTTGCAAATGCATCATTTATTGGTTATAACTTGCAGGTCAATGATAATATGCCGGAGTTTACTGGATCAGATGCTGGGTTCTCCTTTAGTTGTGTTCATGTTGATGACATTTTTATAGCGCTATGTAAAATCAAATCTAAATCTATTGAAGTAGATGGTATACCGCCCGATTTCTTGAAGCTCATTTTTTCATACATTTCTGATTATGTCTTGGACGTGTTTAATTATATTTTCATGACATCTGCGTACCCCCTTTTGTGGAAGACAGCTCGTGTGGTCCCAATACCTAAAAGTAGTGTAGTAAGCAGCCCTGACGAACTTAGACCAATATCTATTCTTCCAGTGCTTTCTAAAGTTTGAGAACACATTATGAAGGTTCAAATATTATCACACGTAAGGAGATATATTTATAACGGGCAGTTTGCTTTCCGTAAAAATCACAGTGCAACAGGATTGTTACTCTATATGACTGATGAGATTAGGGGTATTCAAATTTGAACAGAAATACAGTAGTGGTGTCTTTAGATCTTACTAAGGCATTTAATTCGGTATCTCATCCTGTTTAACTCAGGGGAGTGGGGGGAAAGGCTTCGAGAGCGGTAGCAACAACAAAACTCCCCAGAGTTATTATGATGTGAGATTTGTAGGTGAGAGATGTGAGGTGATGTGTTGTGAGAGGTTTGGTGAGGTGCGGGTGATACGCGTGTGTGGTGTAGGATAAAAAGAAAGACAAATGCAAGAAATGAAACACAGAAATATAATTAGTGTAATTCAATATAAATTCATGGTTTTATTGGTGATTCTTTCTTTTCAAACAACAAAGTTACCTCTTTTCAATATGGTGTTGGCGACAGTGGCCGTGATGGGTTTCGCTTCAAAGACTAAAGACAAGTGAACGCAATGGTTCTGAGTGACCGCTGAGGGTCCCATGTCTGTCTACAATTACAACTACAACTACTTCCAATGAGAGCAAGGTGAGCCTACCGACAACAACCAATGCCCAGCGACGATCCGCTCACTACGGTCTCCGCCAGGGGAGGTGTAGAGGAGATGCCTGTGCGCCAATCAGCATCCGTGATTGATCGAGCATTGGAAAGTTGTGGTGGAACGTATCGAACTTATACATTCCGGCCCCCTTGCTAGAACTACGAGTCTAGCAATTAATATAACTTTATTATAAGTTAGGAGAGAACGTAAATTCAGATTCCTAAGTGCGCTATAGTTGCAGATTTTCGTATTTTCATCTAAGCGATTACCGAATTACCGATAGATTCGGTCTACAATTTCAATATTTAGCGCAAATAATTCATGTTTTCAGCAAATTTCGTTAATGATACGATTATTATACCCTCCACCTTGGAAAGGAGGGTATATTAACTTTGTCATTCCGTTTGTAACATCCTTAAATATTCGTCTTAGACCCCATAAAGTATATATATTCATAATCAGCATAAAATTCTAAGTCGATTTAACGATGTCCGTCTGTCTGTCTGCCCGTCTGTCTGTCTGTCTGTCTGTCTGTCCGTCTGTCTGTCTGTCTGTCTGTTGAAATCACGATACAGCCCACATTATTTGACGTAGAGCTCCAAAATTTAGCAGAGCTATTTGCATTGTGTCTAGGATGGTTGGTATTGAAAATGAGATATATCGGTCCACGTTCTGGTATAGTCCCCATATAACGGTACCTCCCGATATTCGGTATTTTGATGATTTATGCCACGTTTTTTCACGGATTTGTCTTAAAATTGGTATTTGTAGGTCATAGCAGGTCCTTGAGCGTGTGGCAAAACATTGCATGTATGGGTCCAAAATTTGGTATAGCCCCCATATAACGGTACCTCCAGATATCCGGTAATTTGATGATTTTTGCAACATTTTTTCACGGATTTGTCTGAAAATCGGTATTTGTTGGTCATAATAGGTTCCAGCTCCGGTGGCGAAACATTGCATGTATGGGTCCATGATTTGGTATAGCCCTCATATAACGGTACCTCCCGATATTCGGTATTTTGGTGGTTTTTGCCACATTTTTTCACTGATTTGCCTAAAAATTGGTATTTGTGGGTCATAATGGGTCCTAGTTCGTGTGGCGAAACATTGTAATTATAGGTCCACGTTTTTGTATAGCCCCCATATAACGGGACCTCCCGATATTCGGTAATTTGATGATTTTTGCCACATTTTTCACGGATTTGTCTGAAATTTGGTATTTGTTGGTCATAATTGGTTCCAGCTTCGGTAGCGAAACATTGCATGCATGGGTCCATTATTTGATATAGCCCCCATATAAAGGTACCTCCCGATATTCGGTATTTTGATGGTTTTGCCACATTTTTTCACTGATTTGTCTAAAAATTGGTATTTGTGGGCCATAATGGGTCCTAGTTCGTGTGGCGAAACATTGTAATTATAGGTCCACGTTTTGGTGTAGCCCCCATATTACGGTACCTCCCCATAATCGGCATTTTAATGGTTTTTGCCACATTTCTTCTAATGTTTCTTTTACCCTAAGGTGGAGGGTATTAAAAGTTTGGCCCGGCCGAACTTAATGTTTTTTTACTTGTTTTTTTTTTAAATTGGTCGATTTCAATTCGTGATGCAAGATTAGGTTGCAGTCGCGGGAGGCACTGAACCGGTAAGGATATACCCGAAAATAGACTTTTGGGCCAGCAAAGAATCCAAAACTATTTTTGGAGGTTCAGCTTCTAAAATTTTAGGATATAAGTCAGCGCCAAGTAGCAAATCTATTGAGCTATTATCGGAAGAATCCGCTAAATCTATGTTAGGAATCCGAGTCTTCAAATTGCTAATAGATGGTGACAAAAACAACTTCCCCTTAATGTTTGGTAAGACTAATGCATTCGTTTCTACAGTCTTAGATGCATTTTTAGGGGAGGACAACTTCAGAGAGCAAACTTCCTTTTTATACCCTCCACCTTGGAAAGGAGGGTATATTAACTTTGTCATTCCGTTTGTAACATCCTTAAATATTCGTCTTAGACCCCATAAAGTATATATATTCATAATCAGCATAAAATTCTAAGTCGATTTAACGATGTCCGTCTGTCTGTCTGTCCGTCTGTCTGTCTGTCTGTCCGTCTGTCTGTTGAAATCACGATACAGCCCACATTATTTGACGTAGAGCTCCAAAATTTAGCAGAGCTATTTGCATTGTGTCTAGGATGGTTGGTATTGAAAATGAGATATATCGGTCCACGTTCTGGTATAGTCCCCATATAACGGTACCTCCAGATATTCGGTATTTTGATGATTTATGCCACGTTTTTTCACGGATTTGTCTTAAAATTGGTATTTGTAGGTCATAGCAGGTCCCTGAGCGTGTGGCAAAACATTGCATGTATGGGTCCAAAATTTGGTATAGCCCCCATATAACGGTACCTCCAGATATCCGGTAATTTGATGATTTTTGCAACATTTTTTCACGGATTTGTCTGAAAATCGGTATTTGTTGGTCATAATGGGTTCCAGCTCCGGTGGCGAAACATTGCATGTATGGGTCCATGATTTGGTATAGCCCTCATATAACGGTACCTCCCGATATTCGGTATTTTGGTGGTTTTTGCCACATTTTTTCACTGATTTGCCTAAAAATTGGTATTTGTGGGTCATAATGGGTCCTAGTTCGTGTGGCGAAACATTGTAATTATAGGTCCACGTTTTGGTATAGCCCCCATATAACGGGACCTCCCGATATTCGGTAATTTGATGATTTTTGCCACATTTTTTCACGGATTTGTCTGAAATTTGGTATTTGTTGGTCATAATTGGTTCCAGCTTCGGTAGCGAAACATTGCATGCATGGGTCCATTATTTGATATAGCCCCCATATAAAGGTACCTCCCGATATTCGGTATTTTGATGGTTTTTGCCACATTTTTTCACTGATTTGTCTAAAAATTGGTATTTGTGGGCCATAATGGGTCCTAGTTCGTGTGGCGAAACATTGTAATTATAGGTCCACGTTTTGGTGTAGCCCCCATATTACGGTACCTCCCCATAATCGGCATTTTAATGGTTTTTGCCACATTTCTTCTAATGTTTCTTTTACCCTAAGGTGGAGGGTATTAAAAGTTTGGCCCGGCCGAACTTAATGTTTTTTTACTTGTTAGATTTAGATTTTGCTAAAACACGAGTTGTAATGCCAAGTGCATTTTTGAGTTTCTTGCTAACAATTGATACCTTAGAAGAAGGGTCTACTATAGCACGGGCAGTATGACTTTTTCCATTATGAACCATATTAACTAGTGCAGTCCCCAGAAGCACATTATCTTCAATGGTGTTGGGAGACTGGCTGTTCGAATTATTTTTTGCAGAGAGAGGGTGCGTTTTAGAGGGCTTTGGAACTCGACTTTTGACCTTCGTAAAAGTCGGAGGGGGATTTGGACCTCGACTTTTGACTTTGGTAAAAGCCGGAGGTACCTTCTTAGATTTCAAAACTACTTTTTGCGATGTTGAAACAACTCTAGTAATTTGTGGCCGGTGAAGGAGGCTGTGATGCCTTTGTTTACACGATTTGCAACTATTTGTGCTGTGACAATTTTTAACAGCATGACCACGAGATAGGCAATTTATACAACACTTATTCTTCTTGACAATCGAAAATTTGTCCTCAAACGAAAGATTTATAAAGGTTGGGCAGAGTCGAAGAACATGACTCTGGTTAGAACAAATGGGACAATTACTATTCGACAATGATTTAGTAGACCGAGGGACACGCACAGTTTTTGGCCCATGTGCCAATGGCTTTTTAATGGTGAAACTAGATGTACAAACATGCTCTGATGCCAACGATCTAGTGGAGCAGCAAGAAAGTTCAACGCTTTTTGGCAATAACGATTTCTTTGTAGGTCTAGAAGTAACATTCTTTGATGACAACGAGGAATTGGGAGAAACAACGTTGGTGGATGGATTTTTACACAAATTTTGAATACATTGTAAAGTTTGTATTCTTTCTGTGAGAAAAGCATCTAGGTCTGGCCAGGAAGGCAACAACGACTTATTTTTGATACTTTGCTCCCACAAAGTCAAGGTGTTTAAGGGCAAACGCTGCAAACAAATATGTACAATAATTGGATCCCACTGATCCGTGGCGACGTCATAGACGGCCATTGCAGCAAGACAACTATTAATTCCATTTTGAATAATTTTCAAACAATAGCAATTCTCTTTTTCAAAGGTAGGAAGCTCGAATAAACGTTTAATGTGACTATTTACCACGATGCGCTTATTATCATACACATCCGACAAAGCTTTCCAAGCTAAATGCACGCCTTTCAATATCTGAAAGGCGTGCATTTTTCACAAATAGGGTGGTAAATAAATCCCGAAACGTGGGCCAAGACACAAAATCGCCTGCAAAGACTTCTATTTCAAGTGGAGGTAGGGCGAAATTATTGCAATCGAAAGGCGGACTGGAGCAAGTATTGGTGGCAGAAGATTTGGAACAAGTATCAACGGGTGGAGAAACAGACTTCACAGGAACCGATAAGAGAGGTTCGCTCGAAAGCAAGCTTGAAGGTGGTGTTCTATTAGATTCATTACAAATAGCTGTGTTTGGTACGTTAGAACTGGGAGCAGGTAAGGACTGAGGAGCCTCAGCAGGAGAGCCAATTTCATTGAGTGGGGATTTAAGGCGGACAAGATGCTTGTTTATGGTGGTCAAACACCAATGATATGCAATAAATGCATTATTGTACTTATCCTCAACGACATCAAAATGGTCAGTCTGTGCAGTCTCCGATGCCGTGAGGTAGTTTTTACACTCAGCGTAGGTGAACAAAACCTTTTCCCACAATTCTCGTATTTCCGAAATACGGACTTCAAGATTAAATACTGTAAACTGGGATTCATTTATCTGTTCGAAGTATTCAACAGACTTGAGAACAGTGTTAGTAGCTCTAATTAATCGAGTAACTGGTGTTATCGACATTCTGTTACGTGGATTAGACGGAAAAACAAAGCAAACAAATGCAACTACGAGAAATAAAAAGCTCCCTCAAAAAACCTCCACGAATTTGGTAAAATTGGGAATGAAAACAAGGATAAATAGGAGAAAATTTAGGAAAACTTTTCCTATATGGCAAAAACTACAAAATTTAAAAAGACTAAAATTGCTCCAATATTAACAAAGTTAAGGTAATTAATAATTAATTAAGGGTTTGTACAACATATGTCCCAATTCCAAAAATCTTACAACCAACTCGAGATTTTTGTCAAAGTTTTTACAAGAGTCCTGCAAAATTGTGTAGTTCTACAGAATATATTATGCAAAATTTGACAATTTTTGCAAGATTATGCCGAAAGTAGGGTGTATTCTTCCAAAAAATACCCAAAACCCTACAGAGAGTCACAAATAGTGTAAACAACTGTGATTTATTTACCCAAACAATTACGTAAAAACAAAAACAAACAGATTCAACTAACATGTGCTGCTTAAATATATGCACAGAATGCCGAATGTAGGGTGAATTTATCAAAAAAATTCCAAAAACCCTACGTAGAGTTGCAATTGCAAGCAGAAGTTAAACAAAATCTAAAAATGTTGTAAAATTAACCGAAAAACTATTAATTTTAACCAATATGTTTCACTAAATATGTCTGCAAAGAATGCCGAATGTAGGGTGAATTTATCAAAAAATTCCAAAAACCCTACTACTAGTCAAAAATATTTCAGAAAATTATCGAAAAATAATTTCTAAAATAAATTAAAACAAGTAAAAAAGCTGTAAGTTCGGCCGGGCCGAACTTCTAATACCCTCCACCATTTGGTACAAATTTGGCAATTTCCAAAAAATAAAACCCGTTAAAAATTCTGTTAAAATCTTAAAAATACCGAATGCTTATACGACGACGTGGGCCTGCATAGGCAACTTTTGTCATAAATTATTACAATATTTAAATGCGAAACTTGAAGAAAAATCTGTTTATAATGTAGCTAAAATCGTCAAAATACCGAATATGGGGGGTACCGTTATATGGGGGCTATACGAAGACGTGGACCTGCGCAGACAATTTTCTGGCATGGGCTGAAGTATCCATTACGAACTTCACATACGAAATTTGAAACAATCCCTGTAAATAATGTCGCTAAAATCATTAAAATACCGAATATCGGGGGGTACCGTTATATGGGGGCTATATGAAGACGTGGACCTACATGGCTCATTTTTTGATTTAGGATGTAGTATCCATTACGAACTTCAAATACCAAATTTGAAACGATTCCGGTAAACAATGTCGCTAAAATCATCGAAAAACCGAATATCGGGGGGTACCGTTATATGGGGGCTACAGGAAGACGTGGACCTACACAGATAATTTTCTGTCTTAGGCTGTAGCATCCATTACAAACTTCAAATGCCAAATTTGAAATAATTCCGGTGAATAATGTCGCTAAAATCATCAAAATACCGAATATCGGGAGGTACCGTTATATGGGGGCTATATGATAACTTGGACCTACATGGCCCATTTACGAACTTAACCTGCCTACTGGAAAAAAATACATGTGTGCAAAATTTTAGCCTTCTATCTCAATTTGTTCGATAGATAGCGTGATTACAACAGACAGACAGACAGACGGACAGACAGACAGACAGACACACAGACAGACAGACGGACATGGCCAAATCGTCTTAGAATTTTACGCTGATCAAGAATATATATACTTTGTTGGGTCTGACATGAATATTTCGAGGAGTTACAAACGGAATGACAAAATTAATATACCCTCCATAGTATGGTGGAGGGTATAAAAACATTAAGTTCGGCCGGGCCAAACTTTTAATACCCTCCACCTTAGGGTAAAATAAACATTAGAAGAAATGTGGCAAAAACCATTAAAATGCCGATTATGGGGAGGTACCGTAATATGGGGGCTACACCAAAACGTGGACCTATAATTACAATGTTTCGCCACACGAACTAGGACCCATTATGGCCCACAAATACCAATTTTTAGACAAATCAGTGAAAAAATGTGGCAAAAACCATCAAAATACCGAATATCGGGAGGTACCTTTATATGGGGGCTATATCAAATAATGGACCCATGCATGCAATGTTTCGCTACCGAAGCTGGAACCAATTATGACCAACAAATACCAAATTTCAGACAAATCCGTGAAAAAATGTGGCAAAAATCATCAAATTACCGAATATCGGGAGGTCCCGTTATATGGGGGCTATACCAAAACGTGGACCTATAATTACAATGTTTCGCCACACGAACTAGGACCCATTATGACCCACAAATACCAATTTTTAGGCAAATCAGTGAAAAAATGTGGCAAAAACCACCAAAATACCGAATATCGGGAGGTACCGTTATATGAGGGCTATACCAAATCATGGACCCATACATGCAATGTTTCGCCACCGGAGCTGGAACCCATTATGACCAACAAATACCGATTTTCAGACAAATCCGTGAAAAAATGTTGCAAAAATCATCAAATTACCGGATATCTGGAGGTACCGTTATATGGGGGCTATACCAAATTTTGGACCCATACATGCAATGTTTTGCCACACGCTCAAGGACCTGCTATGACCTACAAATACCAATTTTAAGACAAATCCGTGAAAAAACGTGGCATAAATCATCAAAATACCGAATATCGGGAGGTACCGTTATATGGGGACTATACCAGAACGTGGACCGATATATCTCATTTTCAATACCAACCATCCTAGACACAATGCAAATAGCTCTGCTAAATTTTGGAGCTCTACGTCAAATAATGTGGGCTGTATCGTGATTTCAACAGACAGACAGACAGACAGACAGACGGACATCGTTAAATCGACTTAGAATTTTATGCTGATTATGAATATATATACTTTATGGGGTCTAAGACGAATATTTAAGGATGTTACAAACGGAATGACAAAGTTAATATACCCTCCTTTCCAAGGTGGAGGGTATAAAAATTCACAAATTATGCTGTTTTACTCCACTGTGCCGAACCAACAACGGATATGGCACAAAGAGGAATAAAACACAAGCGACGTCGGCAGAGAAATGACTATGCGTAAGCAGCTACGCACCCACACAAGAACCGACGCTACAAACGATCCAACAGTGAGAGTTGGAGATCAAAACAATTTGTTGTTATTTCTATTGAATATCTAACCGCCCGCTGGCAATGAAAATTCCATTTAACTCAATTTCACCAGTCCTATACTAGATATAAGCCGGACTAGTACCAAATGTGTCCCCAAGTAATGCAAAGGTAACCAATTGACACCTTTTCGTCCCCAAGTAATGCAAAGAAGCGACAGTTGTGCATAAATAAAAACCACCACGAAAAAACCAAACGAACATTTGAATGATATCTCTACGAACAAGAACCACTTATAGTTTTTTTTAGATTACCAATAAAAAAAACAATGCACCGTTATTCTTGAGGAATGCAAGTGCGTTTTGTTTGGAAAAAACATTCTTATTCTGATCGTTGTGAAGTGAAGTATCATTTTTCTGTGCAAATAAGTTATAAAGTGTTGAAAATAACAAATAAAAAGGTAAGAATGAGTAGTATAAGTAATAATAGTAATAAAATAATAATAAAAGTAATTCAAGGTAAAATTATAGCATTCTTCTCAGAATTGTTACAAATTATTAATTTGTTTGTTTTCTCTATAGGTCAAATCAAAATTTTAGCTGATGCTTTAGCTGAGTTGAAGATGATGGTGCTACGATCTCAAAGTGATGAGATACCATTATCGAATAGGTTCCCCATCACTTATGAAAAATATTGAGAATCAATACATATATGTAAGTATTTTTTAAATGTATTACTGAACAAACATAGATTATATACAATTTTTGTTAATTTTTAGGTAAAGATTATAGCATCAATTATAAAAGGAGAGGAAATATCGAAATGTTTAAAAATGTTATCGGTTCAAATATTACTACGAGTATAATATTGAGGGAAACCATGGAAAAAAGTTTGAAGTCCCTAAGTAATATATACAGCGTTATTTTAGGTAAGGTGTATATAAACATTATTTTTATATTCTACATTTTCATACATTAAACATTATTTTTTGCACATTCAATACCAGTTACAGAATATTCGGACACCCCTGAAACACAACTGCGAAAAGCAATACAAGTGCTTTTATAAATATTAAATTTAATTTATTTTTGTTCAAGTTTTATAGAGTAAGGTATATTTGTATTCACTTGTTTGCAATAAAAAAATTAATTAAAACTAAAAATTAGAATTTCACTAACAATAATTGGTACTGAACTAGTTCATGGGAAACCAGTTTAAAATTGGTCTGCTTATGCTAGATAAGGGATAGTCAAATGACACTAGTACATAACTGTATACATAGAACTAGTTAAAAGGTAGTCTGCTGACACTAGTCTGTGGCTGTGTACTTGGAACTTGGTAAGGGTTAGTCTTTTGTCACTGGTATATGACTGTAAACCTGGAACTAGTAAAGTACCATCTACAGGTAATGCAAAGGGAGCCAATTGGTTACCTCGTATGACATCCCCATGTTAAAGTTTACAGTTGTTTGCACTGTGAGGGGTCTTAAGTGGAACTAGTTACTGTAACTCTGAGAATCGACGAGTTTCCGATGCCGAACTAGTTCATGTTGCTAGCGGGCGACGCTTAAAAAGGGCGCGTGGAATGTTGGAGTATTGTTGTTGCAATTTTGGCAATGTAAATTCTCAAGTGAGAACTGATCAATTTTTCAAAAAACAAATGAAGAAGGAATTGCAACAACAGTGAATGTGTGGTGGCGACCACGACAAAATAACCAACCGACAGTGAGATAGTCGGTTATTGCAAGAATGTTGTTTTTGCAAATGAGTGTTGCTCGTTAAAGGGCTCTACCTTTGAAACGTGAAGGGGGATAACAACAGCGACCAAATGTGTAATATGTATTTATGTTATGGACAAAGCGATGATGCAAAATTCTTCTCCAACTAAATTGAGGGAATAGAGAAAGAACGAGGGGGAATAAAACAACATCAACAACTCGATGGAAGGAGGTTGTTGAGAAAACTCTGTCCGTAACAAAGAGATTACAAAACGAAATAGAATAGAACAACACCAAATATTTGGTGTTGATCAGTACAAGAGAAGCTAATTACATGTATTTTCACAACAATAAAGCTACTTGGTGTAGGGAAATGCACTTGATTAACACAAAAAGTGTTAATACGAGTCGACAACTGACTTGTTTTCAAACGAAAGGCAAATGTATGATCACCGCGGCGTTGGATGTTCAGTACAAATAATATTTTTTTTTCTTGTACAAAGACGAGAGTGGACAGTATATTGAATGCAACAAATACACGCGTAGAACAATCGTCGCGGGTAGCTCACTTCAAATGGAAAACTGAATTTACGTACCTGTTTCTTAGTCAAATATTTTGGTGATGATGAGAGGGATCCAGTGATTTCTTCATCCAAACAAACGACAACAAATTTTGGCTCGAATCCGGCTCGATACGACCAAATGTTTAACTCAGGGGAGTGGGGGGAAAGGCTTCGAGAGCGGTAGCAACAACAAAACTCCCCAGAGTTATTATGATGTGAGATTTGTAGGTGAGAGATGTGAGGTGATGTGTTGTGAGAGGTTTGGTGAGGTGCGGGTGATACGCGTGTGTGGTGTAGGATAAAAAGAAAGACAAATGCAAGAAATGAAACACAGAAATATAATTAGTGTAATTCAATATAAATTCATGGTTTTATTGGTGATTCTTTCTTTTCAAACAACAAAGTTACCTCTTTTCAATATGGTGTTGGCGACAGTGGCCGTGATGGGTTTCGCTTCAAAGACTAAAGACAAGTGAACGCAATGGTTCTGAGTGACCGCTGAGGGTCCCATGTCTGTCTACAATTACAACTACAACTACTTCCAATGAGAGCAAGGTGAGCCTACCGACAACAACCAATGCCCAGCGACGATCCGCTCACTACGGTCTCCGCCAGGGGAGTTGTAGAGGAGATGCCTGTGCGCCAATCAGCATCCGTGATTGATCGAGCATTGGAAAGTTGTGGTGGAACGTATCGAACTTATACACATCCTATGTTGATTAGAAAGCTTAAGAATGAATTTAATTTTTCTGATACTGCTTGTAAGCTTATAATGTCTTATTTGAGTGATAGATCGCAATTTGTCTCTTATAACGGAATATCTTCTGAAATACTTTCTCTGACTTGTGGTGTGCCACAGGGTTCGGTACTGGGTCCGTTGCTGTTTGTCCTCTATGTGAATAGTCTTGCTGAGTGTTTTAGTGGATTAAGTTGTACGCCGGTTTTATTTGCGGGTGATGTGTATCTTATTTTGAAGGACGATACGTCTTCCCCAGCTGCCTTTGAGAGCAGAATAAATAATTGCCTTGCTAGGTTTAATCAGTGGTCTTCAGACAATTCATTAACAATAAACACTCTTAAAACAAGAGCAATGATGTTTGGAAGTCGTGTGTATGATCTTAACATTACTTTGGATCGGAATCCAGTAGTGTTTGTTAGCAAGCATAGAATTTTAGGTATTTTGGTTGATGACAAGCTTTCATTTGAATCTCATGTTGACACTGTTCAACGTAAAGTCTTTGGAATTATTCGCAAGCTCTACTTAACTAATATGTATGTTCCTCAGTGGGTTAGAAGACGATTGGCTACAGCACTTCTTATGCCTCATGTTAATTATGGTTTAGAGACATTTTCTGGTACGATTGATCGTGTTTCCTGTAGGTTGCGACGTATTGTTAACTCTATTGTACGATTCGTCTTTGGTGTGAAAAGGCGTGAGCACATTTCGAGTTATGTTGTGAGTTTTTTGGGCGTTGATTTTGAACGATATGTTTGCAGTAGGATTTTAAGTGCATTTTATAAGATTGTGAAAAATGGTGTACCTGTTTTGCTAAATAATATGTTTAGCTTTAATATGTCTTCTAGGACAACTCAGATTTTTATACCTAGGATATTTAACACTACTTTTGAGAAGTCCTTTGTGATACGTGTTGCTAGAATATGGAATTATTTGCCTGTTGAACTTAGAATTTTTTCACAGTCCAACAATGCGTTTCGCTTAAAACTGTTGAATCATTTGAGATTACTTCGTTGAAGGGAGACGTGGTTGTAATATTACTGTACTTTTTTTTGTTTAATTATCTTTTGAAAAATTTTCTATTGTGCCTTTTTTGTGAGCTTTTATTATTAAATTCTTTGATGACGGTGGCATATATTTTTTGTATTGTTGCTTATGGTATATAGATGCATATTGTCCTTTTTTAGTATTTTTTGTAGTTATGGCTGGGGAGCCAATTATATATGAGATTTTGTTATGGATATTGTTATTAGTTTTAAGTTTACTCAGGAATATTTTATATTGTTAATACTATTTATTGGCCTTGAAGGCTTTGGTATTATACAATGGAAATTGAATAAATAAATAAATAAATAAAAAAAATACCGAAAATCGGGGGGTACCGTTATATGGGGGCTACACGAAGACGTGGACCTGCACAGATAATTTTCTGTCTTAAGGCGGGATCACATGATTGCCGCAATGCGCCTGTTCATAAAACTATGAACATGAAAGACTGCTGCAATAAATTAGATCGTTAAGTGATTTAGGCTATAAAATGTTTATGTAATTTTAACCCAACATTCTAGAGTACTTGTAAATGTGTGTGCATGAAAGATAAGAGCATAAGGGATGATAACACTTCATGCTGCTGGAGACGCATTGATAATAAAGAATATTCTCCCATAAACATGCGCTCAGCTGGGGAGTAAATATAGATCACAGCAATTGTGTGTTGCATTAGGCCTATGCATAGAATTAGAAATGTCAAGTGTTTGTAGCCTTAAGTAGATGCATAAGATTAAACCCCCCTAAGATTTCTGTTGTGTACTAGCACTTAAGTAATACATTTTGTTCAATAAAATTAGAATTAAACTGACAAACGAACAAACAAGTTCTAGAATTTGATTCTCCCGCTAACATTGGTCCTTCGACAAAAAAAAAACCAGCGGCCACAAAAATATATTTCAAAAAAAAAAAGAGAATTATATTTTTGTAAAAAAAAAACAAAACAGAAAAAAAAAGCCATAGGGGCAAAACAAAAAAAGCCATAGGGGCAAATAAAAAACAAAAAAAAAGCCATAGGGGCAAAACAAAAAAAAGCCATAGGGGCAAATAAAAAACAAAAAAAAAAAAGCCATAGGGGCAAAGAAAAAACAAAAAAAGCCATAGGGGCAAAGAAAAAATCAAAAAAAGCCATAGGGGCAACAAAAGCAAAAAAAATAAAACAGAATAATTTTGAAAAAAGCCACAGGGGCATTAAAAGAAAAGAAGCTAAAACTACAAATTTTACTTGCTTCACAAAACAAGGAAAAATGGCGTCGAGACATAACTTGTATAAGCTCCAAAGCCTACTCCTTAAAGAAGTAATTGGGATTAAGGAAAAACTGCAAGCAGGCATGGTTCGGAAAGCAGCCATGGGTGACACACTACGATCCCTGGAAAGCAAAATGAAGGAAGCCACTACGAACCACGAAATGCTGAGAGTGCATGGCGAAAACACTGATCCCTATTTCAAAGAAAATGTTTGGGATCTCATCAACTTGAACTATGGAAAAGCAAAGGAACTCCTAGCGAGTTTGGAAGAAGAGGTCGAGCGAGAACCGCAAAGGGTAATAAAAGAAGCAGAGCCCGAAGTGCATGGGCTAATGCTCGATCAACAGTTAAAGGCCTTCCAAGAGGAAATGCAACAACAGATGCAACAACAAATGCAACAATTTATGTTGATGTTCGAGAAGAATAAAAGAGAAAATGAGGAAGAAAGACAAACCCATATAGAATCATCACCAATGGGCAATCAGGCGAATATAAAAGTAAGCGCAATCATCTACCAATTCAGGAAAAAAGTAAACAAACTCGCCGATGCCGTTGAATGCGATTTAGCTGGACTATCAAAATATGCTTTGGAGTACATGAAGTCATCGTGGGAGAAGCATATGGATGAAATTAGGAAATTGCATCTCGAGCTCTCAACGGTGCATGGAATGGAAGAGGTAGATCTCGAATTTGAAGAAATTGAAGAAAAGTTTGAGAGCAAAATGCAGGATATGATAAGAAGGATAGATGGTCTTAAAGAGGAGTCACTGGAAGTAGAACTAAAAAGAGTTCAAATACCATCCTTTAGTGGTCATGTGGAAGAGTGGAGTTCATTTCACGATTTATTTAAAAAGATGATTGATGAAAACTCCAAATTATCAAAAGTTCAAAAACTGTACTACCTCAAGACAAATCTAAAAGGAGAGGCATTTCGCTTGGTGCAACATCTTCAAGTGACCGAGGCAAATTATGAAGCAGCATGGGAATTACTGGAAAAAAGATATGGCAACAGGAGAATTTTATTCACTAAATTGGTAGATAGAATACTGGACCATCAAAACATCAACAGCCTGTCAGCAATAAGCATAAGAAATTTGCTGGACAATGTAAATGAAAGTATTCAGGCGTTGAAAGCAATGGATATTCCCCTAGAGCAAGCGGATCCCATTTTAGCCCGAATAATTATACGGAAACTGGATAAGGATGGGCTTATTCTTTATGAGCAGAATGTAAAGAAATCCAAGGACATCCAAAAACTTGAGGATGTGATGGACTTCCTGGAGCAGCAGTTTCAAGCCTTGGAAGCTTCAGTAGGCAGAAAACACAATAACATAGGACTGTACAAACTCCAAGAAAAATCAGCAGTGGTAGCGGAATTAAAACAATGTAAGTTCTGTAAAATGAGCGGACATGATATCGCATGGTGCAGAAAATTTTCGGCGTTATCTTCGAATGAAAGATACAATTGGGCAAGATCAGCACAGGTCTGCCTCAGATGCTTAAGCCACAACAAGGATAAAAAATGTTACAATGAAATTAAATGCCAGAAGTGTGGAATGAATCACATCACAGTGATGCATTTAGAGCGAAGAGGACATACGAAAGCAATGACCACCAATACAACAACAAATGTTCTGCTAGCAACAGCCCAAGTTCGTATAAAATCACTGCATGGAGAATTTGTAACAGTCAAAGCGCTGATAGACCAAGGATCACAAATTACATCCATATCAGAGGACGCGGCTCAACTGTTGCAGCTACCAAGGAAGAAGACAGAAGTGAGGTTACAAGGTCTAGGAGAGACCCTAGTTGGCGTGGCGAAATCTAAAGTTGCACTGGAACTACGACCCAGATTTTTGAGCAACATAATGATTAAGGCAGAAGCACTAGTCCTTCCAGCACTTGCATCAGCACATCCCGACAGAAGGTTTCAATATGACGTGGATAAATGGAGAAATGTAAATTTGGCAGATCCAAATTTCAACAGCCCGGAAAGAATCGATTTAGTCATTGGAGCCGATCTTTACTCACAAATATTGGAAGAAGGAGTTCGCCACGATGAGCAAATTGTGGGACAAAATACGAAGTTGGGTTGGATTTTATCTGGAACAGTAGTAGTAAATCCTGGATTGAACATAAAGAAATCGGCAGCAACAACAACAATTGAGAGGTTCTGGGAAATAGAGGAAATAGAAGATGAAAAAACGACCGAAGAAGACGAATACTGCCTTAAGTTATATGAAGACACAACACGCCGAGACAATTCAGGAAGATTTGTCGTGCGTTTGCCGTTAATTGAAGAAAAAGATTTGGGAGATTCATATAAAAGAGCCATGGCGAGGTTTATAAACTTGGAAAAAAGATTAGAAAATAATGCGGAATTAAAGTCAGAGTACGAGAAAACAATGAACGAGCTCATATCCATGGGCCAAATGGTAAAGGTGGATCCAAGTAAGAAGGCTTTGTATTATATGCCGCACCAAGCAGTGGTACGTGAAACAAGTCTAACCACAAAAGTTAGAGTGGTATTTGATGCTTCATCGACAACTTCAAATGGGAAGTCGCTGAATGACATACTTCACGTGGGACCAAGGCTTCAAAAAGATATATTTGACATTGTAACAAAGTGGAGATCGTGGAAGTTTGTCATCTCAGCTGATGTGGAGAAAATGTTTCGTCAGATTAAAGTTGAAAAAGAAGACCAGGAATACCAACATGTGTTGTGGAGGAGTAATCCGTCGGAGCCTATCCAACAATATAAACTTACTACGGTAACATATGGCACTGCATCAGCACCATTTCTGGCTGTAAGATCGCTCATAGAAATTGGAAATAGGTGCCAGAATCAAGAAATCGCTCAGAGGATCAAAGAAGATTTCTACATGGACGACCTTTTAACAGGAGCGAATACAAAACAAGAATGCAGGGAGGTGCAGAAGAAGATAACGCTGCAACTGGAGGATTATGGGTTTCATTTAAGAAAATGGATATCAAACTCTCCTGAAGTATTGAGTGCGGTGAAATTGAATGAAGAAATGAAGTGCTGAGAATAGAAGAAGATGAATGCTTGAAAACATTGGGATTACAATGGAATCCACAGATCGATTGCTTTACATTTAGTATGCAAATTAAAAAAGAAGACAAGTTGACAAAACGAATAGCATTGTCAAGACTGGCACAAATATTCGATCCATTAGGTTGGCTGACGCCAGTCACGGTAACAGCAAAACTATTTATACAGCAGTTATGGATACAACAAATAGAATGGGATGTGCCATTGGAGGAGAAATTGAGTGGAGATTGGCGGCAGTTTACATACAGTCTGCCTGCTTTAGAAAATTTAAGGATTCCAAGATGGTTTGGAATATTGGAAGACAAAACTGCACAGTTACATGGGTTTGCAGATGCTTCCGAGAAGGCTTATGCAGCAGTCGTATACCTTAAGGTAAATTCGCAGGTGACCATAGTGGCTGCAAAAAGTAAGGTAAATCCAGTAAAAAATAGGAAGACGCTTCCAAAGCTGGAACTTTGTGCAACACATCTATTGGCTAAACTACTACAGAAGATCAAAGGAGTATTGAAGTCAGCAACACCAACTTTTGCTTGGAGTGATTCCATGATTTCCTTGGCATGGATTCACAACTCCAAAAACAAGGATAAGTTCATAAAAACAAGGGTGATGGATATTTTGGAGAGAATACCCGAAGCGAAATGGGGCTACGTCAAGTCAAAGGAGAATCCAGCAGATATGGGTTCAAGGGGTGTCCCACCGGAGACTTTGACAAACAATACATTGTGGTGGGAAGGCCCCGAATGGCTGAAAAAAGATGAACAAGATTGGCCAAAAAGCAACATAAATCAAACAGTAGCAACAACAGTAAAGTTTTCGACTGAAAACCACTTATATGAAAGTATGATGAAGTATTCGTCATTTAAGAAACAGATACGTGTAATGGCTTATCTACTGCGTTTTATAAAAGGGCTAAAAAAGAAGCGAGCAGTAAATGAGCATTTGACGGCAAAAGAGTTGGAAGAAGCAGAGATGGAGATAATAAAACTACATCAAGAAAGAGAATGGCCAGTGGAACTAAGGAAATTGAAGACATTGGGAACGGTGGATCATCAAAGTAAAATAGCTTCACTACATCCACAGTTGGATCGAAATGGCATAATGCGGGTTGGTGGAAGACTTGCTTTGTCAGAGCTGAACTATAACCAAAAGCATCCAATAATTATTCAAAAGTCAAGATTAGCGGGAAATATCATTCGAAATTGTCATATTCAAACGATGCATGGAGGAAATCGACTTATGGAAAATATACTAAGACGAAAATATTGGATTATTGGAGCTAAAAATAGGATAAAACTTTGCATTAGGTGTTGTCCAAGATGTACGCGCTTTAGAGGTGAAGTGCGAAATCAATTGATGGGAAATTTACCAGCTTACCGTGTCAGTATAAATCAACCCTTTCAACACTGTGGCATTGATTATGCGGGTCCGCTACAAATACGGTGCTCCAAAACAAGAGGAGTGAAGGCTATGAAGGGTTACGTAGCGGTGTTCGTATGCATGGTAACTAAGGCGGTTCATTTGGAAGCTGTCAGCGAACTTACAACGGAAGCATTTCTGGCGGCGCTAAGGCGATTTTTCGCGAGAAGAGGAAAATCAACCGACTTATATTCAGACAACGGAACGAACTTCGTAGGGGCAGCAAGGCAGCTTGACAGAGACTTTTTGGATGCCGTTAAAAACAACACGAAGTTAGCTCCCATTTTGGAAAATGAAAAAATAAGTTGGCATTTCATTCCGCCGGCAGCTCCTCACGTTGGAGGAATTTGGGAAGCAGCAGTGAAGTCCATGAAATATCACCTAAAAAGAATAATTGGTGATACGAAATTGACTTACGAGGAGTTGAGTACGGTGCTATCTCAGATTGAAGCAGTATTAAATTCGAGGCCGCTACATGAACTTGGAAGCGGTACAGAATATATTGACACTTTAACACCTGGACATTTCTTAATTGGCCGTCCGATGTTAGAATCACCGGCGACTATCGATGAAGGTAACTTAGGATGTCTTAATAGATGGAAACTGCTACAACGAATTAAAAGTCATTTTTGGAGCAGATGGAAAGAGGAGTATCTAACCACATTACAAAACCGAATGAAATGGAAGAAACAAAATAATAATGTGGAAATAGGCAATGTGGTGATATTGAAAAACGAAGAAACGCACGCGGCGCGATGGCCACTGGCCAAGGTGGTAGAAGTCCATCCAGGGAAGGACGGAGTTGTAAGGATTGTGACAGTTAAAACACAAGACGGCGTGATAAAGAGGCCAATTAACAAATTATGTCCATTGGAGCATATGGACGAGGAATCTGAAGAATTGCCCAGACAGGAAAAACAGGCGGAAATTACACATACTAATATGACAAGATGTGAGCGAAAAATAAGGAAACAACCAATAACGTGGGCAATGATGCTGAACTTATTTTTACTAATATCTACCAAGGCATCATCTGTACATGAACTGAATAGTTCGGCTGCGGTATATTTGGATCCCATGTCTCAAATTCACATGGTTTCCTCATCATGGAATATGGTTGTGTACTTTGAGCTGAAACCATATTTAGAAACATTAGACCTGGCTTCCGAATTGCTGAAAACATCAAAAAGCTTATGCCCACGACTTCAAACTTTTGAGGAGCAGTGTTGGTCCACGATTAACAATATGGAACTCAAGATTAATAAGATAAAGACCAACAATCGATTATTCCTCAGAGAAGACAATCGTCAAAAAAGAGGAGCTCCGTTGAAATTTGTAGGTTCGTTTCAACACTGGGCATTTGGGATAATGGACGATGACGATCGAGTAGCTATGGAGAGCAATATGAAAAATCTATTAGCCAACCAAAAGGATTTGAAGAAGTTAGCAAAACAACAGACATCGGTAGTCGACGCTACAGTAAATCTTTTAAGGAAAACCACAGAGGAAGTGAATTCGCACTTTTCGGATATCAAAGGCAAAATTGAGAACATAAGTGCTACAATGAATGAGAATTACTTCGTGTATAGAGAATCCATACGATTCTTTATAATAGCAAAACAAATTCATGAGCTTTTGGAAGAATGTGACGAAGTCCAAAAAGAAGTTGTTGATGCATAAATTGATGTAAACAGCGGTAAGTTTCATCCCGTCCTGATAACACCCAAACAATTACAAGCAGAGATAGTAAAAATACGAGATGCTCTGCCTGAAAAATATGTACTGCCAGGAAAGCGTACAGGAATGGAATTAAAAGAGATCTTACATTTGATGACGTGCCACGGATCGTTTGTGGGGTCCCAACTGGTAATTAATATAAAAATACCGCTGTTCAATCGGCAGTCATCCCAGTTTTACAAAGTAATTCCGATACCATTTGAAGAAGGAAATACGATATTGATAGCCCGGGTGAATTCCCCGTACATTGTATATAATTTTGAGCTGGATTCTTTTCATTTCTTAACACAGCCTATGCTGAATGAGTGCAAAGAGACGTTGGGTAAGGAGATAATGTGCGAAGAGAATTTTCCATGGAGAGATGCAACTACAAATAATTGTGAATTATCTCCTCTGAGACCGCACATAAAACTAAACTGCGCCTATGACGAAGTGGAACGAATGCCTTATTGGATGCCATTGAAACGAAATGGCAATTGGCTTTTTAAAACCTTTTCAAGTACAACAGCTCATTTGCAATGCTCTCACAAACAACAGACGATTATGGAACTTCCAAAGCAAGGAATTCTCACGCTGGATGCAGACTGTACAGCGAGGATCGGTAAAGTAACGTTGGTAGCTGTGCATAAAGTTCATAACGAGATAAACACAGAATTCCATTCGTTTCTTTTGAAGGATGTAAGTCCGGACGAAAAAGAATCAATCAAACCCCTTGGAAATATACTTATCAATCATCATCAAGAAATTGACGAGCTAAAGAAATTCGTGGACAAGTTAAAGAAAGAAAATGTGGAATTGCGAGGCTTGAAGTTCCATCACATCTCATCACACGTAGCTTTTATTTTAGTAATTATAGTAATAATAATTCTAATTATTTTATTTATAAGAAGACAGAAAAAATTAAAACGCATAACCGAAATTCAATTTCCCCGAGGCCAGGATGTCTAAATAAATTATTTGCCGCCCGGGAAAATGTTCATAAAACTATGAACATGAAAGACTGCTGCAATAAATTAGATCGTTAAGTGATTTAGGCTATAAAATGTTTATGTAATTTTAACCCAACATTCTAGAGTACTTGTAAATGTGTGTGCATGAAAGATAAGAGCATAAGGGATGATAACACTTCATGCTGCTGGAGACGCATTGATAATAAAGAATATTCTCCCATAAACATGCGCTCAGCTGGGGAGTAAATATAGATCACAGCAATTGTGTGTTGCATTAGGCCTATGCATAGAATTAGAAATGTCAAGTGTTTGTAGCCTTAAGTAGATGCATAAGATTAAACCCCCCTAAGATTTCTGTTGTGTACTAGCACTTAAGTAATACATTTTGTTCAATAAAATTAGAATTAAACTGACAAACGAACAAACAAGTTCTAGAATTTGATTCTCCCGCTAACAGCGCCAATTATTGGTGCATTTTATATGCCAATCGTGTGATTGCACAATTTATTGTCCAATGCGACAATCAAAAATAAATTGTGCTGATTTGCGGCAATCAAATACAACTCTGGTACGACAATCGTGTGAACTGTTAATAGACAACCATGCGCAAATTTAAATTTGAAAAATGCGTCAATATTTATTGTTTTCTAGTGCGTCAATCAAAGAAGACAATATTTTTTAATTTTTTAAATAATTATACCCTACACCACAACGTGGTCAGGGTATTATGTCTTTGTGCATTTGTTTGTAACAGGCAGAAGGAAACGAGATAGACCCATAGTTCCTTTTGATGATCTGCATAGAATCACATTCTGAGTCGATTTATGCATGTCCGTCCGTCCGTCTGTCCGTCTGCCCATGTATTTTTGTAAACAAAGTACAGGTCGCATTTATTGCCCGATCCAGATGAAATTTTGCACAGATCATTTGTTTGGCCGAACCCTATTGAAATTGGAAATAATCGGTCAAAATTTAGATATAGCTCCCATATATATCTTCGTCCGATTTGCCTTTTATTGCGCACCAAACGTGTAATATCAGCCCGAATTGTATGGAATTTTGCATATACACCCAAATTAGGTCTGAAAATATGTATGCCAAATTTGATGGAAATCGGTTCAGATATAGCTATAGCTCCCATATATATTGTTCATCCGATTTGTAATTTTTGTCCACCGCCGCCGTAATATGCACTCCGTAATAACGATATTCAGGGAAATATATCAAATACTGCTCAGAAATATCTTTGCCTAATTTTATGGAGATCGGTTCAGATTTGGATATAGCTCCCATATATATCTTTATCCAAATGGGCAATACAATTCCGAATTTAAAAGATACAAATGTTTCGGATATTTAGTCCTTTGAACTTTAAGTTATAATTATAATCATAGCGTGTATGATTGTATTCTCCCATAATTGTTATGTGTAGCTCTACTAAATTAGCAAAGTGGTGTAGGGTATCATAAAGTCGGACCCACCCGACTTTAAGACTTTCTTTACTGGTTTTTCTTGTGTTTCTACCGTCAACATTTCTTTGTCGTAAGTAAAGTTAATTTAAATTGTTGTATTTGCTATAATTATGTTTATATTATGTATTTGTTCAGCTGAGCTTGAGTTCTTTTCCCCCGATTAGCAACCAGAAACACCTGTGCCGAAAAAAAGAAAAAAACCAAGTGTAATTTGCTCGTGGACCTACACTGCAATACAGGAGCTGATACAAGCTGTGGAACAGCATCCATGTGTTTGGCAGTATTCATCCATCGAGTACAAAGATAGGAATAAACGGGAGCAGGCATGGCGGGAAATTGAAAAAATGTGTACAAGGCACACGGTGGAAGACTGCAAGGCCAAATGGTGCAACATTAAAACGGCCTTTCAAAATGTAAAAAAAAACTAAAATCAAAATCTGGTCAGGGATTTCATTTTTCATTTTTCTCATCGTCAAATGCACACACCATAATTATAGCTGCTGCAATTTTTTTTTTTTTTTTAAGAACACATCTTAATAAAACAAATTGTTAAATGCTTTTACATTTTTAATAAACAAACTTTGACACATTGCAGCTGCTTCTGATATTTGCCGTGTAGTAGAACAATCATGTGACTGAAGTTGGACAATAATTGTCACTTGATGGTTTTGAGACAATACGCGGCAATCAAATTTATGAAAAGTTGGACAATCATGTGACCGCAGAGAATTTGATTGTGACAATTTATTTATTGTGGTAAAACTTTGGACAATAAAAATTGGTTTAAATTGGCGCATTGCGACAATCATGTGATCCCACCTTTAGGCTGTAGTAGTCATTACGAACTTCAAATGCCAAATTTGAAACAATCCCGGTGAATAATGTCGCTAAAATCATCAAAATACTGAATATCAGGAGGTACAGTTATATGGGGGCTATATGATAACTTGGACCTACATGGCCCATTTACAAACTTAACCTGCCTATTGGCAAAATATACATGTGTGCAAAGTTTTAGCCTTCTATCTCAATTTTTTCGAAAGATAGCGTGATTACAACAGACAGACAGACACACAGACAGACAGACGGACATGGCTAAATCGTCTTAGAATTTTACGCTGATCAAGAATATATATAATTTGTTGGGTCTGACATGAGTATTTCGAGGAGTTACAAACGGAATGACAAAATTAATATACCCTCCATAGTATGGTGGAGGGTATAAAAATGAATTTGTCAAATTATATTGAAATCGGCTCAGATTTGGCCGTTTTCATTATTTGATGCATCAAACACGCTGTGTATATCAAATATCAATGAAACTCAGTATGTGTGATTGAATTTGGTCTAATGATTTATTTATCAAATTATATTTAAATCGGTTCAGATTTGGATATAACTTTCAAATATTTTTTCAGCCAATTTCACATATTTGATGCACCAAACGCGATACATATTCCCGATTCCAATGAAATTCGGCTTGAGTAATTAAATTTGGTACAAAAATAAATTTGCAAAATTATATTGAAATCGGTTCAGATTTGGATATAGCTCCCATATATATTTTCGACCGATTTCGTTTATTTGATGCCTCAAACACGATGTTTATGTTCGATTCCAATGAAATTCGGACCGAGAGAAGAAAATTTAATACAAAAAAATCCAAATTATATTGAAATCGGTTGAGGTTTGGGTGTAGCTCCTATACATATATTTCGGCCGATTTCATGTATGTTATGTACCAAACACGATATGTATGTCAGATTCCAATTAAATTCAGTATGTGTGGCAGGATTCGGTTACAATAATAAATTTGACAAATTAATTAGAAATCTGTTAAGATTTGGATGTAGCTCCCATATATACTCTCGGCCGATTTCACACATTTGATGCACCAAACACGGTATATACCTCCAATTTCAATGAAATATTGATGGTTTGACGGAATTTGGTGTAAAAGTAAATTTTATCAAATTGTATTGAAATCGGTTCAGTAGGGATATGATTTTATTAAGAAGCATTGACCCACAAAGCCTTTGCAATGGTATAAGGCAAACTGTAAAAAACGACACAACAATTTTATTGAGGAACGGATTATTACGGGGAAGTATGTTGCTTCCTCGAATTCTCTAATTGCAACAGAAATGCCACTTAACTTCAAAAGATTGCAGTTTCCAGCATGCTTGGCATTTGCTATAAAACGTGTAAGCGGACTAAATTTGACATGCTCCTTCTTTTCTCATGGTCATCTGTTCCTGGCATATTCACGCGTTGGTAGGCCGAGGTATTTATTTGTGTATGCATAAATGTATTACAATAATTACGTTTTTTATATTTTTGAATTTTTCTTTTTTTAACCAACAAATATCTATATATATAAAAATCAATTGTTGTTTGTTGGTAACGGAATCAGTTGAAAACGGCTGGACCGATTTGCATAATTTTTTGTACAAAGGTTCGCAATACCCCGAGTTATGTTTTTAAAGAAAAATATTGATCACGTCTGCTTTTACGCCCACTATCTTGATTTATCTAAAATCTTTATATTTGTCAGATAATGAAGATATCGGTTTGAAAATAATTACAACAGTATCTCGTTGACTTTCCCTCCAAACTTAGGAATTTATTTGGGCGCCAGGGAACTGACCACGCATACTTCTAATCTGTCTATATATATAAGAAAGTTGTGTTAGTTACTACGCTTATAACTCAAGAACCGCTGATCTGATTTCAACGATTTACACAAATTCGGAATTGTCTCTTGGAAGAAAAGGATAAAATCCAAAAAAAAAAAAAAAATCGCGTAAAAATGTGAAATTTTAAAATTTTCATTTTGACTTTTGAAGTGTACAATAGTAATGTTTTATTTTGCATGATTTTTTTTCCATTTAGACTTACTATTTCGGAATGTACATTTGTAGTGTTTTTTTTTTTTTTTTGAATTCTAATATGATTTGTAGTCTTTTTGGGTAGTAGAAAGCGACGAAAATTATGGAGTGGCGGAACTGAATAGATGATGTCAAAATAATTTAACGTGGTGAAACCAAAATTGCTAAAAAATCAAAAAAGAGCATATTGCACTGCAAAAACTCTAAAATAGGGAAAAACTGAGAACATTTTTTCAATGGAATCAAATTTCAAAATAATAGTAAGAACCAAACTTCGTAAGGACCTTTAAATATTGGCTGTAAAAAACCAGCGAACAAGTTGAAATTTTTTTTTAATTTGTTTATTATTACTATGCTTATAACTCAAGAACGTTTTGACGGATTTTCACAATTCATACAACTTCGGAATGGAATCTTGCAAAAAAATTGCGTAAAATATGACAATAAAAATATAAAAGAAAAAATCCTTTTGGCGTGAAATTTTTTCAATTTAAAAACTATATAGAAGTGTACATTTTTTATTGTTTTGAATTCTGAATGAATAATATCGAAAATGAAATAGTACGCAATAAGATGTTAAATGGCGATCTTTCATGTCTGAAATTGGCATTTAGCTTTCAACTCCAGGATCTACATCGTGCTTCAGCTGGAAGATGCGAACACATTTAAATAAGCAAAAATAACCGACAAAACGTTGTCGAAATGAGCCCCATTTCAACACGTGGACCTACCTACTTCTATTACATGACAATAATCCGTCCAATGAGAACTCAATATGCAAAATTCATTGGGACTGCAATTAGTGAAATACCGAATATAAAGGGAAAAGGATTTCTATTCATTCAGAAATTCTTCCTAAACTTTCACAATACCTTAAATCACTTTTTCAGTTCATGATATGGGCCATAATCCCCGGATAAGGATACCACCTGATTTCAAGTATATCATACATTTTAACCATATTTTCATACTAATTTCGGCAAATGTTGGTAATTTGGGAAGAAACCATCTACGCAAAAACTGATCACGTTTTGTATATCATATGATTTAAGGAACGGGACATTTGTTTAATCTTTGAATTATACTATGATAAAAGATATGGAAATTATGGGGTCTCCAACGCGCAATTTCAATGACAAATAATTCATATTACTTTAAAAACAAGTAAAAAAATTAAGTTCGGCCGGGCAGAATTATTACTATCATCCATCTTACCCTCAGATGGATAACAGTAATAATTTTTTAATATAAAAGTATCTAAATTCAAGCGTGTTTCACTTTAAACTTCATATACCAGTAAGACTGTTTGAATAATGCAGTTAACTTATCAAAAAACCATAAAGTGAATGAGGCCGTTATATGGGGCCATACCAAAACGGGAACATCTGTGGACAATTTTATACTTCAAGGATTGTCATCTATCAAACCTTCTAAAATACCAAATTTGAAACAATTATACGCGTAAATGTGTGGATTATCAACATACCCAATATAAATACGTATCGTTATATGTGTTAGACAACTCCGAGGAGAAATGTGGCAAAAATCAGCAAAATACCGAATTTCTAGGGATACCGTTTCAATACCAACCATCCTATACACAATAAAAATTCTTCGGCTAAAGTTTGACGCTATACGTCAAATAATGTGGGCTGTATCGTAATTTAAACAAACAGACATACAGACGGACAAATCGACTTAGAGTTTTATGCTGATTATGAATATATATATGCATATTTAACGAACATTTAGTGATGTTACAAATGGAATGAAAAGTTAATATACCTTCCTTTCCAAGGTGGATGATATAATAGCATTAAAGAATAAAATTACGGGCCGGCAACGCGGACCGGGCCAGCTAGTCTATCTATATATATATAAATCAATTGTTGTTTGTTGGTAACGGAATCAGTTGAAAACGGCTGGACCGATTTGCATAATTTTTTATAAAAACTTTCGTCATACCCCGAGTTAGGTTTTTAAAGAAAAAAATATAGACCACGCCCACTTTTGCGCCCACAATTTTGATTTATCTAAAATCCTTATATTTGCCAATATAGAGGAGATATCGGTTTGAAAATTATTGCACGAGATACTGTTGACTTTCCATCCCCCTCTAAGTATTTATTTGGGGCTGAGGAACTGTCGTTGTCAGTACTTTTTAATCTATATCTATCTTATATATATATAAAAGAAAGTTGAGTTAGTTACTACGCTTATAACTTAAGATCCGCTAGACTGATTCTAACGATTCATACAAATTCGGAATTTTTTCCTCTCCGAAAAGGATAATATCCAAAAAATCGCGTAAAAATGTGATATATTAACATTTTCATTTTGACTTTTGAAATGTACAATAGTAATGTTTTATTTTGCATGATTTTTTTCCATTTTGACTTACATTTTTCTAATGTACATTTGTAGTGTTTTTTATATTTTATTTTTGAATTCAAATATTAATACCAATTTATTTAATTGACTTGATTTCTTGAGAAATGAAATTGATGGCGAGTTACATGGAAGTGTAGTACCGAATTATGTGGTGACGAAACGGAATAGATGATGTCGAAATAATTTAATGGAATCGAATTTTAAAATAGAAGTACATTCTATTGACAAAATATATAAGGATCTTTAAACATTTGCTGTAAAAAATCAGCAAGCAAGTTGAAGATTTTTTCAATGTGTTATTCTTCTTTTGTCAATTTTTTTCAATTTGTATTATCTAATTGAATTCAGTAAAATTTTTGTGAACAAAATAAAGAATAATTTTTCACTATATACGAATTTTCACCAAAAAATGAAATAAGTGGGAAATACGATGTTAACTGACATCTACCTTTCAACTCCAGGACCGACATCGTGGTTCAGCTGGAAGATGCGAACACATTTGAACAAACAAAAATTACCGAAAAAGCCTAATGGGGCTCATTTCAAAGCGCGGAACTACTTCTTTCCTGTCACAATAATCCGTCTAATATAAAGGGTGGAAAATAATAGAGCGAATGGGACTCTTAGTAAGAAAAGGATTTCTATCCTTCCAGAAATTCTTGCCAAACATTCAAAATACCTTAAATCGCTTTTGCAGGTCATGATATCGATCATAACTCGCGGATAAGGGTACAACTCGATTTCATATTTATATAATCATCGTATGATTTAAGCTATTTTTGGTGCCTTGGTCACTTTTTTAAATATTTTGGCCATTATTTGGCATCTTTGTTTCTAAGGAGGTAGAGAACCTCTTCGCATAAAGTTTGAAATTTTCACAGTAGAGCCCATTTTGGTCTTGACCACATTCATTAATTGATTTGGCTAAAAATTGTATTTATGCTACCCTGGGGTAGGGAACCATCATATAGATAATTGCCACATAGGAATTTATTTAAATAAAGTCCCCACATTGGAGTATCCCCAAGTCCACTTTCACATCTAATTGGTGGCCAGAAAAGAAAATTTTGTTTTCTATTGAATTTGTAACCCCCAAGAAAATATTGGTTGGGCCACGTTTTGGTATAACCCTTTATATTTGCCAAAATAGTGAAGATATCGGTTTGCTGTGAGATGCTGTTGGCTTTTATCCAACCCTAAGTACTTATTTAGGGGCTGAGGAACGCGCCTACTTTTAAATCTATCTCTCTATATGTAAAATAAAGTTGTGCTAGTTACTACTCTTATAACATAAAGACCGTCGGTCTGATTTTAACGATTTAGACAAATTCGGAATTGCCTCTTGGCAGAAAAGAATAAAATCCAAAAAAATCGCGTAAAAATGTGAAATTTGAACATTTTTATGTTGACTTTTAAAATGTACAATAGTAATGTTTTATAGTGCATATTTTTTCCATTTTGACTTACTATTTTCGAATATACATTTGTAGCGTTTTTTTTTTTTTTTTTTGAATTCTAATATGATGTGTAGGTTTTTTTTTGGGTAGTATAAAACCACAACTGTTATTTATAGAGTTTATGTATTTATTCGTAATACCCAATAAATACATAAAATCTATAAATAAAAATTTTATCCGTTGTCGCTTTATATGAAATCGGGAAAAATCGACAATTTTTCAATGGAATCGAATTTCAAAATAATAGTACATTCTACCGACAAACTTCGTAAGGACCTTTAAAAATTTGCCGCAAAAAATCAGCGAACTAGTTGAAGATTTCTTTTTCTAAATTGAAGTGTACATTTTTTTATTGGTTTGAATTCTAAATGAAAAATATTAAAAATGAAATGAGGGCGCAATACGATGTTAAATGCTTTCTACTCCAGGACCTACATCGTGCTTCAGCTGGTAGATGCGAACACATTTAAACAAACAAAAATGACCGAAGAAGCGTTATGGGGTTAATTTCAAAACAATAAATCGTCAAATGAGAACACAAAATGCAAAATACATTGGGACTGCAATCAGTCAAATATTGACTATAAATAACGCAAAATAGAAATTCTACCTAAACATTCAAGATACCTTTAATCGCTTTGGCAGGTCATGATATGGGTCATAACCCCTGATAACGGAACAACCCGATTTCAAGTATATTCTACATTTTAACCATATTTTTCGTACTAATTTTAGCTTATGTTGATAATTTAAGAAGAAACCATCTTTCCAAAAAAATTATCACGTTGTGGTATCACCATCGTATGATTTAAGGTATTTTCGGGGTCTTGGCCACTTTTTTCATTTTTTGGCCCTTATTTGACATCTTTGTTTCTAAGGGGGAAGAAAACCTCTTCTTATAAATTTTTATTTTTCGGAAAGGGGTAAAAAACCCTGGGGTAGAAAATCATCTTATAGATAATTATCCTCATAGGAATTTATTTAAGTATAGTCCCCACATTAGTTAACCCCCAAGTCCACTTTCCCAACCAATGCGTGGTCAGAAAAGAAAATTTGGTATTCTATTGAATTTGTAACCCCCAAAAAAAAGTTGGGAACGTAGATTTGAGATGTACGTCTATATGAAATAAACTCCGAAATGTCAATCTGGGACTCATTCAGTCGGAAATTGTGACAGAAACATGAAAAAAAAATACGAAATTATAAAGTAACTTTATTGGATCTCCACCGCACAATTTAAATGACAAACAATTAATGCTCTTCTTACGGGTAAAAGAGTGATTTTTTGGCTATTCTGACAACATTCTGCCTTCAAGTATGAGGTGGACAAAACTGAATACCACGCAGTACGGGATTTTAAACGTTGGAAATACAAATTTCAAATTATAGCTCATTTGAATGCTTTTTACAATATCAAAAATTGAGCTGAATTTTCACATGGGGCTATTATAGTTGTTCTTTATCATTAAAGCCTATAGCTGAAAAATAAGATCAGGCTATTCAAAATATCTAAAACCGACGGTAATTATAATTTTTGCCATTTTTGCCATATATACTAGCTGGCCCGGTCCGCGTTTCCGGCCCGTAGTTTTAGTCTTTAATGCAAATTTTGCACAGCAAAAAATTTCACAAATCTAGCTAATAAAGGTGAACAAATTTTAATATAAATATTGATTCGACTAAATAGAAATAAATAACTATGGAAGGAGGGCAAAATAATTTCTGAATAGTCAAGTTAAAGTTAATTACGCTTTTACACCCATTACCATAGCACCTCAAATTGCGCATTAGAGTCCCAAAGAGTCTATGTTCTTGTTTATAGTAAAATTCAATGACGATTAAACAATACCCGTGTTGTTGTCCGCCAATCGGTAAACATCACTATAGATCGACCCCAGGACTGTACCAAAATATTTATGTATGTTGACATTTTTCTGTAAGATGGTTCTCTACTCACAAAGTAGCTTAAATACAGCAAATAATGGCCAAATCAGTTGAAAAACGTGGCCACGGTCACAGCTGAAATCAGGGATACATTTATATAAGGGTTATACCAAAACGTGGCCCAACCAATATTTTCTTGGGGGTTACAAATTCAATAGAAAACAAAATTTTCTTTTCTGGCCACCAATTAGATGTGAAAGTGGACTTGGGGATACTCCAATGTGGGGACTTTATTTAAATAAATTCCTATGTGGCAATTATCTATATGATGGTTCCCTACCCCAGGGTAGCATAAATACAATTTTTAGCCAAATCAATTAATGAATGTGGTCAAGACCAAAATGGGCCCTACTGTGAAAATTTCAAACTTTATGCGAAGAGGTTCTCTACCTCCTTAGAAACAAAGATGCCAAATAATGGCCAAAATATTTAAAAAAGTGACCAAGGCACCAAAAATAGCTTAAATCATACGATGGTTATATAAATATGAAATCGAGTTGTACCCTTATCCGCGAGTTATGATCGATATCATGACCTGCAAAAGCGATTTAAGGTATTTTGAATGTTTGTGAAGAATTTCTGGAAGGATAGAAATCATTTTCTTACTAAGAGTCCCATTCGCTCTACTATTTTCCACCCTTTATATTGGACGGATTATTGTGACAGGAAAGAAGAAGTTACGCGTTTTGAAATGAGCCCCATTAGGCTTTTTCGGTAATTTTTGTTTGTTCAAATGTGTTCGCATCTTCCAGCTGAACCACGATGTCGGCCCTGAAGTTGAAAGGTAGATGTCAGTTAACATCGTATTTCCCACTTATTTCATTTTTTGGTGAAAATTTGTATATAGTGAAAAAATATTCTTTATTTTGTTCACAAAAAATTTACTGAATTCAATTAGATAATACAAATTGAAAAAAAAAATTGACAAAAGAAGAATAACACATTGAAAAAATCTTCAACTTGTTCGCTGATTTTTTACAGCAAATGTTTAAAGATCCTTATATAGTTTGTCAATAGAATGTACTTCTATTTTAAAATTCGATTCCCTTAAATTATTTCGACATCATCTATTCCGTTTCGTCACCACATAATTCGGTACTACACTTCCATGTAACTAGCCATCAATTTCATTTCTCAAGAAATCAAGTCAATTAAATAAATTGGTATTAATATTTGAATTCAAAAATATAATATAAAAAACACTACAAATGTTCATTAGAAAAACTTAAATCAAAATGGAAAAAAATCATGCAAAATAAATTACTATTGTACATTTCAATAGTCAAAATGAAAATGTTAATATATCACATTTTTACGCGATTTTTTTGGATATTATCCTTTTCGCAGAGAAGACAATTCCGAATTTGTATGAATCGTTAAAATTAGTCCAGCGGTTCTTAAGTTGTAAGCGTAGTAACTGACACAACTTTCCTTTACATATATAGATAGATATAGATTAAAAAGTACTGACAACGGCAGTTCCTCAGCCCCAAATAAATACTTAGAGGGGGATGGAAAGTCAACAGTATCTCGTGCAATAATTTTCAAACCGATATCTCCTCTATATTGGGAAACATAAGAATTTTAGATAAATCAAAATTGTGGGCGCAAAAGTGGGCGTGGTCTATATTTTTTTCTTTAAAAACCTAACTCGGGGTATGACGAAAGTTTTATTATGCAAATCGGTCCAGCCGTTTTCAACTGATTCCGTTACCAACAAACAACAATTGATTTTTATATATATAGACTAGCTGGCCCGGTCCGCGTTGCCGGCCCGTAATTTTATTCTTTAATGCTATTATATCATCCACCTTGGAAAGGAGGGTATATTAACTTTTCATTCCATTTGTAACATCACTAAATATTCGTTAAATATGCATATATATATTCATAATCAGCATAAAACTCTAAGTCGATTTGTCCGTCTGTATGTCTGTTTGTTTAAATTACGATACAGCCCACATTATTTGACGTATAGCGTCAAACTTTAGCCGAAGAATTTTTATTGTGTATAGGATGGTTGGTATTGAAAATGATCTATCGGTTCACGTTTTGGTATAGTCCCCATATAACGGTATCTCTAAAATTCGGTATTTTGATGATTTTTGCCACATTTCTCCTCGGAGTTGTCTAACACATATAACGATACGTATCTATATTGGGTATGTTGATAATCCACACATTTACGCGTATAATTGTTTCAAATTTGGTATTTTAGAAGGTTTGATAGATGACAATCCTTGAAGTATAAAATTTTTCACAGATGTTCCCGTTTTGGTATGGCCCCATATAACGGCCTCATTCACTTTATGTTTTTTTGATAAGTTAACTGCATTATTCAAACAGTCTTACTGGTATATGAAGTTTAAAGTGAAACACGCTTGAATTTAGATACTTTTATATAAAAAAATTATTACTATTATCCATCTGAGGGTAAGATGAATGATAGTAATAATTCTGCCCGGCCGAACTTAATTTTTGTACTTGTTTTTAAAGTAATATGAATTATTTGTCATTGAAATTGCGCGTTGGAGGCCCCATAATTTCCATATCTTTTATCATAGTATAATTCAAAGACGATTAAACAAATGTCCGGTATACAAAACGTGATCAGTTTTTGCATAGATGGTTTCTTCCCAAATTACCAAGATTTGCCGAAATTAGTATGAAAATATGGTTAAAATGTAAGATATACTTGAAATCGGGTTAAGGATACAACCGGGGGTTATGGCCCATATCATGAACTAAAAAAGTGATTTAAGGTATCGTGAAAGTTTAGGAAGAATTTCTGAATGAATAGAAATCCTTTTCCCTTTATATTCGGTATTTCACTAATTGCAGTCCCAATGAATTTTGCATATTGAGTTCTCATTGGACGGATTATCGTCATGTGATAGAAGTAGGTAGGTCCACGTGTTGAAATGAGCCCCATAACGTTTTGTCGGTTATTTTTGCTTATTTAAATGTGTTCGCATCTTCCAGCTGAAGCACGATGTAGATCCTGGAGTTGAAAGCTAAATGCCAATTTCAGACATGAAAGATCGCTATTTAACATCTTATTGCGTACTATTTCATTTTTGATATTATTCATTCAGAATTCAAAACAATAAAAAATGTACACTTCTATATAGTTTTTAAATTGAAAAAATTTCACGCCAAAAGGATTTTTTCTTTTATATTTTTATTGTCATATTTTACGCAATTTTTTTGCAAGATTCCATTCCGAAGTTGTATGAATTGTGAAAATCCGTCAAAACGTTCTTGAGTTATAAGCATAGTAATAAAAAACAAATTAAAAAAAAAAAATTTCAACTCGTTCGCTGGTTTTTTACAGCCAATATTTAAAGGTCCTAACGAAGTTTGGTTCTTACTATTATTTTGAAATTTGATTCCATTGAAAAAATGTTCTCAGTTTTTCCCTATTTTAGAGTTTTTGCAGTGCAATATGCTCTTTTCCAGTTCCGCCACTCCATAATTTTCGCCGCTATATATAATATATATATATATATATATATATATATATATATATATATATATATATATATATATATATATATATATATATATATATATATATATATATATATATCGCACTAAAATCGTAGGTGATGCAGATACCGCCTTAGAGTCGTATCACGCATTAAAAAGTGCCTTTCAATGCATTATTCGGACAAAAGGGACATTGGAACGCTGGAATACCAGATGATGACATTGTGTCAAGGTAACAGGAGTATAACAAAATTTTATCAAGCCGTTTACCAGCACTTTTCTCTATTACTTGACAAAGTCTCTTCCCTAGATCTGGAAGAAAGTAGCCTTCACGCCATGACAAACACTTACAGGGAAAAGCATTAGATACGTTTGTAAGGGGTTTGAATGGAGATTTGCCGAAATTATTAAGCGTACGCGAACCAACATCCTTGCCACAAGCATTACATATTTGTGTAAAGTTGGACAATATGACATTTAGGAGAAATTATGCCCATGGACAATCCATCAGAAATAATGTACAAAAGGATAAGATCGGTGCGGCGACTTTTACAAATGTGAGAGTATTTTATCCCGAACTTGCCTATGTTGGTGGAACACCGTCCTTGAGACCACTTCTTCCACCTAGACGTAATATCATTTGAATTTTAATCCGACTTTAAGTCGCAATCAAAATTTAAACCACAACCCAAACTTTCATGCTAACGTTAATCCAAATCTCAATAGTAATATTAGTTTCAATCACAACCGTAACGTTCCTGAAAACTTTAGAAGGAATTCAGCTTTTACAAATAATCTTCAAAATCGGCGACCAGAGCCCATGGATGTAGATAATTCAATCCAAACCCGCCAAGCCAATTACGTGAACAGACCACCTAACAATTTAGCAGTAAAAAGACCAGCAACATCTTTTCAAATTCCAGCGAGTAAATTTCAGCGAAATTTCCATATAAATGCTGATTGTATGCCGAAGGAAACCTTTTATGATTACTATCGGCCGGAAGATGGTAATATGAGCCATCATAACCAGAACGTGGATTTTGAATATGATGCTGATTACTTTCATCAAATTCCTGAGGAAGTAACAACGCTCGAAAAGAAAGAAGAAGAAACTGATGATGTTAAACTTGCTGTTAATTTTTATACCCTCCACCTTGGAAAGGAGGGTATATTAACTTTGTCATTCCGTTTGTAACATCCTTAAATATTCGTCTTAGACCCCATAAAGTATATATATTCATAATCAGCATAAAATTCTAAGTCGATTTAACGATGTCCGTCTGTCTGTCTGTCCGTCTGTCTGTCTGTCTGTCTGTCCGTCTGTCTGTCTGTCTGTCTGTTGAAATCACGATACAGCCCACATTATTTGACGTAGAGCTCCAAAATTTAGCAGAGCTATTTGCATTGTGTCTAGGATGGTTGGTATTGAAAATGAGATATATCGGTCCACGTTCTGGTATAGTCCCCATATAACGGTACCTCCCGATATTCGGTATTTTGATGATTTATGCCACGTTTTTTCACGGATTTGTCTTAAAATTGGTATTTGTAGGTCATAGCAGGTCCTTGAGCGTGTGGCAAAACATTGCATGTATGGGTCCAAAATTTGGTATAGCCCCCATATAACGGTACCTCCCGATATTCGGTATTTTGGTGGTTTTTGCCACATTTTTTCACTGATTTGCCTAAAAATTGGTATTTGTGGGTCATAATGGGTCCTAGTTCGTGTGGCGAAACATTGTAATTATAGGTCCACGTTTTGGTATAGCCCCCATATATCGGGACCCTCCCGATATTCGGTAATTTGATGATTTTTGCCACATTTTTTCACGGATTTGTCTGAAATTTGGTATTTGTTGGTCATAATTGGTTCCAGCTTTGGTAGCGAAACATTGCATGCATGGGTCCATTATTTGATATAGCCCCCATATAAAGGTACCTCCCGATATTCGGTATTTTGATGGTTTTTGCCACATTTTTTCACTGATTTGTCTAAAAATTGGTATTTGTGGGCCATAATGGGTCCTAGTTCGTGTGGCGAAACATTGTAATTATAGGTCCACGTTTTGGTGTAGCCCCCATATTACGGTACCTCCCCATAATCGGCATTTTAATGGTTTTTGCCACATTTCTTCTAATGTTTCTTTTACCCTAAGGTGGAGGGTATTAAAAGTTTGGCCCGGCCGAACTTAATGTTTTTTTACTTGTTTAGATTAAACTGTTCCTCATTACCATATTTCGAAGCAAAAATGGGGAACGACAAAAAATTAAAAATATTACTAGACACTGACAGCAATAAAAATTACATCAACCCAAAATTTGTAAAAAGTCCGAAACAAAACGAATGAAATTTTAAAGCAAAGTCCATTAAGAGTGACGTCGAAATAACACAGCATAAATTTATAAAATTGTTTGATGATACTCCCATAAAATTTTTTCTTCTACCAGAATTAGAAACATTTGATGCAATATTAGGAAACGATAGTTTAAAAGAATTTTCAGCTGTGATTCATACAGCCGAGGATTATTTCACCATTAAGGGAGGTAGAAAAGTCCCAATTAAACAGTTCATTTCTCAGAACGTAAATAAAAGTAATATTGTAGCTGATGCACTTTCTACACCCCCTGGAACGAATATTAACTCTTTAACGGGAACAGTGCATAGTAGCGACAGTTCACCAGAAAAACTTATTCCTAAAGTTGAAGTGCCAATAAATGCATTTAAAAATCAATTTTTTCTTGAAATCAACGACACCCCAAATTACAATTTTCAAATAATTTTTCCAGGATATCATAGACATTCGATATCGGAACCAGAATATGATACTGAAAGACTTATTTCAATTTTAAAAAGATACCTTAACCCATCGGTCATTAATTGCATTAAAACTCCAGAGTTTATTATGAGAAAAATTCAAGAAATTTATCCACATCATTTTGTAAATTTTAAAATTAGTTTTACTCAACTTTTTGTAGAAAATATTTTGTCGGAATCTGATCAAGAAACGATTATAATAGAAACTCATAATCGTGCGCATAGAAATGCTGTAGAAAATAAAATGCAAATATTGGAAAAAGCATATTTTCCCAGTATGTTCTCTAAAATTAAAAGAATATTAAAATTGTGCTCCACATGCAAAAGAAATAAATACGACAGGCATCCAAGTCAACCAAAACTGAATGCCACACCAATACCAAACTACCCAGGTCAGGTTATTCATATTGATATTTTCTCAACAGATAGAAAATTAGTTTTGACGGCCATAGATAAGTTCTCGAAATACGCTCAAACCAAGATTCTCTAAGGAAAATCAATAGAGGATATTAGGAGACCTTTGAGAGATATTCTGTTTTTCTATGGAGTTCCCTAAACGGTTGTCATGGACAACGAAAAATCATTGAATTTTGCAACCATACTTTTTATGATGAAAGATGAATTGGGAATAGAGGTGTTTACAACTCCACCATACAAAAGTGAAGCCAATGGCCAAATCGAAAGATTTCACTCAATATTGGCCGAAATTTTGAGATGTCTCAAGGAGGAAGGTATTTGTAGGAATTTTGAGGAGCTTTTGGAACGATCCGTAAACGAATATAACCACTCAATACATTCTACAATCGGTAAGAAACCAGTAGATATGTTTTTCGGGAGGACTGTGGATTTTTCCCCAGGAAGCTATGAAAGAACAAGGGAAAATAATATCAAGATGCTGAAAAAGAAACAGGAAAAGGATTTAATCTATCACAACAAAGATAAAGACGAAATCAAACAATACATACCCGGACAGGAGATTTTTGTCAGAGTTAACAAAAGACTTGGAACAAAATTATCCGAAAAATTCAAACGAGAGCTAGTAAAGGAAAACAGACATTCAACTGTAGTGACCGAAAGTGGGAGGGTCGTTCATAAGAAACATATTAAGAACTAAGTTTTATTACATTTATTTACAGATTTTTTCTGCTGCTTGGTTACTCTAAAGGAGAGTTCCAGATAATGGATTACTCTAACTCTAGACTAGTAGTGATCAATACAGGGACCGCGAAAATTCAGAACGGCGTTTTCAAACTTGTCCTTACAATTGACTTGATACAATATGAAAATTTGATAGAAACGTTAGAAAATGGAATTGACATACGTGACAACAACAATAACTCATTATTACCGTACCTATCCTATTCCATATCCCAAATTAAATCCTGTCTATCTAGACTTAAATTCAAAACAATAAAAAAAAGATCTCTGGACTTTATTGGTAGCGCCTGGAAATGGTTAGCCGGTAGTCCGGACCACCATGATTTCGAAATAATAGAAAATAAAATAAATAATGTCCTTGTTAACAATAACAATCAAATTGTAATTAACCAATTAACAATAGAGAAAGTAAACCAAATTTCAAAGATTACCAATAATATTTCTAAATTATTAGTGAGTCAAGATATCGAAGAAAAATTGTTAGATTTTAAGTATAAGTTGGAAATTATTAAAGAAGAACTGTCTAATATAGAATATGCCATTCATCGGGCCAGATCAAACATTGTAAATTCATTCATTTTTTCTAATACAGAGGTAAATATTTTAAGAGATATTTTTTATAATGATAACATACCATTTGCTATTATGGATGAGGTATTAAAGTTTTCAAAAGTTAAAGTCGCTTCAAATAATAATGAAATAATTTATATTGTTAATATTCCTACAACTAATAATGTAAATTGTGACAAGTTGCTAATTAAACCCGTAAGGAAAAATATTAAAATAATAAAGACAATATTTAAAAATTTTAAACATTAAACATTTAAAATCTTAATTTATATATATATATATATATATATATATATATATATATATATATATATATATATATATATATATATATATATATATATATATGTATATTCTCCAAGAATAAAAAAAAAACAAATGTCAAGAACATAGCCAGACGACGCTTCATTTATGTTTGCAATCTCCTATTTAATTTTTCGAAGACATTTTCATTTATATATATATATATATATATATATATATATATATATATATATATATATATATATATATATATATATATATATATATATATATATATATATATATATATATATATATATATATATATATAAATATATATATATATATTTATATATATATATATATATATATATTTTGATAATCCCAGTCACATTTACCCACGAAATTTTTTCAAATTTGGAATAGAAGACTCGCATCACATTTTGTTATAGCCCCCATTCAGATCCCTCCCGATATTCAGTATTTTGATGTTTTTAGCCACATTTTTCGCGGATTTGTCTAAATATTGGAATTTTTTGTTTGTAATGGGTTCTAAATCTGGTGGCAGAACGTTGTGGGACCATACACAATGATTTCCTATAGCTCGCA
Source organism: Musca domestica (assembly GCF_030504385.1). Taxonomy (NCBI): domain Eukaryota; kingdom Metazoa; phylum Arthropoda; class Insecta; order Diptera; family Muscidae; genus Musca; species Musca domestica. The sequence goes on along the minus strand of NW_026712328.1, from coordinate 10,964,834 downwards.
TATAACGGTAATTTCATATATTGGTAGTACACAATGAGTATTGGTAGTACACAATTTTTTTCTACTTCTTTTACATTAACATGCCCACATCTTCCGCGCAAATTTTGCTTTTTGAATCCCTCGGTGAATCGTGCTAAAACAGTTCATTTAACAGAAATGTTAAAACACAAAAGGTGTTTTCGCGAGTTACAGTACTCCAAACATGAGCTTCAATATATGTTACATTTGTATACAAACGCCGATATATAAATCACAATATTTACCTCCAAATTGGGAGCCAAAGGTTTCCATCTTCCCTGTGTCTTTTTGAAATTTTAATATTTTTGCAAATAATGTAAAAATGACAGTTGCCGTTACTGCTGTTAATTACGTCGATCGACAGTAAGGCTGATTCGGCCAGTTGCATGACCTACAATGATCATCATATTTTAAAAGATTTCTATTAACAGTTACTACATGTTTACTTTAGAGTTCGATTGAGAAGTTTCTGCGGACCGACGTTTTCTTCTAATTTCATCTGTACCATCTGCTCCGTTTACGTCATCCGTTCCGTCTACAGCAAGCATTGACATATTGGTCGTATCTTCCTTATTCTACAAATAACACCAAGAATTAAAATAACAAATTTCAAGAACATGGCCAGACGACGCTTCATATGTGTTTTGTTATCTCCTATTAAAGCTTTCGAAGACATTCGTCAACATATTTAACTTACCATTGTTATACACATTAATACTTGCAGTACGAACATTCCAAAAGATAGGAATGCTAAAGTTGTAAGTGCAATATTTGTGATATCTTTTAATCCGACTTCTTTCGTTTGGTTAAGCGCAGTCATCGATGTCTGGAGTGGATGTGAGCTCCCTTGATTCGCAAATGAATGTGAATTCGCTGGATAGTAATCATGAAATTCATCATATCCTGTAGACGATTGTTATCAATTCAAATTATTCAAATAGGTCTACAAAAAAAACTTCAAACTCTAAACTATACAGAATTTTTTTAATGGAATCACCTGACTTAGCAACTGGTTTGATATTCATCTTCCTTGGTGTTTCTCCAAAGTGGTGATTATTTTTGAAAAGTGATGCCGGCTGTAAAAATTCATTAAACAACCAATGAAATGAGAAAATTAAAAAATTATATATTTATACCAGCTGAACCCGCTTCTACTTTCGCTTTTAGATGCATTCAAAATTTTATATTCAAATATTTTTTGGTTCCAAAAAATTAAAAAAAAAAATACAAATAAAAACGTGCTAAATTTAGTCCGTTTCCACTAAGAGTTTGTCCTTGAGAATTATTAGTCGTCATAGGAAATGCCAAATGTACAGGAATCTGCAATTATGCAAAAAATTATGCAGGAACTAGGTTAAAGGATGCGTGGTTGTTTAAACAACCACTCCACTCGGTGACCTATTGATCCATTGTGGAACTTCATCCAAATCTAAACCGATATCAATATAATTTGACTAATTTATTTGTAGACCACATTCCGTCACACATTGCAGATTTCATCAAATACATGAACTCAACGAAAATATATATATGGGAGCTATACCCAAATCTGAACCGATTTTGCTTTGGTGAATTTATTTTAGTAACAAATTCCATTACTCCCAGTCTGAGTGGAATTTCAAAATGTATATAGTCTAGATTACTTTCAAACGTAAATAAGATTTTCCTCTTCCGTCACACTTACCCAACTTCATTGAAATTGGAAATACATAGTGTGTTTGGTGCATCAAATACATGAAATCGCCCAAAATATATATGGAACAATATCCCAATCCGAACCGACTTCTATATAATTTGGCAATCTTATTTTTGTGCAAAATTCAATTATATATTGTAAATGTTATTGAAATTAGAGATACATTGAGTATTTGGCCAAAAAAAAAAAAAAAAAAAAAAAAAAAAAAATATATATATATATATATATATATATATATACTATAAGAGCTATATCCAAATCTGAGCCGATTTCAATATAATTTGACAAATTTAGTTTGTATTTAATTCCGTTACATATTTCAAATTTTCTTGAAATTGAAGATACATAGCGTTTTGGTGAATCAATTACATGAACTCGGATCAAAATTCTGAACTGATTTCAATATAATATAAATTCAGTTTTGCACCAAATTCTGTTACATATTCTAATCAACCACATTAAATCGGACGAAAATATATATGATACCTTTATCCAAATATAAACCGATTTCAATATAATTTGAATAATTTATTCTTGTACGGAGTACCTTTACACGTTCTAACTTTCATTGCAATTGGAGATACATGGCGTGTTTGATGCATCAAATACATTAAATCGGCCGAAAATATAAGGTGAGATAAGCATTTTGGTGAGAATTTTCCAGAAAAAAAGTTATTCGTGATGGAATTCAAGCGTGATAATGTGATTTCTTTATATTTGGTTGGAAAACCACAAGTGGCTATCGTTAGAGCACTTCAGAATTTAAATGTGAATAAATCTTTTGAGTCTCGTTACCGTGATACTGGTAGCGTAGCCCGACGTCAAGGAAGTGGACGAAAAAAAGCAATATCAGCAGAAATTGTTCGAAGAGTAAAGAAGTGATCGAAACCCGCGTCGCAGTGACCGAAAAATGGATCGTGAGCTGAACATATCGCAATATTCCATTCGGTAAATATTGAAACATGAGCTCGGGGTAAAGCCATTGAAATTCCCAAAAGTGCAAGAACTTACACCGCAACAGAAAGAAAATACACTCAAAAGAGCTTAAGAGTTGCTTCGCTTGGCCGAAAGTGGTGAACTGCCGATTTTGGTTTCCTTCGACGAGAAAACATTCGTTGTCCAGTAGTTTGTAAACAAACAAAATGATCGTGTTTACTTGTCAAAGAGGTCAGCTGAAAATATGCACCTTCTGTTGGCCACCAGAACTCAAGCGCCGGCCATGGTGATGGTGAGAGCCGCCATAACAGCCGATGGTCGCTCTCCGCTCGTATTCATCGACATCAACAAGTGGCATCAGAATAAATGCCGAATATTATCGCGAAAATATTCTGGAGGTTGTATTAAAGCCTTGGGTATGCAAACATTTTCGTCGCAGACTTTGGACATTCCAACAGGACTCAGCACCATCGCACTCAGCAGGCACCACCCAAGAATGGTTACAAAATGAGGTTCCTCGCATCATTTCCAGCACACAATGGCCACCAAAATCTCCGGATACCAATCCGTTGGACTATTGTTGCTGGAAAGCAAGGTTGGCACTAAAAAATACCAAAGTGTTGATCACCTCAAGCAAGCGCTACGCCGGGAATGGGGCAAAATACCGCAGAGAAACATTCGGACAGCGTGTGACGGTTTCATTGGCTGTTTGATCTAAGTTTGTTTGTTTGATCTAAATAAATCTAAGCTTATTTGATGCTATTTCCGACATTTTTTGCTTTCATTCAATAAAATTAAAAAAAAAAACAAGTTAAAAAGCAGTAAGTTCGGCCGGGCCGAACTTTGAATACCCTCCACCATTTGGAACGAATTTGGAAATAAAATCCTGAAAAAAAATTGGTAAAATTTTAAAAATACCGAATATTGCCGTTATATTGGTGCCTATACGACGTGGACCCACACAGGCATTATTATACCCTCCACCAAAAAAGGTATGGAGGGTATATTAACTTTGTCATTCCGTTTGTAACTCATCGAAATAATCATTTTAGACCCAACAAAGTATATATATTCTTGATCAGCGTAAAATTCTAAGACGATTTAGCCCTGTCCGTCCGTCTGTCCGTCTGTCCGTCTGTTGTAATCACGCTACAGTCTAAACGAATTAAGATAGGAAGCTAAAATTTTGCACAGATCTCTCTTTTGTCTGCAGGCAGGTCAAGTTCGAAGATGGGCTATATCGGTCCACGATATCGTATAGCCCCCATATAACGGTACCCCCCGATATTCGGTATTTTGATGATTTTACCCACATTTTTCAACGGAATTGTCTGAAAATCCACACAAGGAGTTCCTTGTGGGTACTTTATACCTCGGCAGAGAATTATCTATATAGGTCCACAATATCGTATAGCCCCCATATAACGGTACCCCCCGATATTCGGTATTTTGATGATTTTGCCCACATTTTTGAACGGAATTGTCTGAAAATCCACACAAGGAGTTCCTTGTGGGTACTTTATACCTCGGCAGAGAATTATCTATATAGGTCCACGATATCGTATAGCACCCATGTAACGGTACCCCCCGATATTCGGTATTTTGAAGATTTTACCCACATTTTTCAACGGAATTGTCTGAAAATCCACACAAGGAGTTCCTTGTGGGTACTTTATACCTCGGCAGAGAATTTTTCATATAGGTCCACGATATCGTATAGCCCCCATGTAACGGTACCCCCCGATATTCGGTATTTTGATGATTTTACCCACATTTTTGAACGGAATTGTCTGAAAATCCACACAAGGAGTTCCTTGTGGGTACTTTATACCTCGGCAGAGAATTATCTATATAGGTCCACAATATCGTATATCCCCCATATAACGGTACCCCCGATATTCGGTATTTTGATGATTTTACCCACATTTTTGAACGGAATTGTCTGAAAATCCACACAAGGAGTTCCTTGTGGGTACTTTATACCTCGACAGAGAATTATCTATATAGGTCCACAATATCGTATAGCCCCCATATAACGGTACCCCCCGATATTCGGTATTTTGAAGATTTTACACACATTTTTGAACGGAATTGTCTGAAAATCCACACAAGGAGTTCCTTGTGGGTACTTTATACCTCGGCAGAGAATTATTTATATAGGTCCACAATATCGTATAGCCCCCATATAACGGTACCCCCCGATATTTGGTTTTTGATGATTTTACCCACATTTTTCAACAGAATTGTCTGAAAATCCACAAAAGAAGTCCCTTGTGGGCATTTTACCTCCTCAAAATGAAGTGTCTATATAGGTCCACGATATCGTATATCCCCCATATAACTGTAACCTCCGATATTCGGTATTTTGATGATGTTAGCTACGCTTTTCAATGGAATTGTCTTAAAATCAACACAAGTAGTTCCTTGTGAGTACTTCACCCCCTGAGAGAGAATTGTCTATACAGACCCACGATATCGTATATCCCCCATATAACGGTACCCCCCGATATTCGGTATTTTATGATTTGACCCACATTTTTCATCGGAATTGTCTGAAAATCCACACAAGGAGTTCCTTGTGGGTACTTTATACCCCGGCAGAGAATTATTTATATAGATCCACGATATTGTATAGCCCTCATATAACGGTACCCCCGATGTTCGGTATTTTGATGTTTTTAGCCATATTTTTCAACGGAATGGTCACAAGGGGTTCTTTGTGAGCACTTTACCCACCGACAGAGAATTCTCTATATAGGTTAACGATAACGTATAGCTCCCATATAACGGTACCCCGCGATATTCGGTATTTTGATGATTTTAGCCACATTTTCCAATCGTATTGTCTGAAAATCCACACACGGAGTTCCTTGTGAGTACTTTACACGCAGATATAGATTTGTCTTTATAGGTCCACAATATCGGCACCTTCCTATATTAGATATTTTAAAGATTTTAAAAGAATTTTTATTGGATTTTATTTTTTTGAAAATTTTCTAATTCGTTCCAAATGGTGGAGGGTATTCAAAGTTCGGCCCGGCCGAACTTACTGCTTTTTTACTTGTTTGTCATGAGTCATTACCAAATTCAAATTCGGAACTTGAAATAAACGCGAATAATGTAGCTAAAATCATCAAAGTATAGAATATAGGGATTTACCGTTATATCGGAGCTGTGCGAAGACCTCAACCTGCTTAGACAATTTTTTGTCATATTCTGTAGCATCCATTACGAACTTCAAATACGAGATTTCAAACAACTTCGGTGAGTATTGTACCTAAACTCGTCAAAATACCGAATATAGGGAGGTACTGGTATATGGGGCCTATACGAAGACCTGGACCAGCATAGAAAATTTTTTGTCACAGACTGAAGTTTCCATTACGAACTGTAAATGCGTAATTTGAAAAAATTTTGGTAAATAAAGACGCTAAAATCACCAAAATACCGAATATAGGGAGGTACAGTTATATGGGGGCTATACGAAGACGTAGACCTGAACAGACAATTTTCTGTCTTAGGCTGTAGTATCCATTGCGAACTTCAAATACCAAATTTTGAACAATTCCGATTAATAATGTCGCTAAAATCATGAAAATACCAAATATCGGGAGGTACAGTTATATGGGGGCTATACGAAGACTTGGACCTGCACAGACAATTTTCTGTCTTAGGCTGTAGTATCCATTTCGAACTTCAAATAACAAATTTGAAACAATTCGTGTGAATAATGTCGCTAAAATCATCAAAATATCGAATATCGGGAGGTACCGTTATAAGGGGGCTATATGAAAACGTGGACCTACATGGCCCATTTACGAACTTAACCTGCCTACTGTAAAAATAAACCTGTGTGCAAAATTTTAGCCTTGTATCTCAATTCATTCGAAAGATAGCGTGATTACAACAGACAGACAGACGGACAGACAGACGGACATCGCTAAATCGACTTAGAATTTTACGCTGATCAAGAATATATATACTTTGTTGTGTCTGACATGAGTATTTCGAGGAGTTACAAACGGAATGACAAAGTTAATATACTCTCCACAGTATGGTGGAAGTATAAAAACAAGTAAATCTTAAAAACCCCGAATGTAGCCGTATATTAGGGTTTATACGACGACTTGGACCGGCATGGGCAACTTTTGTCACAAGCTATTACAATATTCAAATGCGAAAATTAAAAAAAATATATGTTTATAATGTAGCTATAATTATCAAAATACCGAATATAGGGAGTTACCATGGGGGTTATAAATGGACCTGCCCAGACAATTTTCTGCCATAGGCTGTAGTATCCATTACTAACAAATACAAAATTTGAAATAATTCCGATAAATAATGTCGCTAAAATCATCAAAATACCGAATATTGGGGGTCCCGTTATATGGGGGCTATACGAAGACGTGTACCTGCACAGACAATATTCTGTCATAGGCTGTAGTATCCATTCAAACTTCAAATGCCAAATTTAAAACAATTCCGGTTAATAATGTCGCAATAATCATCAAAATACCGAATATCGGGGGGTACCGTTATATGGGGGCTATACGAAGAAGTGGACCTTCACAGACAATTTTCTGTCATAGGCTGTAGTATTCATTACGAACTTCAAATATTAAATTTGAAATAGTTCGGGTAAATAACGTCTCTAAAATCACCAAAATACCGAATATCGGGAGGTACCATTATATGGGGGTTATACGAAGACGTGGACCCTCCACCAAACTATGGAGGCTATATTAATTTTGTCATTCCGTTTGTAACTTCTCGAAATACTCATGTCAGACCCAACAAAGTATATATATTCTTGATCAGCGTAAAATAAGACGGTTTAGCCATGTCCGTCTGTCTGTCTGTCTGTTGTAATCACGCTAACTTTCGAACGGATTGAGATAGAAGGCTAAAATTTTGCACACATGTATATTTTGCCAGTCGGCAGGTTAAGTTCGGAAATGGGCCATGTAGGTCCAAGTTATCATATAGCCCCCATATAACGGTACCTCCCTATATTCGGTATTTTGATGATTTTAGCGACATTATTCACCGGAATTGTTTCAAATTTGGCATTTGAAGTTCGTAATGGATACTACAGCCTAAGACAGAAAATTATCTGTGCAGGTCCACGTCTTCGTATTGCCCCCATATAACGGTACCCCCCGATATTCGGTATTTTGGTGATTTTAGCGACATTATTCACCGGAATTGTTTCAAATTTGGCATTTGAAGTTCGTAATGGATACTACAGCCTAAGACAGAAAATTTTCTGTGCAGGTCCACGTCTTCGTATTGCCCCCATATAACGGTACCCCCCGATATTCGGTATTTTGATGATTTTGGCGACATTATTTAACGGAATCGTTCCAAATTTGGTATTTGTTGGTAATAGATACTGCAGCATAAAACAGAAAATGGGCCATGTAGGTCCACGTCTTCGTATAGCCCCCATATAACGGTACCCCTATATTCGGTATTTTGATGATTTTAGCTACATTATAAACAGATTTTTCTTCAAGTTTCGCATTTAAATATTGTAATAACTTATGACAAAAGTTGCCTATGCAGGTCCACGTCGTCGTATAGGCATTCGGTATTTTTAAAATTTTAACAGAATTTTTTACGAATTTTATTTATTTATTTTTTTTTTTTTTCTTTGGCAATTGTCAAATTTGTACCAAATGGTGGAGGGTATTAAAAGTTCGGCCCGGCCGAACTTACAGCTTTTTACTTGTTTTGACTTAAGTCATAGTAGCTATTACGAATTTTTAATATTAATTTTGAAACAACTCCGGTAAATAATGTCGCTTAAATCATCAAAATACCGCATATCGGGAGGTACCGTTATATGGGGGCTATACGTGGACCATTTTCAATACCAAAAGTCCTGCAGACGTAGTACACATTTGAGTAAAATTTTATCAACCTACTTTATTTCGTTCGGAAGCTAGAGTGATTTCCACAGACGGACGGACATTGATAAATCGACATAGAATTTTATACTGATCAAGAATATATATATACGATGTGTTTCAAACGGAATGACATACTATGATGGAGGGTATAAAAATGTAAAAATTACATTTTGACTTTGTTGCAATTTTGTTTCCCACCCTGTAAATATGGGAGCTATAACTAAATCTGAACACATTTCTATATAATTGCTCATGGGAAAAGCGCTACAAGCGTAGCACTAATGTTCGCCCTCGAAGGCAATGCCCATGTACGTCGTCTCTCCCTTTTTTCTATACTGGCAATGCCATTTCACTGGTTTTATTTTGATTAACATTTTCCTGCTCTCTTGCTCTCAGAGTAAGAACAAGAGTTCGAGGAGAAGAAGAATCATCTTCTATTAGTTTTTTTCTTTGGAGTTTTTAACATTGTATTTTTGCCTTTGACCAAGAAGGTCGTTATAATAAAATTGTGCGAAAGAATAAAAGTGAAGTTAAAAATAATTTTTGTGCGTTTGATTTTAAAGCGAGGATCGACACAGTGGTAGCAGACCGTATTTGGAAACATTTTGTTGAGGCTGCATAGTAACCCTTGCCCAAGTAGGAGTATTTACCAGAGCCAGAAGTGCAGGTAACCAGTCGATCAGGGAAACTGACTCTGTGGTGACCGACTGTAGCAAAAGTTGTCCCGTCAACATCTGGTCCTTCGAAACCGGCAATTAGGACAAAGTAATAGAAGTAAGTACCGGCAATTTTTTGGAAAAAAAATTTAAATTGTGGTGAAGAGCGAAAACTGGATCTATAGTCGTGGTTCCGTTACATAACCTTGCTAAAAATATTCAAGGGTAGCTAAGGTTATTGACTCATTTGGTACCGTTGGAATATTTTTGGAGCCTTGTCGCTGCTTACTCTTTGGCCCTTGATGGTGTTGTTGTTTGTAACAGCACTTTGTTTATTTCTTTGCCTGCCTTCTTGTGGACTACCTTTTTGGGGCTCGCTGTTTTGTGTGCTTGCCGTTTGCCTGTAAATCTACATAATAGGCAAAATTTCTTCTCCTGTCATAACATACAAAGCAGTGTTGTTGTGCATGGGTGGTACGTTAGACGCACTGGCATTGTTTATGTTGTTGGTGGCTCGCTGCTTGTGCGTTGGTTACTATGCCGTGGTGCTGTTGCGCCGTTGCTGTTTATGATTTGGTGGCTCGCAGCTTGTGCGCTGGTGGCTCTGCATAGTTGTTGCATTGTCTCTATCTAATTTGGTTGGGCTCTATTGGTGTTTGTCATTGGCGGCTGCCCTGACTCATATTCATTTGCATTGATTTTGATTGCTAGTCTATGAAGAACTATATTTCTCGAAGGAGATAATACGAAGCAAATAATAAGTGGAAAGAGTAACATTGACTCTTTGGTTATCCACCTTATTAAAAAAAAATATATTGCTACATACACAGTGGTGTGTAACGGCGTTTAATGGAATCTATGAGATTTTGGCGAATTTAAACGTCGTAAAGTAGTAAAAGAAGAGCAATTTTATTGTTAGTGGATTTTGCCCTTTTATATATTCGAAACTGTGGGTCAGAAGCATCTATTTGTAATATAGAGACTTGCTCAAACAAAAAAAAAAAACTCTAATTGAGAAAACATTGAAAATTCATTGTTGGAATGAACATTATTTGGACTGTTTGTTGAGTGCTCTTGACTGCTCAGATTGGACGTTTAATTGTAAACGTTTTTGGAACAAATTATTCCAAAATTAGAGTAGAAACCTTTCTCTGGAGGAGCAGTTGACATTTCCCCATCAATAATTTTTCGAGATTATCGCCTTTGAATTTTTTGCTAGATCGATGACAATGGCAAGTCTAGAAGACTTTTTGAATAAATGTGAGGAAATTATTTCTTTTGAAGAAAATTTAAAGGAGACTGATTCCTCAGGATTCAATGATTCTGCAATTGAAGTGGAAAAATCAGAGCTTCACAGTTTGTGGACAGAATGGAAGGAAACCCTGAAAGCTTGTACCTCTGACCCGGAGAGCTATAAAAAAATAAGGAGACTATAAAAACCAATAAAAAACTTGCTCATCAGAGTTACGTTAGGTGCATTAACATCTTGGGGGAATGGAAGGAAAAAGTAAAGGTTGTACCCATTGCTTAAAATCAAAAAGTGTCTGCCTCAATTTCAGTCCCGCCGTGTGACACGGAGGTTTTTCATGGGGACTATGTGTCATGACCCAGTTTTCGCGATTTGTTCACGGCCATTTATATCAATAATAAAAAACTTAGCTCTGTTGAGAAACTTTACCATTTGTTCCAAAAAACAAGTGGAGAGGCAAGAGAAATAAATCGCCATATTCCGTTGACAGCCGAAGGTTTCTCTATTGCTTGGGACAATTTGAGGAACCAATATGAAAATAAGAGAATTCTAGTAAATACTCAGCTGCGAAATTTATTTAATCTTGCTCATTGTGGGCAAGAATCGGCATGTGGCCTAAAGAAACTGCAACGAGACGTTACTAATTGCATAGCGGTCCTTGATTTATATAAAATTGATGTGAAGTCTTGGGACCCTATATTTGTCTATCTAAACATTTTAAGGAATGGAGTTCCATACAAAGTTCGTGCGCTAATAGACCCTTGCTCGGATGACTATTTTATTTCCTCTCGGTTGCAAAAAATGCTAAAGTTACCAACAAGCTTTGTCTCTGCGGAAATTTCTGGTTTAGGCGGTCAACATCTGACGAAATGCTCCAAAATAGCATCTATTAGAATTGGTTCGATGAAAAATATTTCTTTCACGCTAGACTTCGAGGCTTTCGTGGTCCCAGAAATAACGGGAAATATACCCACACAGCCATTGGATAAGATTCGTATGAACGAATTACCGGATCTAGATTTTGCGGATCCAACGTTTTATCGAGGTGGCCAAGTAGATGTATTGCTCGGTGGAAACATTTACCCAATTATCTTGCTCAGTGGAGTTAGGAAAAATATCTTTGGCTCACTTTTAGCTCAAGAGACCGTGTTTGGGTGGGTATTGACTGGCCCAGCAACCAATTTGCTCTGTCCGACTTCAATGAGTGTTTCCCATTGCACTAGAGTGTCAGTGCAAGACCAGCTAGCTAGGTTCTGGGAAATTGAAGAGGTACCCAAGGTCTCAACTACCTCGATAGAGGAACAGAAGTGCGAGGAAATTTTTCGATCTACGACTTCCAGAGGCTCTGATGGAAGATATACCGTGAACTTGCCCTTTAAAGACGATCCTCCTTTTTCTTTCGCATCAAAGTCTAGCCGATACGTTGCTCTTACTCAATATTTGCGGAATGAGACGTCGTTACTGAGAAATCCAAAACGAAAATCGGATTATGATGATGTGATTTTAGAATATTTGTCTCTGGGACATATGGAAAAGATAGAACACTTTGTAAACTACAAGGACTGTTTTTATTTGCCTCATCATGGCGTTTTTAAGCCTGAAAGCGTGACTACGAAACTGAGAGTAGTCTTCAACGCTTCATGTGCCTCGGTTAATGGCAAAAGCTTAAACGATGTGTTGTATGTTGGACCTTCCCTTCAAAAAGATATTATCTCTCTGATATTAAATTGGCGCTTATACAAATATGTATTTAATGCAGACATTTCTAAGATGTATCGTCAAATTTTGATCAATCCATTACATGCAAAGTACCAGCGTATTCTGTTCAGAACTTGCCCAGACGAAGAGGTTTCTGATTACCAATTGAAGACGGTAACGTGTGGCGTCAATTGCGCCCCATACTTGGCTCTTAGAACTCTTTTAAAATTAGCAGATGACGAAGAGTATCGTTTCCCAATTGGCTCGAAAATTCTAAGAAATAATATGTATGTCGATGATGCTTTGGTAGGCGTTCATACTGTTTCGCAGGGGTTGAAAACGAAGTAAGAATTGATAAAAATTCTTGAATCAGGTGGATTTGAACTTCGGAAGTGGACGTCCAATTCCAAAGAAATTTTGAAGGAGCTCGGCGACAAAAGCTCTGCAAAGACGTTGGGTATTCGGTGGAACGCCTCGGTAGATAGTTTCTACTTTGTTATGGACAAAATTCCAGAAAGAAATTCGTTTTCTAAGAGGCAAGTGTTGTCCATTATCGCAAAGATTTTCGATCCTTTGGGTTGGCTTTCCCCAATTACGAATTTTTAATATTAATTTTGAAACAACTCCGGTAAATAATGTCGCTTAAATCATCAAAATACCGCATATCGGGAGGTACCGTTATATGGGGGCTATACGTGGACCATTTTCAATACCAAAAGTCCTGCAGACGTAGTACACATTTGAGTAAAATTTTATCAACCTACTTCATTTCGTTCGGAAGCTAGAGTGATTTCCACAGACGGACAGACGGACGGACATTGATAAATCGACATAGAATTTTATACTGATCAAGAATATATATATATACGATGTGTTTCAAACGGAATGACATACTATGATGGAGGGTATAAAAATGTAAAAATTACATTTTGACTTTGTTGCAGTTTTGTTTCCCACCCTGTAAATATGGGAGCTATAACTAAATCTGAACACATTTCTATATAATTGCTCATGGAAAAAGCGCTACAAGCGTAGCACTAATGTTCGCCCTCGAAGGCAATGCCCATGTACGTCGTCTCTCCCTTTTTTCTATACTGGCAATGCCATATCACTGGTTTTATTTTGATTAACATTTTCCTGCTCTCTTGCTCTCAGAGTAAGAACAAGGGTTCGAGGAGAAGAAGAATCATCTTCTATTAGTTTTTTTTCTTTGGAGTTTTTAACATTGTATTTTTGCCTTTGACCAAGAAGGTCGTTATAATAAAATTGTGCGAAAGAATAAAAGTGAAGTTAAAAATAATTTTTGTGCGTTTGATTTTAAAGCGAGGATCGACACAGTGGTAGCAGACCGTATTTGGAAACATTTTGTTGAGGCTGCATAGTAACCCTTGCCCAAGTAGGAGTATTTACCCGAGCCAGAAGTGCAGGTAACCAGTCGATCAGGAAACTGACTCTGTGGTGACCGACTGTAGCAAAAGTTGTCCCGTCAACATCTGGTCCTTCGAAACCGGCAATTAGGACAAAGTAATAGAAGTAAGTACCGGCAATTTTTTGGAAAAAAAAATTTAAATTGTGGTGAAGAGCGAAAACTGGATCTATAGTCGTGGTTCCGTTACATAACCTTGCTAAAAATATTCAAGGGTAGCTAAGGTTATTGACTCATTTGGTACCGTTGGAATATTTTTGGAGCCTTGCCGCTGCTTACTCTTTGGCCCTTGATGGTGTTGTTGTTTGTAACAGCACTTTGTTTATTTCTTTGCCTGCCTTCTTGTGGACTACCTTTTTGGGGCTCGCTGTTTTGTGTGCTTGCCGTTTGCCTGTAAATCTACATAATAGGCAAAATTTCTTCGCCTGTCATAACATACAAAGCAGTGTTGTTGTGCATTGGTGGCGCGCTGTCAGTACGTTAGACGCACTGGCATTGTTTATGTTGTTGGTGGCTCGCTGCTTGTGCGTTGGTTACTATGCCGTGGTGCTGTTGCGCCGTTGCTGTTTATGATTTGGTGGCTCGCAGCTTGTGCGCTGGTGGCTCTGCATAGTTGTTGCATTGTCTCTATCTAATTTGGTTGGGCTCTATTGGTGTTTGTCATTGGCGGCTGTCCTGACTCATATTCATTTGCATTGATTTTGATTGCTAGTCTATGAAGAACTATATTTCTCGAAGGAGATAATACGAAGCAAATAATAAGTGGAAAGAGTAACATTGACTCTTTGGTTATCCACCTTATTAAAAAACAAGTAAAAAAACATTAAGTTCGGCCGGGCCAAACTTTTAATACCCTCCACCTTAGGGTAAAAGAAACATTAGAAGAAATGTGGCAAAAACCATTAAAATGCCGATTATGGGGAGGTACCGTAATATGGGGGCTACACCAAAACGTGGACCTATAATTACAATGTTTCGCCACACGAACTAGGACCCATTATGGCCCACAAATACCAATTTTTAGACAAATCAGTGAAAAAATGTGGCAAAACCATCAAAATACCGAATATCGGGAGGTACCTTTATATGGGGGCTATATCAAATAATGGACCCATGCATGCAATGTTTCGCTACCGAAGCTGGAACCAATTATGACCAACAAATACCAAATTTCAGACAAATCCGTGAAAAATGTGGCAAAAATCATCAAATTACCGAATATCGGGAGGTCCCGTTATATGGGGGCTATACAAAAACGTGGACCTATAATTACAATGTTTCGCCACACGAACTAGGACCCATTATGACCCACAAATACCAATTTTTAGGCAAATCAGTGAAAAAATGTGGCAAAAACCACCAAAATACCGAATATCGGGAGGTACCGTTATATGAGGGCTATACCAAATCATGGACCCATACATGCAATGTTTCGCCACCGGAGCTGGAACCTATTATGACCAACAAATACCGATTTTCAGACAAATCCGTGAAAAAATGTTGCAAAAATCATCAAATTACCGGATATCTGGAGGTACCGTTATATGGGGGCTATACCAAATTTTGGACCCATACATGCAATGTTTTGCCACACGCTCAAGGACCTGCTATGACCTACAAATACCAATTTTAAGACAAATCCGTGAAAAAACGTGGCATAAATCATCAAAATACCGAATATCGGGAGGTACCGTTATATGGGGACTATACCAGAACGTGGACCGATATATCTCATTTTCAATACCAACCATCCTAGACACAATGCAAATAGCTCTGCTAAATTTTGGAGCTCTACGTCAAATAATGTGGGCTGTATCGTGATTTCAACAGACAGACAGACGGACAGACAGACAGACAGACAGACAGACGGACAGACAGACAGACGGACATCGTTAAATCGACTTAGAATTTTATGCTGATTATGAATATATATACTTTATGGGGTCTAAGACGAATATTTAAGGATGTTACAAACGGAATGACAAAGTTAATATACCCTCCTTTCCAAGGTGGAGGGTATAAAAATATATTGCTACATACACAGTGGTGTGTAACGGCGTTTAATGGAATCTATGAGATTTTGGCGAATTTAAACGTCGTAAAGTAGTAAAAGAAGAGCAATTTTATTGTTAGTGGATTTTGCCCTTTTATATATTCGAAACTGTGGGTCAGAAGCATCTATTTGTAATATAGAGACTTGCTCAAACAAAGAAAAGACTCTAATTGAGAAAACATTGAAAATTCATTGTTGGAATGAACATTATTTGGACTGTTTGTTGGCACACCATTAAATAATTTGCTCGTTTGAAACTTTACAAGAAGTACAAATTAAAGTTTTTTAAATCTTTCTCAATTATTGGGGAATAGATATAGTAGAGCAATCGTTCTAAATTTATGATTGATAAATGCTGAAGTTTAATCGCCGGTCTGTAAAATATCTTTTTTGGAGACTTACGGAAGACGTTACAAACATTCAAAACTCAAGGGTACGGTTGTTGAGTGCTCTTGACTGCTCAGATTGGACGTTTAATTGTAAACGTTTTTGGAACAAATTATTCGAAAATTAGAGTAGAAACCTTTCTCTGGAGGAGCAGTGATAGCTCGATGACAATGGCAAGTCTAGAAGACTTTTTGAATAAATGTGAGGAAATTCGTTGACAGCCGAAGGTTTCTCTATTGCTTGGGACAATTTGAGGAAACAATATGAAAATAAGAGAATTCTAGTAAATACTCAGCTGCGAAATTAATTTAATCTTGCTCATTGTGGGCAAGAATCGGCATGTGGCCTAAAGAAACTGCAACGAGACGTTACTAATTGCATAGCGGTCCTTGATTTATATAAAATTGATGTGAAGTCTTGGGACCCTATATTTGCCTATATTTGCTCTACAAAAATGCCGAAACTTACTCTTTCTCTATGGGAGCAGTCTTTACATAATAAGACAGAAATGCCTCACTGGGATGACTTGAATAAATCTCTCACGGAGAGATTTAAAGCATTGGAAAGTGTGTCTGTTTCTAGGCTTACCTTTTTTGCCTTTGAGCCTTTTGAAATAATAAGAAATTAGTTTTGTTTTTTATTTTGTGTTTTTATTTATTATTATTTAGATTTTTTCCCAGGGGTAATTGCAATATAGATGTAACATTAGGTTTTAGGTTTTTGCAATTTATTTTATGTTTTCAATAGTTCATAAGTTTTATTTAGTTTATTTATTTTTGTACATTTTAACTCACTAGTTTCTAAGTTTCAATTCACTAGTTTTAAGTTAATATATTCTTAAATTAATTAGTTTGTAGGTTTTAGAATTCAAAACTTTCGTTGCATAATTTCACCTTCTTGTTGTACGTTGTTTGGCTCTTTATGTTGTAACTTCACTGTTTTATGTCTCTATTTTTTGTAAAAGTTGTGTTATTAGTCTTGTTATTTTGGGGTTTTGTATTTACACTTTCACTTGTCACTCGGGGGGGAAACTCGCGTTCGCGCTAAGAATTCGATGAGAACTAACTATTCCCCAATTTGCATCGTCACATCAAACCTGTTTTGGCTGTTGACGATGCTTATTTATTGGAATTCAGCATTGGAATTTACCGGTGGCTGCATAAATGTATGTGTGTATGTGTACGTGTTTACATTATTTACATCATTTTGTTATGATGCCATTTATGCGGCCGCCGGTAAATATCCAACCAACAGTGTTGGGCAAATTAATAGCAATATTATGAACATTTTCTGGGCCCCGAATGACAAGTGTAAGTATTCATTTCTAATATACCATAAGGATCCTCGGTCTTTAGTTCCTCGGCATGTTCTTGATTGGCCCAGCAAACACGTAGCCCAGTTGAGTATTGTACGCCAGGACATCTCCAATTCCAGCTGCTGTACACCCATCTTTCCTTATGGCTGAGTACGTATCCGCTCCCAGTTCCACATCGATCGGACTATTTCCTCTGGGATCAGGGTCAGCTAAAGCGTAGCTCGTGAAGCATCTAGTGGGGTCTTCTAGTATTGGGTCTGAGTAAATGCGTCTGGGCAGGTCTTCGATTATTAGCGCATTTACCTTCAGACGCCATGTAGAGTTTGTGCGGCGGGGCGAAACGGTGAAAGTGGTGAATCGCTCCCCTTTGTAGTTCCGCGACTGCAGACCCAAGCGACGGAAAGCTGCATAGGAAATCTTTGACATCGTCGCAGATTGGCTAATAATAGCTCGCAGCATACTAAACCCCTCCATGCCCTCGGCCGTTATGCGTACCATCGCTGTTGGTACAAAAACCAAATCCCATGCGAAGGCTGGGGTGGTGACGGCTTCTATATTCAGGGATACCTCATCCAATTGAGACGCCCCGTGCAAAAGGGTATGGTGCCGGTCGTTGCATCTCCGGCAACCAGTTAGAGACGGGCAGTCGGGGGCCAAATGACTTCTCGCCAGGCAATTTCGGCAATACCCCCGACGCTCCACGGTCTCATACCGCTGGAAGGGCGTCTGTCTGCGGAATCTCTCACAGGCACTGAGGGCATGGTCATCTTGGCAGAGCCCACATGAATATTGCCAGTAGCTTGGTCTTTCTTGGCGTTGGCGGGGTCTTGCGTCGGATCGGCTTCGTTGACGTCTTTCAGGGGATGTGGAACTGGGACGTATGGGTCTATTGGCGCTTCTTGCTGTTGGTCGGGCATTTGAGTTCGGGCTACGGCTGCTATCGTCTAGACGGCAGTCCTGGTTGGGCAAGTAAGCGGCCATATCTGAAAAGAAATTGAGGCGAGTACTAAATTCTTTTTTGAGTGGGAATCCGACTAGTCAGTCGGAAAACAATTTGACAATTTTTGTAATGGGTCTGCTAATGTTGCCACTTGCCGTCCGTATGTCTACAACCCTGGTATTTTGGTCACTACCTGGATACGTTTTTTCGATACGACCTAACTTCCATTCATGCGGAGCCAATCTATCATCTTTTACGACAACTAAATCTCCTTCTTTGATGTTCTCCTTTTCATATTTCCACTTAGTTCTTCTGTGAAGTTCGTGAAGATATTCTAATTTCCATCTGTTGCAAAAGTATTGTGAAATAACTTTGAGTCTTTTCCAACGATTGACTAAGCTTAAATCTGTATCTGAAATGTCTGGTTCAGCTGGGGTAAGAATAGGTGTTCCTATTAAGAAATGACCAGGTGTCAAAGGGGAAAGGTCGTTTGGGTCGTCGCTAGCAGGACTTAAGGGTCGTGAGTTAAGGCAGCCTTCAATTCTTGATAAAATAGTTGTAAATTCTTCAAAAGTGAAATTCATTTTTGGGATACTTTTTCGTAAATGAGTTTTAAATGATTTGACGCCAGCTTCCCACAAGCCGCCCATGTGCGGAGCACCAGGAGGAATAAATTTCCAAGTAAGATTTTGAGTGAAATTATTTTGAATTGTGCTATTTTGAATATTCTTCATGAAAGCTAGTCTATCTCGCTTTAATAGATCAACCGCTCCCACAAAGTTTGTTCCGTTGTCCGAAAATATACAAGACGGACAACCTCGCCGGCTAATAAACCTAGAAAAAGCGGCAAGAAAGGCATATGTCGACAAATCGCTTGTTGGTTCTAAATGTATAGCCTTAGTGGCGAAACAGACAAAAATGCAAACGTAGCCTTTTGTAATAAAGCAGGCTCTTCCTGAATAACTTTTAATGTTAAAGGGTCCTGCAAAATCTACCCCTGTGTTTGTAAAGGGTCGAGAAAGAAAAGTTCGTTCGGGTGGTAGCGACGCCATGATTTGAGTTTGGGTTTGTTTTTTGTGAATTAAGCAAATTCGACAATTTCGTATGGTTTGTTTGATTAGCGACTTGAGTCCGAATATCCAGAATTCGGACCTTAATACTCGGGTCATTAATTGATTACCCCCGTGTAAGGTAACCTTATGAGTGAATTCGACTAACAATTTGCTAAGTTTTGCGCCATGTGGTAATATTATTGGGTGACGTTCGCTATATGTAAGGGCTGGCGATTGTACCAATCGGCCATTTGCTCTAATAATACCCTTTGAGTCTAGAAATGGGTTGAGGGTCAACAGAGGACTTGAAGGAGAAATTTGACTCTTTTTCATAAGTGCGTTGTATTCGTCTGCATATACGAATTTTTGGGTACGAATTATACAAGATCGTTTTCCATCTTGGATTTCATCTGATGTAAGGTCGTTTGCTGAAGTGCGAAGGTGTTGTCTATTTACCCCAGAATTTTTCCAGAGTCTTAGAGCATATGCGTATGATCGATAAACCTTAGATAAAGAGGAGAAATGTTTTAAAGGGTCTTCCTTTTCTGCGAAAAGGGTCATGACTTTTGCCGTTTTGGCTTCCAAATTTGTGTCATTTGGGATTTCATACGATGGCCAACGGTCTTTTGGCATTCTGAGCCATTGAGGTCCCTGCCACCAGAGATCACTAGTCTTTAGCTCTGCGGGTGAACATCCACGGCTCGCAATATCAGCTGGATTATTTTCCGAATCAACATGTCTCCAATTTTCTTGTCCAACATTATCAGCAATTTCCGAGACTCTATTTCCAACAAATGTGCTCCAATGACAAGGAGGCTTTTTTAACCATGCTAATACGATGGTAGAGTCGGTCCAAAATTGTGTCGAATATTTTGATATCTGTAGGCTATTTACAATGGATTTAGCTAATTTTGATAGTAATACCGCCCCGCATAACTCGAGTCTGGGTATTGATAATTTTTTAATAGGAGCGACACGAGTTTTTGCTGCTAATAAGAATGTATGCGCCTTATGGTCAGTATTTTCCACCCGAATATAAAGAGTGGCTCCATATGCGCTTTCTGACGCGTCACAAAATCCATGAATCTCTACAGAACCATCTAGCGTGTATTGAATCCATCGAGGAACTCTCAGATATTCAATATCTTTGCTATTTTGGACGAAATTGTTCCAGTTCATCTGAGTTATTGGCTTCAATTGATCATCCCAGTCAATTTTGTCTAGCCAGATTTGTTGCATTATTAGCTTGGCTACAACAACCACCGGTGCCAGCCATCCACATGGGTCAAACAATTTGGCTATCGTTGATAAAACTTCTCGTTTTGAAGATACATTTTTATTTTCCATTGAAGGTGGTGTGAACGAAAAATAATCGCCTGAGATATTCCATCGAATTCCAAGGGTCTTAGTTGAAGCATCTTCGGAAATGTCTAGCCAATTGAGTGGTAGCAAATGTTCATGTGGAATATCTTGTATTATTTTGCGATCATTTGATGCCCATTTCATTAGTGTAAAACCAGCAGAGTCTAAAGCAGCAGTTAATTCCTTTCGAGCTTTTATTGATTCATCTTCAGTGTGGCCGCCAGCTAACACATCATCAACATACAAATTATTCAAAATTATATTTGCGGCTCTAGGGTACGATTCTTTGACATCTTCTGCTAGTTTAAGAAGAGTTCTCAATGCTAAATATGGTGCGCAGTTAACTCCAAATGTAACTGTCAGCAGCTCATAATCCTCTACTGGGTTTTCCGGAGACTTTCTAAAGAGAATTCTTTGATATTTTGTTTGATTTGGATCCAAAAGTATTTGGCGATACATCTTTGTTATATCTGCATTGAAGGCATACTTGAAAAATCTCCATTTTAAAATTTGCAATACTAAATCCTGTTGAAGAATGGGTCCAGGAAATAGTATGTCATTGAGACTTGTTTTGTTTGATGAAGGACAAGATGCGTTAAATACGACTCTTAACTTCGTTGTGAGTCGATCGGGTTTTATCACAGCGTGATGTGGTAGATAATAATTTGGCATTTTATCTATTTCATTCGGATTGACTTTCCTCATATGACCGAGTTCTAAGTATTCAAGTATTGAAGCATCATATTGTTCTTTGATCTCTGGTGTTTTCATAAGTTTTTTCTCCATTCTGTAGAATTGAGCTAGGGCGATGTTTCTGGAATTCCCCAATTCCTCGCATTTTTTGAATGGGAGAGTCACCACATATCTTCCATCCTTGTTCCGTATTGTTGTTTCCATGAAGTTTTGTTCACAAAATTGGTCTTCTTCTGACCGTAAAACTTTTTTAGGGGTCTCTTCCACCTCCCAAAAACGTGTAAGTACTTTCTCTATTGAAGTTGTGTTTAAAAGTGAAATTTGTTTTCGTTGAAGGATGCTTCCTGGTATGGGTCCTCCAACTATCCATCCAAATTTGGTTTTTTGTGTTAAAATTGATCCAAATGTTTTCATTGGAGTTCCAATTGTGAATATTAATGGTCCTATGTCCATTCCAATAAGTAAATCGATTGGTTGACTAACGTAAAATTTCGGGTCAGCCAGTTCTAATGCTGTTACATCTCGAAGTTGTGAATCATCTAAGTTCTGTGGTGGTAGATTTGAAGGTAAGTTCTTTAAAACTGGAGCCCAGACTTCCAGTTTAAAGCTAGGGTCGTATTTGGATCTCATTGTAAACAAGCAAGATTTTGTTGAAGTCTCAGAAACAAATTGACTTAAGCCAGTGACATGAACTAAGTTGTTCCGTGTAGGTAACTTCAAAAAGTTTTTCATCTTTTCCGAAATAAAGGTGGATTGTGATCCTGAGTCTATTAGAGCTCGGGCATCGTAAAGTTGTCCTTTGGTTTCAATTTGTACTATTGCTGTGAAAAGTAGCGTTCCTCCAGATTGTCGCTCACTAATTTGCTTATCTTGGAGGGTCAAAGTAGTAATAGTAGTTGGTTCTAGGTTTGTAGTGGACTGTATTTGATTTGTAAGAGCGGCAGCACTAGTACTAGGTCGTGCTTCCACTCGAGCTAGGTATGAGTTAGTTGTTTGGGTTTCCGTTCCCTTGTGTAACAAAGTATTGTGTTTCATAGTACAAATACGGCAGCCAAAGCGACTTTTGCAATCCTTTACTCCGTGATTTGATGACAAGCAATTGTAGCATAAGTGTGAAGTTTTCACGATGTGAATTCTGTCATTCACACTCTTTTTCAAAAATTCGCTGCAATCTCTTATGAAATGATTTGATTTGCAGACTTGACAAGTTTGAGTATTTTTCGGCTTATTTTGTTGAGGTAATATTACATTAGTAGGTCTTCCTCCAAAGTTGTTTGTATTTTTTGAGACATTTGTTTGAAATGTTTTCAAAAATCTAGGCGTGTGATTGTTAGTTGGTTTTTGTTGAGCGAATTTCGATGTAGAAGGCTTTATGTTACCAACTGATTCCAAAGTTTTGAATTTGTTTGTTAAGAAAGCGTCAAACTGTTCCCATTTTGGAATTTGTTTACAATCGCTTAATGAGTTCTCGAATTCTTCTAAAAAGCCTCTAGGTAATTTTGTTGAACAAATGTATATTAAAATCGGATCCCATCCTTTAACATCAACATCAAGCATCCCCAGTGTCTGAATGCTGCTATTAACAGTGCGTTGTAGTTTTTGTATAGTGTGACTTGATTCAGTAGAAACTCCAGGTAGATTAAAAAGTGTCTTGATTTCTTCATTAATTTGCATTCGTTTATTCTCGTAACGATCTGTGAGATTTTTCCATGCTAATGTAAATCCATCATTAGTTAGTGGGACATGTGAAATACTTTCTCTAGCTTCTCCTGCTGTCTTCTGCGTTAAATGGAATAATTTTTCGACATTGCTTAATTTTGAGTTGTTAATGTAAATTGCCGAAAATAGATCTCTGAAAGTCGGCCATTCTCTATAACCACCTTTAAATGTGTCTGTATCGCATGGAGGTAGCCGCGATACGTTTGTGAAATCCACTTCCCTTCCTTGTTGTGACATCTCTGACTCTCTTTTCATTTTTTCCTGTGTCTTTTCATCCAAAAGATTTTGAATTTGTCCATTTATTGAACTCAGCGCTTTTTTGTACGATCCCATGGTATCCATATAGTGCTTCCTCAGTTTATTTTTATCGATCGGCTTTCCTTCCTCTTCTGGAACATAATCCCGACAGTCTATGTAGGCTCTCTTGACCTGGTCCCATGCAGAGTCCAACTCCATTCGTGTTGTTTCCAAAGTATGTACCGTGTCATCAGGTTTGGTTATTGAAAAAATTGAAATATAATCCAGAAGATCGTTGACGCAATTTGTGAATTTATCGCTTAAAGTTTTATCCATTTTGAAAACTGAGCGTTAACCTTTACGAAATTTTGTTGGTTTACAAAAAAGAAAAGTTGCCCAATGAAAAGGACTAACTTGGTTTAGAATTTAAACTTTTATCCAAATTTTGATTTTTTAAAATGAGGATAAGTTTTTTTTTTCAATATTGGTCGACGAAAACGATCCTATTTTATTGGTTTGAGTCAAATTATATTTCGTTCCTTTCAATAATTTAAAAGTTTTTTTCAAAAATTCAAAATTTTTTTTTATATTTGACGCCGGACTGACTTGATTAAAAATGTTTGCTGGGTTACCAGAAGGGTCAAATTTTCGCCAAAATGAGCAAAAAAGAAAATAAAATCTCTTAAAGTCCACTTACAGGAGGATTTTATTTTTGCAATTCGACAAATAATCAAAAGTTTTTAAAACAGAAGTGTTTAAACGAGAATTGCAAATTACCAGAGATGTTTTTTCCAAAAAAAAACGAGAGTCTAATTTGATTGTCAACGAGAAGTTGAAAATCCCAAAAAAAATTCAGAGAATCCAAAAAAATTTCAACGAAGTAAAAATGTGTGTTGGGTTGTCGAAAAAAATTTTAAAATTTTTTAGTTAAAATCACTTAATATCCTATGAAAGGAGGATTTTATTTTATAACCAATAACTTTGATTATTGCTTGTGAAAATTTGTCTGATTCAACAAATTTTCTAAATTCGCCAAATTTTTTCGATAAAATTCGCAACGAGAATTAGAGAAAATTATGTATGTATAAATCCAAATATTTCAGAAGAAATATTTCAAACAAATAATTTGGGTCAAAAATCCAAAAATTTGAGCAAAAATTTCCAAAAAATTTGATTTGGGTCAAGGTCCAAATATTTCAGCGGAAAATTTTATGTCCCAGCAAAATATTTCAAAAGAAAATAATTTGGGTCAAAATCCAAATATTTTCAGCATAAATTTCAAGAATTGCAGAAAAATTGAAGAAATTGCAAAAAATTTAAGAAATTGCAAAAAAAATCCAAGGAAGAAATTTTTCCCAAAAAGTCGTGTAATGTGTCACAAAATCAAAAAAGTATACCAGCAAAATATTTCTGCGAAAAATGCAAGAAATTAATTTTGGGTCACAGAAAAAATTTTAAGCTCCTTAGAGCAATAAATATTGTGCTAAATGGGAAAAAAGGTTAAAATTAGAATAAAAATAAAAAATTGTAAATATATGGGATCGATTTTATGTCTGTCCACCAGACTCCGATATAAAATTTGTTCTCCAAAATTTTAAATAAATTTGTAGTTTAAGTTTCTCATGTATGTCTGTCCACCAGACGCTTGCTTTTTTTTTCCAAAAAATGTTTCAAAAAAAAATTAGGTTATTTTTCGTCTGTCCACCAGACGCTATTTTTTAAACGGGGTTTATTTACTCGTTTATGTATTCGGATGACGCCAAAATTTTCCAAAAAATATGGCGACTATATATTACAAGTGACGCTTTGTTTCAAAAGTTGTATATAAAATTGTTGTAATATGGCGTTTATATGCTTTCTTGGTGACGCCAACTTTCCAAAGTTAAAAGCTTATGTGTTTGTGTCAATATGGCGCTTATGTATTCGCCTGAACTCCACGTTCATAAAATTCCAGAATTTTTAGTATATATATATTTGGATATGGCTGAAAATTCCCGTTTTTTCAGAAAAGAATATGTCTGCCTGTTTTTCCCGGGTCAAAAGCCAACTGTCCGTCCAGAAAAATGGCTCAAAATTGGTAAATTTTCAATCACTGTGTCAGAGTTGGCAACTAGCAGCTTTGAATATGGGTCAAAGTGTTATTGCAAATTATGGGAATATGCGGGTCAATGCAAATATTGAAGATTTGCTTGCTCCCGAAATGCCCTTTTGTGTCAAAAAAGAAAATTTCACGAGTACTCACTTTGATGTTGGGTTTTGGGTCTCGGTTGTTGTTGTTGTGCTGCGTGTGTCCGTCCTACTGCTGGCTCCAAAATTCTCCGTGTTGTGGTTGTTTCGCAATTTTCCTTTGCCACTGCTTTTTTCCACTGAATACTGTCTCTTTTGTGTCACTGTGTATCGTCTTTTGTGTATCACTGTGTATTGTCTTCTTGTATAAAAAAAATTTAATGTCACTTATTATTTTGTAAAATTTTTTGAGAATTGTATATTTTTTAAAATTAAAGAAAAAAATTAATTTTTCTAAAATTTTAAAAAATTTTATTATTTTGTTGCACTGTGTATAGTCTCTTTTCGTTGCACTGTTCACTGTCTATTTTTTTTATTAATTGTTTTGTTTTTCAATATTTAACAATTTATTTTTTCTTTTTTGACTTTTTTGTTCTTTGCACTTATTTTTGCACCCACTGTATATTTCACTGTTCTTTTTTTTTTTTCACTGTTCTTTTGTCCGTCCACTCACAAGTTTTTTTTCGTTTTTAATAATTTAAAAAACTTCACTTTTTTAATCCGGCTCTGGAGGACCAAATGTTTCTAGGCTTACCTTTTTTGCCTTTGAGCCTTTTGAAATAATAAGAAATTAGTTTTGTTTTTTATTTTGTGTTTTTATTTATTATTATTTAGATTTTTTCCCAGGGGTAATTGCAATATAGATGTAACATTAGGTTTTAGGTTTTTGCAATTTATTTTATGTTTTCAATAGTTCATAAGTTTTATTTAGTTTATTTATTTTTGTACATTTTAACTCACTAGTTTCTAAGTTTCAATTCACTAGTTTTAAGTTAATATATTCTTAAATTAATTAGTTTGTAGGTTTTAGAATTCAAAACTTTCGTTGCATAATTTCACCTTCTTGTTGTACGTTGTTTGGCTCTTTATGTTGTAACTTCACTGTTTTATGTCTCTATTTTTTGTAAAAGTTGTGTTATTAGTCTTGTTATTTTGGGGTTTTGTATTTACACTTTCACTTGTCACTCGGGGGGGAAACTCGCGTTCGCGCTAAGAATTCGATGAGAACTAACTATTCCCAATTTGCATCGTCACATCAAACCTGTTTTGGCTGTTGACGATGCTTATTTATTGGAATTCAGCATTGGAATTTACCGGTGGCTGCATAAATGTATGTGTGTATGTGTACGTGTTTACATTATTTACATCATTTTGTTATGATGCCATTTATGCGGCCGCCGGTAAATATCCAACCAACAGTGTTGGGCAAATTAATAGCAATATTATGAACAGTGTCCGATATAACTTGTTCGAATGGGGTACAATTAGGACAAGGTTCTCGCCCAAAGCACAATCAATGTGAAAAATTGAGACAGTTTAGAGTCCACCATACCAAAGTGAATGAAAATAAATGCAATTTGTGTAAGGGCACTCACCCCTTGAAATCTTGTCCGAAATTCCTAAATATGGACTTCAAAAATAGATTAAATATCATTAAGAGGGAAAATCGTTGCATTAATTGTATGGCATTGGGCCATCGAGCGGTGGACTGCCGATCTCAGGGTTGCTCTAAATGTAAAGCAAAGCATCATAGTCTTCTTCATAAGAATACAATTTCTCAAGGTAATGATGCATACTCAACCAACACCTCAGATTTGTCTCAAATGTCGAATGTGAGTCCAAATATATCTTCGGGTCCAACAACTCTATCTAATCCTCGGGCCTTCCATACCTCTGTCTCAAATAGAACAATGCTTGCCACAGCATGGGTAAACATTTTAAGGAATGGAGTTCCATACAAAGTTCGTGCGCTAATAGACCCTTGCTCGGATGACTATTTTATTTCCTCTCGGTTGCAAAAAATGCTAAAGTTACCAACAAGCTTTGTCTCTGCGGAAATTTCTGGTTTAGGCGGTCAACATCTGACGAAATGCTCCAAAATAGCATCTATTAGAATTGGTTCGATGAAAAATATTTCTTTCACGCTAGACTTCGAGGCTTTCGTGGTCCCAGAAATAACGGGAAATATACCCACACAGCCATTGGATAAGATTCGTATGAACGAATTACCGGATCTAGATTTTGCGGATCCAACGTTTTATCGAGGTGGCCAAGTAGATGTATTGCTCGGTGGAAACATTTACCCAATTATCTTGCTCAGTGGAGTTAGGAAAAATATCTTTGGCTCACTTTTAGCTCAAGAGACCGTGTTTGGGTGGGTATTGACTGGCCCAGCAACCAATTTGCTCTGTCCGACTTCAATGAGTGTTTCCCATTGCACTAGAGTGTCAGTGCAAGACCAGCTAGCTAGGTTCTGGGAAATTGAAGAGGTACCCAAGGTCTCAACTACCTCGATAGAGGAACAGAAGTGCGAGGAAATTTTTCGATCTACGACTTCCAGAGGCTCTGATGGAAGATATACCGTGAACTTGCCCTTTAAAGACGATCCTCCTTTTTCTTTCGCATCAAAGTCTAGCCGATACGTTGCTCTTACTCAATATTTGCGGAATGAGACGTCGTTACTGAGAAATCCAAAACGAAAATCGGATTATGATGATGTGATTTTAGAATATTTGTCTCTGGGACATATGGAAAAGATAGAACACTTTGTAAACTACAAGGACTGTTTTTATTTGCCTCATCATGGCGTTTTTAAGCCTGAGAGCGTGACTACGAAACTGAGAGTAGTCTTCAACGCTTCATGTGCCTCGGTTAATGGCAAAAGCTTAAACGATGTGTTGTATGTTGGACCTTCCCTTCAAAAAGATATTATCTCTCTGATATTAAATTGGCGCTTATACAAATATGTATTTAATGCAGACATTTCTAAGATGTATCGTCAAATTTTGATCAATCCATTACATGCAAAGTACCAGCGTATTCTGTTCAGAACTTGCCCAGACGAAGAGGTTTGTGATTACCAATTGAAGACGGTAACGTTTGGCGTCAATTGCGCCCCATACTTGGCTCTTAGAACTCTTTTAGAACTCAATTGGCTCGAAAATTCTAAGAAATAATATGTATGTCGATGATGCTTTGGTAGGCGTTCATACTGTTTCGCAGGGGTTGAAAACGAAGTAAGAATTGATAAAAATTCTTGAATCAGGTGGATTTGAACTTCGGAAGTGGACGTCCAATTCCAAAGAAATTTTGAAGGAGCTCGGCGACAAAAGCTCTGCAAAGACGTTGGGTATTCGGTGGAACGCCTCGGTAGATAGTTTCTACTTTGTTATGGACAAAATTCCAGAAAGAAATTCGTTTTCTAAGAGGCAAGTGTTGTCCTTTATCGCAAAGATTTTCGATCCTTTGGGTTGGCTTTCCCCAATTATAATAACTGCGAAGATTCTCATGCAGCAATTATGGCTCGATGATGTTGGATGGGATGACCCCCTAAAGCCGCATACCTTATTAAGCTGGAGGAACTTTGTCTCAACTTCCGTGGGAATTGAAGAAATTAGCATACCCAGGTGGGTAAATTACTCTGTTGACTGCAATGTTCAATTACACGGCTTCAGTGATTCGTCTGAGTCGGCTTATGCAACAGCGTTGTATTTGCGAGTTGAAGTGGGACATCATATTTTTTCAAATTTGCTCGTTGCGAAGTCTAAAGTTGCCCCTTTAAAGAAGATGTCGCTACCACGATTAGAGCTCTGTGGCGCATTGCTTCTTGCGGAGTTAGTAGATTCAGTTTTGCCTCAATTGGATATTCAAAAGACGTCTTTGTTTGCTTGGTCAGATTCGACTATTGTACTAGCTTGGCTCAGGAAACCATCATACTCTTGGACAACGTTTGTCGCAAATAGAGTTTCTATTATCCAGGAGAAAATAGGAAGTGACTGGCATCATGTTCCTACGTATGAAAATCCGGCATATCTGGCAACCCGGGGGCGGACTCCTTTAGAAATAAAGGAGAGTGATCTGTGGTGGCATGGACCAACCTGGCTCAAATCGCCCGAAAATAGATGGCCGTCTGGTGTGGTGATATCTGAAACGATATTGGAGGCTAAACATAAAGCTTAAACGAAACGTTCATTTTGCTCAATTGTACAAAGTGCGTTCTGGCTCAAAAGAAACGACAAACACAGCTAATGGCTGCCCTTCCTCCAGAACGGACTACAATATCCAGACCATTTTCTACATCTGGTGTAGATTTCGCTGGCCCGGTGGAAATTAAGAATTTTAGTGGTAGAGGCTGCCGCATTTCGAAAGGTTATATTTGTCTGTTTGTTTGCTTCGCCACCAAGGCGATCCATTTGGAACCGGTCAGCGACCTTTCAACCCCGGCGTTTATCGCCTCTCTTGCTCGATTCGTTGCCCGGCGTGGTTGTCCCCGTCATATATACTCGGACAATGGCAAGAATTTCGTGGGTGCTGATCGCGAAATACGATCCAACCTCATGAAGATTATATCAGAAGCCAGAGACGATTCTGTTACTCGATACGGGTTCCAGAAGTTAGATTGGCACTTTAATCCTGCCGCAGCTCCACACATGGGTGGCCTGTGGGAGGCAGGGGTTAAAAGTTGCAAAGTGCACCTGAAGAAAATCTCAGGGCAGATACGATATACATTCGAGGAGCTCTGCACTATACTCGCCCGCATAGAAGCGTGCATTAACTCTAGACCACTTACTTCCTTAACCGATGGCATAGATGACCCTAGCGCCCTTACTCCCGGGCACTTCCTCATCGGCGGTCCTCTGTTATCTCTTGCTGAGCATGACGAAGTCGAAAATAAAACGTCCTTGTTGAACCGTTGGAGACGTATAAAGTTGATTTCTCAAGAATTCTGTAGGCGCTGGAAAATGGAGTATCTCAAGGAGCTCCATAAACGCACTAAGTGGAAAGTGGCTCAAAACGATCTACAAGTTGATGATATTGTGGTGCTACATTCTGACTCACTTGCTCCAAACGAGTGGCGCCTGGGTCGCGTGGTAAAATTACACTTTGTACAGGACAATAGGGTTCACAAATTAGTACTCCTTCCTCGTCCCGAATAAACTTTGCTCTATAGACCAGCTTACGTTGTCACACTTAATGATGTCTTACTCTATGAAAATACGTCTACCCATCTTATTGTCGCCTAACCATGCCTTACACTTTCTTACAGTTGAGTTACAATGATGCCTTTAGGTGCCTACTTTGCCACACTCGGCACTGTCGCAGTTTTCTTCAGGCGAGGCCTTCAGAGAAGGACGCTATTGTACGCAAGTATCAGGGCTGCGTAAATTGTCTTGGCCTAGGTCATCGCGTTATTACCTGCCCTTGGAACGAAGGCAGTCGGGTATGCAATTTGGCCCATCACACCTGGTTGCATCCTCTTGATTTTAACCGGGAGGTTTGGTTGCGTATGACCGCCGAAGTCATGATGCATCTCCCGGGACTGGATGAAACACCCAGGAAAGTTCGTGTCCTTATCGACCCTCTTTACGATGAAAGCACACTCGAACTGGGCTCTCCCAGCAATTTTGTGATGTACCCGAGTCCTGCCACTGTTGTGCTGACATCGACAAACAACAATGTTTGGACGTACACCGCCAAACTTAACGTCCAGCTTGAGTCCGAGTTGTTATCGCCACGTCACGCCGTCGATATGCAATGTGTAAGAAAAGTTTACCCAAAGAAGGCGATAGCGGATCCCCATTTTGAAACACCGGGAAAATATAATGTGATCTTGAGAAAATCAGCATCTGATGGAATTTTCTTGGGCCTACCGATCATTGAACCAGGCATGCCGTACGCTCAAAACACCATCTTTGGCTGGACCTTTTTCGGCGACGTTTCCCGGAAGAAGTAAATGTTTCCCAAATATTCCTACTTATCCGATGGAAGTTATCAGTATTTGTTACGATACCATGAAGACCGTGGAGCTGGTTCCTTATTTTTATTAATTTTTAATTTGTTTAGTTTTTTTCTAATTTTCTAACGTTTTATATAATGTCAAATTAATTTCATAGTATACTTTAGTTGGGACCTTGTCCCAAGGGGGGGAAGATGTTCATGGGAAAAGCGCTACAAGCGCAGCACTAATGTTCGCCCTCGAAGGCAATTCCCATGTACGTCGTCTCTCCCATTTTTCTATACTGGCAATGCCATATCACTGGTTTTATTTTGATTAATATTTTCCTGCTCTCTTGCTCTCAGAGTAAGAACAAGGATCAAAGTAGAATTAATTAAAAACCGGGGTTGGACTCCCTGTCTCTTTGCACAACATTGGGTTTAATCATTCCCGTCTTAAAAATGTTACCACGTGTTAGATAATGGGTAATATTGGTTAACTTCTTTTGGTGCACTCAAAACTTCAACAATTCAAAGTAGAATTTGTGGTAGAAATCGGGAGCTATACAAAATCGTGGACCTATACACGCACTGTTTTGCCACCGTACTTATAATTGTATGCTGATTATGAATATATGTATATATGTTTATATATATATATATATATATATATATATATATATATATATATATATATATATATATATATATATATATATATATATATATATATATATATATATATATATATATATATATAACCAAAAATCAAATTTGAAACAATTTCGGAGGTAAATGTGATTAGAGCTATCAAAATACCGGAGCAAGAGTCCCTTATGACGTACAGTATCAATTCTTAGACAAATCCGTGAAAATGTTGGCAAAAATCATCAAAATACCGAACATTGGCAGATACCGTTGTATGGGGGCTATACCGAAACGATATATCTCATTTTCCATACCAACCATCTTAGGCACAATACAAATTGTTCTGCCAAATTTTGAAGCTCTACATCAAATAGTGAGGGCTGTATTGGCAGACAGACAGAACAAACATCGCTAAATCGACTTAGAATTTTATGCTGATCATAAATATATATATAAATATATACGACGAATATTTAGGAATGTTACAAACGACAAAGTTAATATACCCTCCTTTCCAATGTGGAAGCAGCTGTGTCCATGCGACTACCTGTATTCTTCTATCATGATTCTTTCATATAAAATACACAACCTTCGTTATCCATTATTTCATTTGAATAAATTTTACTGTTATTGCCATATTATCAATATAAAATATTGCAACATGGACTCCGCAAACTTTACGTTTAAAGATAAAGGGACGATTGCCTGCCCTTTTGTTTATCAGACAGTTTATATTCAAATGAATTATTAACCTGCCATAAGCCGGCTATTACATAAAAATGTGATGTTGTCGTGCAAATAAATCGTTTTTCGTTATTATAAGTTTCATTTAAATATGAACTGTTCATGAGCAAAAGGTCAGACAATCCTCCATTCATCATTTAACATAAAGTTTAGTGAATTCATGTTGCCATATTTTATATTGATAATATGGTCAATTTTTAAAAAAGAATGAAGATGCCACTGTGAAAAATGCCGTGACTTCCAGTCACATTTACAAAAAGCTTGTCATATTTCTTAATCATTTGTTTTAAAGGAAAGAAGTAATAATGAAAAACGGATGATGTGAACTTTATCCTTTACTTTTTCTAAAGTAAGGGATAACAAAATAGGACTATAAAAAAATTCTAAAAACGGATCTATGAATCGTAAAAACTAGTACAAAGGGATATTGATGGTGATACATCATAAGTACCAGTAGTTTATTTTTAAAATCAACGAGTTACTTATATTACGTATTTTTATACCCTCCACCATACTATGGAGGGTATATTAATTTTGTCATTCCGTTTGTAACTCCTCGAAATATTCATGTCAGACCCAACAAAGTATATATATTCTTGATCAGCGTAAAATTCTAAGGCGATTTAGCCATGTCCGTCTGTCTGTCTGTGTGTCTGTGTGTCTGTCTGTTGTAATCACGCTATCTTTCGAACAAATTGAGATAGAAGGCTAAAATTTTGCACGCATGTATATTTTCCCAGTAGGCAGGTTAAGTTCGTAAATGGGCCATGTAGACCCAAGTTATCATATAGCCCCCATATAACGGTACCTCCCGATATTCGGTATTTTGATGATTTTAGCGACATTGTTCACCGGAATTGTTTCAAATTTGGCATTTAAAGTTCAAAATGGATACTACAGCCTGAGACAGAAAATTGTCCGCGCAAGTCCACGTCTTCGTATAGCCCCCATACAACGGTACCTCCCTATATTCGGTATTTTGATGATGTTAGCGACATTATTCACCGGAATTGTTTCAATTTTGGTGTTTGAAGTTCGAAATGGATACTACAGCCTAAGGCAGAAAATTGTTTATGAAGGTCCACGTCTTCATATAGCCCCCATATAACGGTACCTCCCGATGGTATTTTGCATTATTGGCTACATTATTCAACGTTTATTTCAAGTTTCGAATTTGAATATGGTAATGGCTTGTGACAAACAACGCATATGTAGGTGCACGTCGTACAGGCCCTAATATAACGGCATTTCGGTATTTTTAAAATGTTAGCAGAATTTTTGGCGAAAGTTATCTTTTTCGAAAATTTTCAAATTCGTTCTAAATGGTGGAGGGTATTCAAAGTTCGGCCCGGCCGAACTTACTGCTTTTTTACTAGTTAAAAATGTCCTTGCTTTTTATGTATGTAGACAGAACATAAGCGTAAAAGTAATGATCTTAATCAAACCATCAACATTCAAAAAGTCAGAGATAGAACAGCTCAATGAATCAGTTATGAGTTATTGTACAATGTACATTCGCTTGTTATTGTTTTGAGGGTGTAGCCAGAAAAAAATTGTCTACTGGCAGTATCCGTGGAGAAAATATTGTTATTATATTCTAACAAATAATAAAATGTATATAGTATTTGTTTCCCTTTTTCATTATTTATGTTAATGTTTTGTTAATATGAATTTTTTATACCCACCTCCTTGAAAAGGAGGATTTATTAACTATGTCATTCCGTTTGTAACATCCCTAAATATTCATCGAAGACCCCATAAATCATATATATTCATAATCAGCATACGATTTAACTTCGTTCGTCTGTCGGTCTGTTGACATTACGATACAGTCCACATTAAATTTGGCGGAACAATTTGTATTGTGTCTAGGATGGTTGGCATTAAAAATGAGATATATCGGTTTGATATAGCCGCCATATAACCGTACCTCCTGGTATTCAGTAGTTTGATGCTTTTTGCTGAACATAGTATATATGAGTAGATATGAAAAAACAGCAACCAAATTCAGACTGCTGTCATTTCTAAGACACTTGTCCGACATTTCTTAAATTTATTCCAATGACAGCTCATTATATTGTTTACAAGAGTACAAAAACATTTTAGTGAGAATTTTCCAGAAAAAAAGTTATTCGAGATGGAATTCAAGCGTGATAGTGTGATTTCTTTATAATTGGCTGGAAAACCACAAGTGGCTATCATTAGAGCACTCCAGCATTTAAATGTGAATAGATCTTTTGTGTCTCGTACCATCGCTCGTTACCGTGATACTGGTAGCGTAGCCCGACGTCAAGGAAGTAGACGGAAGAAAACAGCAACATTAGCAGAAATTGTTCGAAAAGTAAAGAAGCAACTTGATCAAAACTCGCGTCGCAATGGCCGAAAAATGGGTCGTGAGCTAAATACATCGCAATATTCCATTCGGCAAATATTGAAAAATGGGCTCGGGGTAAAGCCATTGAAATTACAAAAAGTGCAAGAACTTACACCGCAACAGAAAGAAAATAGACTCAAAAGAGCTAAAGAGTTGCTTCGCTTGGCCGAAAGTGGTGAACTGCCGATTTTGGTTTCCTTCGACGAGAAAACATTCGTTGTCCAGTAGTTTGTAAACAAACAAAATGATCGTGTTTACTTGCCAAAGAGGTTAGCTGAAAATATGCACCTCCGCTTGGCCACCAGAACTCAAGCGCCGGCCATGGTGATGGTGAGAGCCGCCATAACAGCCGATGGTCGCTCTCCGCTCGTATTCATCGACATCAACAAGTGGCATCAGAATAAATGCCGAATATTATCGCGAACATATTCCGGAGGGTATATTAAAGCCTTGGGCACGCAAACATTTTTGGCCGCCGTCCTCAGACATTCCAAATAGATTCAGCACCATCGCACCCAGCACGCGCCACCCAATAATGGTTACAAAATGAGGTTCCTCGCTTTATTCCCTGCGTTGGACTAATCCGTTGGACTATTGTGTCTGAAGTATTTTGGAAAGCAAGGTTAGCACTAAAAAGTACCACAGTACCACCTCAAGCATGCGCTTCGACGGGAAAGCGCCAAAATATTGCAGAGCAACACTCGGTAAGCGTGTGACGATTTCATTGGCCGTTTGAAGCCCATAATTCGTGCCAAAGAACAAATCTAAACTTATTCTAAAATTTGATGCTATTTCCAAAATTTGTTGCTTTCAGACAATAAAATTAAAAAGCAAGTTAAAAAGCAGTAAGTTCGGCCGGGCCGAACTTTGAATACCCTCCACCTTTTGGAACGACTTTAAAAATTTTCAAAAAATAAAATTCTTAAAAAATTTTGTTAAAATTTTAAAAATACCAAATATAACCGTCTATTGGGGTCTATACGACGTGGACGTGGAAGAGTCGTTTGAAAAGTCATTGGATGAGTCAATCGAACCTGAACGATTAATGGAAAAAGCAATGGTAAGGGAATATGTATCTTTAATAAAGCATCAAATGTGGACTCTCGTTAATCGGGTCAAGGGGAAGAATATAATAGAATATAAAGTATACACAACTTATAACATACTCCACTTTTGGAAGGGACTTGAAAACTTTCAAAAAAAATCTGAAAACTACCACTTAAATGAAAACCTTTATATAGGGACTATACGAAGACGTGGACCCGCTTGCTTGAGGTGACCAACACTGTTGTACTTTTACTCCTTGTGTGGATTTTCAGACAACTCTGTTGAAAAATGTGGGTAAAATCATCAAAATTCCGAATATCGGGGGTACCGTTATATAGGGGCTATACGATATCGTGGACCTATATTGATAATTCTCTTCCAAGGGATAAAGTACCTACAAGGAACTCCTTGTGTGGATTATCAGACAATTCCGTTGAAAAATGTGACTAAAATCATCAAAAGTACCGAATATCGGGGAGTACCGTTATATGGTATACGATATCGT
Organism: Musca domestica; assembly: GCF_030504385.1. Taxonomy (NCBI): domain Eukaryota; kingdom Metazoa; phylum Arthropoda; class Insecta; order Diptera; family Muscidae; genus Musca; species Musca domestica. The sequence continues at coordinate 10,928,163 of NW_026712328.1, read as the reverse complement.
GGACCGATATAGCCCATCTTCGAACTTGACCAAAACAGCCAAGCAAAACAAAACAGGGAGTCGTAACACAGATCAGCGACTCTCAAGAAGCCCTTCTACTCCATATCAACCTTCATCGGAGCGAGACGGCAACTATAGCTCTGATGAAACTAATTAATACAGGTAAGATATACATTGGATTGATTCAGGAACCTTCGACAGTTAGAAACAAGGTCTCTGGACTAAAGCATTTTTACTATGCCAATACAGGGTCTCGACCGATAACTTGTATAATATGTCCCAAAAATGTATGATTTTTGCCCAGAGTTGTCAACATCGGAAGCAACAGTACTGAAACAGAGGAATTGCAGCATGTACCTAACGTCAGTGTACCTGCCGTTGGAGTCATCAACAATACCATCTACGTCGGAACTGCAGCAGATGGTAAACAAAGCAAAACGAACAGGTAACGAACATGGCGTAGTACTAACACTAATAAGAGCTAGGCCCTATTAGATTATCTAAATACTAACGACCTAAATATTCTTAGCTTTAGAAAGAATGGAACATTTGTAAATACAATATTTAGAAGGTTCTAGACATTACTTTTTGTTCAGAAAATAATATAAACGAGCTTCACAATTGAATGGATTCGGATGAGCACTCTTTTTCGTCCTATCGGTATATAAGGTTTGAACTTACCCGAAACAAATCCAAGACAAACTGGATGAAGTTACGGAGACTAGTAAAAGAAAGGCTAGGCAAGAAAACATTGAATAACTAAGTATATATGATATAGACAGAAATGTCAATAGGTTAACGGACACCTTAGTAAAGACATTCGAAGAATGCTGTCCACTTCGAGAGAGGAAATCTGCTTACAAAAAACCCTGGATGACAGGGGAATTTCGTAAGATGTCCGAAGGCTTTACAATAGAGCTTGACGTAAAAAACTAGAAACTAGAATGGATAAGTAAGGGCCACGTCACATACTATCAAACAATTTTACAGGTGGCAGCGTGAGAATTAATGGACAACTTTGTATCGGACCGGATACCTGTATCAATTGTAGCTGCCTCATGTTAACCATTAATTCCTACCAGAGACTCGTAGATCGACCGGTTGCTATCGCAAATGCCGACTGGAGACTGTTGTTATACAGACGGCTTAGTACAAAGGGGTAGAGTCGAACTGAGACTTTTTTATTGAAGAACCAAACGCCGTAATCTCTTTCTGCTTGTCCGATCATAGTACAATAATTCAAACGGAGGTGCGGGCGATTGCGGAGTGGTTGAATTAGCTTAATACCAACACGAGACCGGCTATCCGTAAAGGTCCTAACGGACAGTAAGCCCGCTATAAAAGCTATAACATCCAAAACAGTTAATTTAAAATCTGTATTGGAATGTATAAACTCAATCAACAACTATTCTCAACACGGCTCAGTACGCATTATATGAGTACCAGATCATGCGTGACTTAGAGGTAACGAGATTGCGAACTCTCTCGCCAAAAGAGGCAGCGAATTGGGAATAGTAAACTTAGACAATCCAGTGCCGCTAAACGCGTCACGTCTAGAGTTGAAGAAACGGACAGAAAACGCCCACATATCCCTATGAAACAATGAAGGCGTAGGGAAAACCACAAAAATCCTATGGGCGACCCCAATGAGATAAAGTATCCCTATGGAACAATGAAGGCGTAGAGAAAACCCCAAAAATCCTATGAGTCGACCCCAATGAGATAAAAAGATTATTTTATTACAAGGTAACAAAGAGATTTGTGGGTTAACATGCATCCTCACGGGGCATCTGGGCCAAAAAGTTCATATGTATGAGATAGGATTTGCAGATAGCAGTATTTGCAGAGCATAACATGCCTTAATCAGATCATGATAAATTAAATAAGACAGTTAAGGAATTTTGTTAAGGCGACTGTATTTCAAATATAAGCAGTCTTCTTCAACAACCTTTTAGTCTAGAGCGCACAACATGCATATACTGGCTTAAGTGTATGTCCACCAGGACGTGTGGCGATTGTTTCGCACCGCTTTTCAAACTATGGTAAAATGTGAGGACAACATTCGAGCAATTCATGGTAAATTGGAAAAAAGGGGATAAGGACGAAAGAATGGATAAGGTAGACTCTCAAGCAGCCGCAAAATAGGGGAAGTAGTATCCCCATCGCAATTATCATTCCAAAGTCCCGCCACTTTTATCCATCCTGAGCATAATTCCAGCTGTTCGTTTAACCTTCCTTCATAAGTCTATAATGGAGATTACACGCCTTAACCCATATTTCCAGATATGCTTACAGCGGTACACATCAAAATTTCTAAGCTCAATTAGTTGAGCTTTTATTTCATTTAACTCAGAAGACTAAAGGAGAAGCACTTGATATGGGCCTTGATCAATCACATTTCCCCGCTTTCCTCGCATAACTTATGCTCTCGTTTCGAAAATAAGCAAAATCTGATGAATGATCTGTTGAAAGTTTTATTCAAACTGCCTTTCATAAAATCCGAGTAAGTGAGCACCATTTAGTCAATGAAAAGTGATATCAAGTAATTGATACGCTTGTAATGTACGAGATCGATGTCGGAAATTGGGATCCAACATTCGCATTATTTTATTCTAATGTCTTCCAGACTCAACTATCATATAGTGGGAGCAAGGTTTTTCTGACAAAAACATTATATCAAATTGAGAAAACCTTGACGCTTTTCTTACAAATCTGTATCGTAATCTTAAGTCCACTTCCTTTACAATCCCAGGACGGAGGACAAAAAAAGAAAATACATCTCACATTCCTAGACTTCAAAAATTTTCTCAAAATCGCATCGCGTTCAAAATTTCTTGACGACAGACCGGCACCCCTTGGCACTAGACACAATTTTATGTCCATCTAGCCTTAATCATATACAAATATCCTCAAATATTTTACTCTATACCTCGCAAAACTTCCTACAGAGTTTTAATTATATACGGTAATGGGTTACGTGTAGAATCATTTGTATAAACTATGGGTCATGCAGGTCTACGTTTTAGTATAGCCCCCATAAAGAGGATACCCCAATTTCAAGTACTTCTGTTATATGTTTCAACCTAATTTCGGAAAATTTTGGTGATTTCGGTTTTTAGAAAGAAAAAAACCATCCTTTCAAAATTTTATAAACATAAGTCTCCGTTTTCGTAACACTCTCTATTGAAGGTATCCCCTGATTACAGCTATTCCCAAGGTCTTTGCCCCATTTTTCAATTAATTTGACCCTAATTTTCCATCTTGGCTTCTAAGAGCGTAGAAAACCTCTTTGATGAAAATTATTAAAGTACATATAAAGGTACCTCCTGATTTTATTTATTTCGAGTGTCTTGGCCACAATTTCTAATAGATTTGCATATAATGTGTATTAAGACTGCTTTGGGGGTTAAGAACTATCTTACTGAAAAACTTTAACATAGGTACATATTTTGGTATAGCCCTCTAAAACAGTACTTTCCAGGTCCACCGATCTACACATATTTTTTTCTATTGACGGACAAACAGTCGTCATTGAATTTTAATATAATCAAAAACATGGCGTTTATGGGGATTTTTACGCACATTTGGAGGCGGTTTAATAATGGCTGTAAAAGAGAAATTAGCTCTGCCTATTCTGAAATGATTCTGCCTAATTCTAAATTACAGCTCATTTGAATGGAAAATGTTGCTAAAGACTTTACAATACTAGAAATTGAGCTGAGACTATTATGAACATTTCATATATACTTTTTAATATATGTGCTATATTATTTAGGTTTCTAAATGTTATATTTATTATTTATAATAAATATGATGTCAGTTACATGATCACATTAAAGCAGCCAGCTAGTATATAATATATGCTTACCACTTACGTTTTCATCACCAGTGTACGCATATCCCGTTACGTCGGCTTCCTCTATGTTTTCTAATCCATAATCGACATCATCGTAGGCAAGAGATGTTGCATTTAACAATTGGCTAGGCTTACCATAGAAATTCAGCTTAGCGTACTCCGCTTCTCCTAATCTGGTCAAATATAAAAACAAAATATCTATTAAAATAATATTAATAAACATTTTTATACCCTCTACCATACTATGGAGGGTATATTAACTTTGTTATTCCGTTTGTAACTCCTCGAAATACTCATGTCAGACCCAACAAAGTATATATATTCTTGATCAAAGCAAAGTTCTAAGTCGATATAGCGATGTCCGTTTTTCTGTCTGTCTGTCCGTCTGTCTATCTGTTGTAATCACGCTATCTTTCGAACGAATTGAGATAGAAGACTAAAATTTTGAACACATGTTTATTTTTTCAGTAGACAGGTTAAGTCCATGTAGGGCCATGTAGGTCCACGTTTTCATATAGCCCCCATATAACGGTACTTCCCGATATTCGGTATTTTGATGATTTTAGCGACATTATTCACCGGAATTGTTTCAAATTTGGTATTTGAAGTTCGAAATGAATACTACAGCCTAAGACAGAAAATTGTCTGTGCAGGTCCACGTCTTTGTATAGCCCCCATATAACTGTACCTCCCTATATTCGGTATTTTGATGATTTTAGCGACATTATTAACCGGAAATGTTTCAAATTTGGTATTTGAAGTTCGTAATGGATACTATAGCATATGAAAAAAAATGTCTGTGCCGGTCCACGGTCCGGTCCCCATGTACCGTTGGGATGTAACGTTATCATCCCAATATTCGGTATTTTGATGATTTTAGGGTCATTATTCACCGGAATAGTTTCAAATTACGTATTTAGAGTTCGTAATGGGAACTACAGTCTGTGACAGAAAATTGTCTGTGCAGGTCCAGGTCTTCGTGTAGGCCCCATATATCAGTATTCCCTAAATTCGGTATTTTGACGATTTTAAGTACAATACCCACCGAAATTGTTTGAGATGTCGTATTTAAATTTCGTAATGGATGCTACGGCCTGTGACAGAAAATTGTCTGTGCTGGTTCATGTCTTCGCACAGCTCCGATATAACGGTACCTCCCTATATACCATATACTCATGAGTTTAGCTACATTATTCGCCGTTTATTTCAAGTTTCAAATTTGAATATGGTAATGGCTTATGACAACCAATGACTATGTAGGTCCACGTCGTTTAGACCCCAATATAACTGCCATATTCGCTATTTTTAAAATTTTAACAGAATTTTTTAAGGATTTTATTTTTTGAAAATTTGCAAATTCGTGGCACATGGTGGAGGGTATTCAAAGTTCGGCCCGGCCGAACTTACTACTTTTTAACTGGTTTATAATGCAATTATTTAACCCCCTTTACAGATTTAGTGGTGTTGTTGTTGTTCTTTAAATATCGTTTCTTGTTTCTTTCCTAAAACGGAATAATTATTATATCCTCACTATACAAAAAATTCATCATTGCATTTGTAACTCCTCGAACTACTAATTCGATGTATCTTTCTTTAGGACGAATTCAGATAAAAAGCTAACATTTTAAGCTACCTATATTTTATTTTGTTTGACCCACGGTTTCTTCTTATATTCGTTATTTTTACGATTTCAACCACATTTTCTAACGGAATACTTTAAAATTTGATATTTAGACATTTTCTAGAGGATTTCTTTAAAATTTGATATTTAGAATTGGTAGTGAATTCTACCGCGGGTGACAGAACATCTGTCTATATAGACCAGCGCTTCTCAAGAAAAAATGTCTCTTTCCAGTCAAATTTCTCTTTTCTTATTTAAATCAACAACAAAACAGACTTAACTTAACATTATGTATTCAAATATTTTTCATCCATTTGCTTTATAATTATTTTGGCAAACATTCATGTTTAAAAACAATTAAATGGAATCGTAAAATATAAAGAAAAACAGAATTTTAAACATTTAATTTACTTGGTTTCACATTACGACGCACAGTGTCACGACCGATTTAGATCCGACTATTGTAGACAATGGTTACTTTTTCCTTTTTTGTCTAAAATAATATATTATTTATGATCTACTATTTAAAAATTTAAAACTTCGGTTCCTATAAATGTGGTTAGTAAGTTTCCTTGGTATGAAATAACATTGGCTTCACTTTTATTTGCGTGTAAATACTGATTTTATGGTCTTACGTTGTTTTTAACACGTTGTACTTTCTGTTAACATTTAAAAAATACGGAATATAGTCGTTATATTGGGGTCGATACGACGTGGACTTACATAGGCGTTGTTTCTCATAAGCCATTACCATATTCAAATTCGAAACTTGAAATAAACGGTGAATAATGTAGCTAAAATCATTAAAATATCGTATAAAGGGAGGTAACGTTATATCGGAGCTGTGCGAAGACTTGGACCAGCATAGACAATTTTCTGTCACAGGCTATAGTATTCATTGCGAACTTGAAATACGACATCTCAAGAATATATATACTTTGTTGGGTCTGACATGAGTATTTCGAGGAGTTTCAAACGGAATTACAAAGTTAATATACCCTCCAAAGTATGGTGGAAGGTATAAAAAAGATTTTATTTATTGTTTGAGTTGAAAATTAAATTAAGAACAATAAATGTATAAATGTTCCAACTGGGGTTTGCTGCTGGGTTTTATCATTTTCAGTGACCACATCAATATAAATATATAATATATTGCGGAAATGGATAGAAATGACGTATTCGAATAGGTAATATGTTATGTGTACTTACAAAATTTATGGAGGACCGAATAGAAATGCGACTTACCAATAAAGGGAAAAAAACTTCTTAGCATATACATAAGATTGTGTTCAAATTGTAAAAATATTGTCCTAACAGACAAATGGTAGAAACAGGTTTAAAAGATTTGCGCTTTATTTAGATTCTGTAAAATTGAAGATTATACTTATTCTACAAAGTATTTAGAATTTATTTATTATTATCTACAAATCTAATAACTCTTCATAATGATGTAAGTCAGAACTAAACACCGATGAATTTGTGAACTTGTTTCATCGACTTCGGCCGAAGTCATTATAACATTTTGTTTCTTTATTGTCAATAATGTAAACAAGTAAAAACACCTTAAGTTCGGCAGTGACGAACCATTAATATACATCCCAACAGATGAAGATAACATTTAAAAGTATACAATCGAGCTTCATTTAAAACGGAAAATCCCAGTGAACTCGGTTGGAGGATTTATCAGAAATTTCAAATATCATAAACGGTCGGCAGTTTTAGGATATACCAAAGCTTTAACCTACATAGGCAATTTTCTGCTATAGGGGTTGGTATATATAATGAGTTTCAGGTACCAAATTTAAAGCAATTAAATTGAAAATGTGGCTAAACTCACGCAAATTCCCGATATTGGGAAGTGCCGTTATGTGGGGATATAGAAAAGGTGGACCTATATAGACAATGTTCCGTCACCACACGTGGTTCTGAATATAGGATGGAAGGATAAATATAGAATTAAAACAAACCCGTTAGAAAAAGTGTTTAAAATAATAAGAATACCGTATATCGGGATATACCGTTATAAGGGGTATATAGGAAATATTAAACCTATGTAGTCAATTATTTGCTACAGTGGTTGGTGTCTATTATGAACATCAACAATCAAATTTGAAATACTTCCGTTGAAAATGTGGATTTAATCTTTAAAATACTTAATACTTTGAAGTACCGTCAAATGGGGACTATATGAAAACGTGGATAGATAATTTCCTTATCCCATAGGGTGTAGAACCTATTACAATCTTTAAATACCGAATTATAAACAATTCCATTTGACAATGTGGCCTGAATGGACAAAATACTGAATATCGGGAGGTACCGTTCTATGGGGCAATATGAAAACCTAGTAGGTCCCAATAGTAGGTCCTCGACATAGTAACACTGCCAATTTTTAGCTGGCATTTTTATCAATTCTCTTTTAAAATTTCTGCGTAAATCTTCGCGCCTTTACACGGTGGCATTTTACGATAATAGTGCTTGGCATTTTTTCTGACATTTTATTTTATTCAGTATTTCGTATAGAGCTAATTGTTTGTAACAGATATTTATAAAGAAGTGATTTAAAATTAAATGTGTGAATCTAAAGAAGAAATGATGGAAAAAGTTATTGACGTGTTAAATATTGCATTATTAACTTTTATTTTAACTTTCTTTTTTTACTTTTTAATACTTCCAATAAATTTTCATATAATTCACTATACAATTCAATCACTAAAAACAAAACATCACATCACCTCCATCGGCAATCAACTTCTCCGCTACACATTCCGTATACTCCAAAATTACATTGACCATGGGGTTCGCATCTTCAGACTTCCAGGGACGGTTAGCCAGACGTACAATTTTCTTGAACACCTCCGGGGTCATCACCTGTCCAAAATTGAGTTCATAGAGCTCGCTGATGGACTCTTAAGTTGAGAGTTCAAAGTGAACCATTTTGACAATAATCTCCTGACAACTCCAAATATCCGCAAATTTAGAGTTAGCAACTAACTTCTCTCCTTCAGCAAAATAGGGAGCCCTTATCACAGCTCCACCGTTCCCCATCTCCTTCACCTCAAGCACCCTAACATCAAGAGTAGGGCCCACCGCATCCACCACCTTCATAACCACCTCATTACTATAAGTATCCTTCTTTGTTGTCACTATTATTGACCAGGTCTCGACTGGCTTAAACACAGAAATCTCCACAGGCAACGCCTGAGGTGCCACTGGCGGCGATGTAACAGGACTGCTGCCTCTTGTTTGACCAAATTATTAAAAATTTAAATAGTAAAACGGTTAGCTATCAGAATGGAGAACATATGTAATAACACAAAATGTACAACAAACAAGTTAAAAAGCAGTAAGTTCGGCTTGGCCGAACTTTGAATACTCTCCACAATTTGGAAATTTTCAAAAAATAAAACCCTTAAAAAATTCTGTTAAAATTTTAAAAATACCGATAGCAGTTATATTGGATTCTATACGACGTGGACCTCCATAGGCATTGTTTGTCAGAAGCCATTACCATATTCAACTTGAAACTTGTAGTAAAGGGTGAATAATGTAGCTAAAATCATCAAAATATCGTATAAAGGGAGGTACCGTTATATCGGAGCTGTGCGAAGACTTGGACCAGCATAGACAATTTTCTGTCACAGGCTATAGCATCCATTACGAACTTCAGATACGACATCTCAAAAAATTTCGGTGGGTATTGTACCTAAACTCGTCAAAATATAGGGAGGTAGTGATATATGGGGCCTATACGAAGACCTGGACCTACATAGACAATTTTCTGTCACAGACTGTAGTTCCCATTACGAACTCTAAATACGTAATTTGGAACAATTCCGGTAAATAATGACGCTAAAATCATCAAAATACCGAATATTGGAAGGTACCGTTATATGGGGGATATACGAAGACGTGGACCTGCACAGACATTTTTCTGTCATAGGCTGTAGTGTCCAATACGAACTTCAAACACCAAATTTGAAACAATTCCGGTCAATAATGTCGCTAAAATCAGGAAAATACCGAATATAGGGAGGTACCGTTATATGGGGGCTATATGAAAACGTGGACCTACATGACCCATTTACGAATTTAACCTGCCTACTTGAAAAATAAACATGTGTGCAAAATTTTAGCCTTCTATCTCAATTCGTTCGAATGATTTCAACAGACGGACAGACAGACAGACGGACATCGCTAAGAATCGACTTAGAATTTCACGCTGATCAAGAATATATATACTTTGTTGGGTCTGACATGAGTATTTCGAGGAGTTACAAACGGAATGACAAAGTTAATATACCCTCCATAGTATGGTGGAGTGTATAAAAACATCAACAAAACAATAAGGGATAAATAATAGCGCACGAGCACAAAAAACGGCACTGACAAAGTGGAATAAACGCTTTTAAAAGAATAACAAGATATAATCAGAGAGAAAGATTTATCAGTTCAGTATTCGAAAAGACAAGACATTTTCTCAAGAAACATACTGTACTAAACTAACTGTACTAAAGGAATTAAAACTGTAGTAACGTATAAATCACATTATACCAGCAAAATGGAAACACTTCTACAAAACAAAAATACATATAAAATAGATTATGAACAAGTAAAATAGTATCAGTCGGTTTTGCCGACAGATGTATACCCCCAGCCTTGAGTTATAAACGTGACAGATTTGGACTATATCGGCTACTTCTTGTACTTTATATGAGATAGGTGCACATTTTCGGAAATATGCGCAGGTAACAGATATAGAGGACCGAAGTATTCCATTTTCATACATCATCTAATACAGATAAAATATATTGGTATGTGTAAAATTTGAACGAAATTGAACATTCGTATCCAATTTTATGCGAAATCATAAATTCCGACAAATTACATATTCATATCAGAATACTGGTTAAGAGAAATATTTAGATATAGCAAGTTGTTAAGAATCTCCGACTTGTTTCGCAAGTTATGACAATTATAAGTTGGCAGATCTTGTGTTGATGAAAATATTGAGGAGCTCCATGTCTGAATAGAATCGGATGTTAATTTTGCGTTTTATGAACTTCGTGGATACTCAAAATGTTGATCCTTTGTGGGGGAGGTACAAGAAGGAGTGGACCGATATATCCCACCTTCACACCAGATCTTGAGTTAGTAGAAATAATGGCACGTGTGTAATTTGAAGAGAACCGGATGTTTATTTCGGATTCTTTCCTCGTTTTGATTATTCAAAACTGCCATCCTTTGTGTGGGAGGTACCAGAACGAATGGTCCTATTTCTACCATCTTTATAAAAGATCTTGCGTTTATAAAAATATTGAGACGTGCTAATTCTGAATGGAATCGGATGTTAATTTAGTGTTTTAAGAGCTTGATGGATATTCAAAATTTCGACCTTTTGTGGGGGAGGTACTTGATGGAGTGGACCGATATTATCCATTTTTGCACCTGATCTTGAACTGACGTAAATATCAGGATTTGCAAAGTTGGAACAAAATCGGATTATCGATTCTCTTTCTGTGCAGAAAATATATATTTTTTTGAAAATCTCGATCATCTGTGTGGGAGGTACCAGAAGGAGTGGACCGATATATTCCATCTTAACACCAGACCTTGGGTTACATTAAATATTGGGATGTGTGAAATTCGAAGACAATCGGACTCTTACATCAATTGTATGAGAGTTTTAATTATTAAAAATATTGACCCTTTGTGGGGGAGGTACCAGAAGGAGTGGACCGATCTTGTCCATTCATACTTGACCTAGTACTCACGCAAATATTAAGATTTGCAAAGTTTGAGCAAAATCGGATTATCGTTTCTCTTTCTGTGCAAAAAATATCTATTTTTTCAAATTTCGACCATTTGTGGGGGAGGTACCAGAAGGAATGGACCGATATATTCCATCTTAACATCAGACCTTGGGTTAACATAAATATTGGCATGTGTGAAATTTAAAGACAATCGGACTCTTATATCACATTTTATAAGATATGTAATTATTCAAATTTTTGACCATTTGTGGGGGAGGTACTTGATGGAGTGGACCGATATTGTCCATTTTCACACTTGACCTAGCACTAACGCGAATATTAAGATTTGCAAAGTTGGAGAAAAATTGGATTACCGTTTCTCTTTCTGTGCAAAAATTAAATTTTTTTGAAAATTTCGAACTTTTGTGGGGGAAGTACCAGAAGGAGTGGACCGATATTGCCCATCTCCGAACTCGATCTAAGTTTGACAAAAATATTACGATGTACCAAGTTTGGACCAAATCGGATACTCCCTTCGAGAGTTATCGTGCGCACCAGCCAGCCAGACAGACAGACGGACGGACATCGCTAGATCGACGCCAAATGTTCTGAAACGGATTTGTTCCAAAGAGACCTAGGGTCTAAAACCGTTAATTCGACTAGGCACGTTTTGACCGTATCAAATGATATATACCCTCTGTAGCCATATGGCTGAGGGTATAAAAATGGTCTTATTTGCTGATCGCTACCAATATCATGATTTCATCCCGGCGAAGGGAATAGTCAAAGTAACCTTTATAAATATCGAGTATTCACAAGTGAATGATAATCAAACTCACTTCTTACCTTTCCCAAAAAAAGTGTGAGTTGGTTGGTATTTTGTTTTATAATACCTTTGCACGTGCTTCGCTGTTGTGTATTTGTAGATGATGTTTTCGATATTGAAGATAAGGACGACACATATACAATTCTTACAATTTTAAAAAATATCACTAATAAAATTAATTTACCATGGAAATAGAAAATTAAAGTGAAAATCCAAACATAGATATGAAAGTGATTCGAAATATAGCAAATATTGATTTTGATTTGTACATCAAAGATACTTCCTATAGTAGAATACAAAACTATCATGCCATATAGCCGAAAACACAAACACATGATATAGGAAAAAAATAATGTACATTAAAAAAATAATAATTTTTCAAATAAATTTATTACATTGCACCGCGGGGCCCTTGTGCTCGAATGTAGCATCCGGCCAATCTTTAGTATAGCTATTACTATTTAGACTCCACACAGTCCGGGATTCGTCACCCACTATCAAATGATAAGCAGAAAACAGGTTCTCAAAACCCAACAATTATTTATTGTACTGCATAATCTCATGCAATTGTTTTCTTTACTCCTAGACAGCTCGTGCTTGTACGTTCTTACGTAAATAAGGAACTCAGCTTTACGCTTAGACAAGTCATTAACACTAGCACGTCTAGCCCTTTGGAATCTCTTCCTGAGGCGGCTGAGTCCCCTCCGCATCAGACTTAGCTCTCGGATCCAACATATGACCCTAATTGGTTTCACATTACGGCGCCTACCAAGGAGCACGTAATTGACTTCCCTTATCCAGTCGTTTAACATAAAAATCTGGTCATCTACGGTCAGTGCCCCAAAGACCACTATTAGCATATCAATCTTCATAATACGTTTCGCATAAAGGTCCCGGTTCACGTCTTGTTCTTTCCAATCCCCGCAACTCTCTTTTCCCTGCGTACATCGCCGCTGCGTGACCATGAGCTCAATGAGATTATAATCACTAACATATAGCCATCAACATCGTTGTCGTCGCATTTGCAGAGGGCTCATTAGAGATATATTGATCCGAGGGCTTATGCAATATTTCGACACCCCACGCTAACACCCTTTAGCCTAGCATCCCTCATCGTATGTGTTTCTGATTGCCACAAGAATGCCTGGCATCTCGGTGAACCACACAAGGAGGATGCATTCGCGTCTAACCCTAGGATAAGCGGTCAGCTACTCGCAAGGAGAATTATCGAATCCATATACCTTAAGTACGGCTCCAAAGACAAGCAAAATGTACAATTGATATCTAGCAACATATTTCCCTCCCCCTATTCAACGGACAGACATAACCCCCATTTGCTACTTGAGACAATTGTACAGTTTATGTCACTGTCAATAACAACTATCGCAGAAACTCTCCCCTCATCCGCAAAGACACGCTTCGCCCCGGAAGTCCCCGCACACAATTCTATCTGAAAAACGTCTCCTGAATCAGATTGAAGTTAGCACCCTTACGGAGAAGCGACTGCCCAAGTTCGTGCATCAAAGTCGCAGACCTCTGCCAAAATGCATATCATGCAATTCTTTCAAAACTTGCCAGTCGATATTTCAGCATGTAGGCGCTGCATCACAACCTTCGGCCTTAGTTTGTCATTTATCGACACCCTGAGGCCCAAATCGGCAAAATTAGGGTTTTCGGCAATTTTCTACCGCTTAGCTACAGAAGAACTACGTAGCAAAGCTCCACCATCTGCCGTTTCTTTAACTTCGTGGACCCTCACCTTCAATATGGAACATCGCCTCCTTGCTGCCTTTCTTCCCCTTGACAACTATTGACCACGTCTTAACCTACTTAATTACTGGAGCAGTTTGGACTGGAACAGGCTCACCAACTGGCATCACAGAAGGCACTTAAGACACCGCAACCATAAAAGACCTGGTACTAGGCGCGTACCTCACTTTATAGCTATACTCTCATGCTCTTCATTTTTGGCCCTGAACCTCTCATTTTTACAATGACCCTCATCCGAATCTCCTCATATTTGCGGGCCAATCAAATTACCCCTCGCATCGTATCAGCGCTATATTGCGTCTTGTATATCAGGTCCAGCAGGGCATCCGAAAACTCCATCAATTGCCTTAGGAGGAATATTACCGTCACAAACTAACAAAATAAGGAAAAAGGTACCAACTCCAGCAATTAAAAATTGGAACACAAAGGTTTTAACGTAACCTCATTTACTCCGAGACACACTTAATGGCTAAAGCCACCCCAAGCAAGCACAATTCAATAGCCACATTTCTAGCAGTTCCAAATACCAAATACCGCTGCGGTGAAACTCCCCTGAATATGTCGCCAAAATAGTGACGAAACGCCGGGAAGCAATGCAACTCGTACTTTAATTCGTTGGTGCGCTGGTGCCTTGTTTTGATGAAAAATTATTTTTTGTGTTGTAAGACCGGAAGTTTTTTCGAATCTGTGCATTTAATTGATCCAAAAGGTTGCAATAGTACTCTGAATTTATTGTTTTACCCCCGTAGATAGTCAATCGATAAAATACCTTTGAAGCATCCATCTTGCAGAAAGCGTTTTCATCTGTAGTTATTAATGCAAAATTAAATGGACTCTATCATTTGAGATGCCCAAGAATTTAGCAATGTCACGCACTTTTATTCGTCGATTAATACCATTTCATTCACTTTGGCTATAATTTCTATTGTTGTCGCTTTTTTATTATTAATTGGAAAGTGCGTACTTTCAAATAAAAAACGAATTTTGAAAATATATTCAGTAGCATTTTTTATAGCATTTTCAAAAAAATTATCTGAGAGACCCTGTACTGTATATTTTTAAATCTGAATGAGTGCTCAATAAAAATGTTGGTATGGTTAAAAATATTGCAGGATTGAAGATTGGGGCCCTCCCGAAATGAAATCCAGACTACGTCTCGGATATGGAAACTCTATGGATTTTCAGTACCAGTACGGACCTTAAATACATCTGAGTTAAATTTTATTAACTGTTCGGAAGATAGGGTGATTTTCACAGACGGACAGACATGCCTCAATCGACAATATGTATATGTATAATATGTGTGGAGTAAAAAATGTATATTTCGAAGTGTTACAAACAGACTACGGACTTAATATATTTGGATACTATTGTGGATGGTATAAAATCATTTGTTTGTTAAACAAAAGTTGGTATCTTCCTCCATATATATAAAAGTGGAAAAGTCTGTACGTTTGATCGTTTGTAATTTATAGACTCAAAATTGCTAAACCGATTTCCCTGAAAATTTTGCCTGAAAGTAACTTATGCTATTTATTATTACATTAAAGAATTCAGCTAAGGCGGTTAATAAATGTCATGTGTCAATATCATGTGTCATGTATGCTAACTAAGTTTGGCATGTTCACGCGTTGGTAGAAAGAGCGATTAGTATGTTTGCTTCCTAAAGCGTTACAATAAATATGTTTTAGTACCATATACCACACTGTGGTCATGGTATTATGTCTTTCTGCATTTGTTTGTAATATAGCTAAGGGAGCGAGATAGACCAATAGTTCTTTTTGATGATCTGCATAGAATCACATTCTGAGTCGATTTATTTATGTCGTTCCGTCGGTCTGTCAACGTATTTTCATAAACAAAGTACAGGTCGCATTTATTGTCCGATCGAGATGAAAATCGTTTGTTTGGCTTAAGGATGAACCATATTGAAATTGGAGATACTCGGTCAAAATTAAGATATTTCTCACATATATATCTTCGCCAGATTCACCTTTTATTGAAGACCAAGTGTGTAATATTATTCACAATAGAATGGAATTTAGCGTATGCGACCAAGTTGAGCCTAGAAAGAAGTTTGTTAAACATAGCTATAACTCCCTTATATATTGTTCATCCGATTTGTCAATTTTGTCATTCAAAGCCGCAAGATGTACTTCGTAACAGCGATATTCGGGAAAATATATCAAATACATCGCAGAAATACCTTTGCCAAATTTTATCGAGATCGGTTCAGATTTGGACAAAACTCCCATATATGTCCCATATCTTTACTCAATTTCAAATTTATTTTGCATCAATTGGTTTATATAAGCCCGAACTGAATGTATTTTGGCATATACGAACGAATTCGGCCTGGAAAATCCGATTTTGTATATAAGTCCCTTACACTCGTAAAATCTCTACAGCAAGTATTTTTGTGCCAGCTATCGGTTCAAATTTATTTATAGCTCCTATATATCTTTATCCGATTTCAAATTTTTTAGCCTATCAGCTGAAATAGAATGCATTTTGAAGAATATCGGTTCAATATCGGTTATATATACCATATACCTGACCCGCTGTGCTGCCCTAGCTTTATCGTTTTTTGCTTTTTATTTTATGACCATAAAAATCTTGAAATTAAATCATGTAGTTTTTAGTTTCGTCCAGCTCATTCTAACTTCTCCTTTATGACCACAACCACATAACCATACCTTTTCTCTCATCAGTTCATAACACCACAAAATATTATTTGGGTCACAGAGGATAAAATTCTACGTCGACAAAACTATGTTCGCCCGTCTCTTGAAATTATAAAAGAGGTCACAATATCTAAGATAGATCTTTGAAAGTAGAACATGCGTCGAAGTATGCGCATGTATAATTCCTATACCCATTTTGTTATAGGCCTAATATAATTCCACAAACTGGTACTCGTCAGTTTTAATGTTTCTGCCACAATTTCCGACCGAATGATTCATTATAAACCAGATGTTTGAACCGACGTAGCCAGAAATGCCTTCCATGACTATTTCTAGAAGCTCACCAGAAAAAATACGATTTTTAGAAAATATATAAAAATTTACCAGACTACGTCAGTGTACAGTTTTCCATCATTGAGATCATTTTCCAATCAAATTAGTATTTTAAAGTTTCATGTGCAATGTCCGTTACGGCTCTTATATAGATGTATCCATTGTGATATTCGGCTTGCACCAATCCCAATTTCCAAAAAATGGACTGCAATTTTGAATTTTGGTTTCTTATTGGAAGAAATTCATATGAAAATAGAAGGACCACTCTTTAATTTATATATACACTCCGCGACACATGAATAGGACACCAATGTAATTCATATTAAATTACAATTTATAAACATATATAGCGAAAAAAATTTAAAATTTTTGCATTTTTTCATCCACAGGTAGTTCTTAACGAGAAAAATATTTTTCGATGTGATATGGATAATGGTTGTTTAAAATAATGCCAATGAATGTAAAACTACTGCAAATTTGGCTTTATAATTGCGTCAGTAGAATAGGACACCCTTTAAAAAAACTCATAAAATGTATAGTTTGAAAATAGTTTTTATTTTGGTTTATTTTTAACGTTAAATTATTGAGATTTGAACACATTTTTGCAATATTAATAATGAGTAGGTCCTCCTTTGTTAAGAACTACTTCGTACATTCTGTCTGGAATGGAATCGTACAACGATTTAATGTAATCGAGGGAAATTGTGGACCAGGCCTCTTTTATTGCATAGATAAGGTCATCTCTGTTGTTGTACTGCTTACCAGAAGCGTAAACTTTTCTAACTAGCCAGCCCCACACATTTTCAATTACATTAAGGTCTGGGGAGTAAGGTGGCCAGTTAAGAAGCTTGACATTTTGGCTTCGAATCCAAGACTTTACGACTCCAGCTGTATGAATCGGTGCATTGTCGTGCTGGAATATCCATTCTAGGTCTCCAAAAAAATTTTTGAATTGAGGAAATGCTTCCTGAAGAACATTTTTGTAGCAATTTGCATTCATTGTGGTGGTTAGGAATTGCAAATCGATAGTGCCATAGTATGATATGGCCCCCCATACCATTACACCGCCCACTCTGCTATGCAAGCGATCCAAATAATGATTTTCTTTTCGAATATCGTGGAAATAATAATTAAAACCATCTGGCCCCTCGAAATTAAATTTTTTTTCATCAGAGAAGACGACACGGTGCCAATTTGTTTTACCCGTCCAATGCGAACGACAAAATTCGAGGCGTGCCTTTTTACGCGTGTCGTTAAGCGGTGGTTTCTTCTTAAGTTTTAATCTCTTTAAGTGGTCAGCTTTAGAAATAACACGCTGAACAGTTCTTACGCTCGCTACTACACCTGTTTTAGCTAAAATTTGTGCTGCAGAGTCGTGAGAGTTTGAAGCTTTTCTAAGTATAGCACGTTTATCTGCTGCTGAAAGTACACTTTTTGTTCGACCTTTCATATTTTTTTCGTAACTTGATTCATTTTTTAAAAAATTGGATACTACATTCCGGCTTCTGCCAATTTTTTTTGCGATTTGATTAATAGATAAATCAGATTCTTTGTAAATTTTAATTTTAAGTTTTTCTTCAACAGTCAATGATTTTCCTCGTCCCATTTAAAGCAGTGTCTTATTCAAGTGTCGCGAAAAAATACTGTACTTTTACCACAGTACCAAAACAAAATAGAAAAAATCTCATAACGGTACATTTTCTGCACATTAAATTACACTCAAATAATGAGCGATAATCAATAAGAAAAAACAATAACAAATAAACTACAATTGTACCTTTCTTTTGTAAAAACCAGCAGTCTCTTAAATAATATTTGCGTTGTCCTATTCATGTGTCGGGGAGTGTATATAAGGATGCATTGGTCTTTTTAAGGTTGCTTTATCTTAATAAATTGAACATTTATGAAAATTTTTAACAAAAACTAATTTTAATGGCTTATTTTCATGCGGTTCTTTTTCATTTTATCAACAGACGATTCTGATTTAGGGCGAATTGTGAGAATCAGTCCAGGCGTTTTTTAGTAAACGCAGTAACTAACGGCATGCAATAACTTTTCCCGATAACTTTCCGATATTTCCACTGATATTTTCGAATTTTCCTCTCAAAAAGCAATTCTGGAACCATTTTTACACAAAATTCTATATCAAAAAACATCTTTCGATTTTCTCGACTTTTCTGGAGGTTTTTCTTAAAACTTTCTTTCGTAAGAATTATCACAAAAAACCGAAAGAAAACTTGAGTGGAATCGGCTCAGCCGTTCTCAATTGAGGAGTTACTATACATTTTTTGCACTAGCTGAACCCGGTACGCTTTGATACCTCTTTTGCTTTTATATGCATTCAAATTTTTTTTTATGCGACTGTTTTGTATTTTTTTATACCCTCCACCTTGAAAAGGAGGGTATATTAACTTTTTTATTCCGTTTGAAACATGTCTAAATATTCGTCGTAGACATCATTATTGTACGTCAAAATTTAGCAGAATAATTTGTATTGTGTCTAGGATGGTTGGTATTGAAAATGACATATATCGGTCGTTTTGGTATAGCCCCCATATAATGTTACCTTCCGATATTCGGTATTTTGATGATGTTTGCCACATTTTTTCACGGATTTGTCTGAGAATTGGTATTTGTTGGTCATAATAGGTCCTAGGTCCGGTGGCAAAACATTGCATGTATAAGTCCACGTTTTGGTATAGGCCCCATATAACGGTACCTCCCGATATTCGGTATTTTGATGATTTTTGCCACATTTTTTCACGGATTTGTCTGAGGATTGGAAGTTGTGGGTCATAATTGGTTCTAATGTTTCCATTACTCTAAGGTGGAGGGTATTAAAACTTCGGTCCGGCCGAACTTAATTTTTTTACTTGTTATTAAATAAAAAATTCAATAATTTTATAAAGGTTTTTTGTAATGCTTTAGGGCGTACAATATTTATTTTTCCTTCGAGAGCGTATATAACAGTCGCATACACAAACAGTTTGTACATGGGATATATTAACTGTAATAGCATATTCCAATCGTACAGGAAGTTGCAATGTTGAACGGCATTTTTGTTGATGTTACAGGGATTGGAGGTAGCAAATCATGTGAATGTACATACTTCCCCGTAATAATAGTAGAATCTGTGTAGTTTTTTACACCCTCCACCACACAATGGAGGGTACTTTAACTTTGTATATTCGTCTGTAACTCCTCGAAACACTTATGTCAGACCCAACCAAATATATATATTCTTGATCAGCGAATGACTGTCTGTCTGTATGTATGTTTGTATGTTTCGAACAAATTAAGATAGAAAGCTAAAATTTTGCACAAATGTGTATTTTGTCAGTAGACACGTCCACTTATAGTCACCATATAACGGAAACCCCCCCTGTGCATACAGGTCCACGTCTTCGTATAGCCCCCATATACCGGTAGCTCCCTTTATTCGGTATTTTAATGATATTTGTGACATTATTCACCAGTATTGTTTCAAATTTCGTATTTGAAGTTTGAAATCGGTACTACTGCCTATGATCCACGTCTTCGTATAACCCCCATACAACGGTTTTCATTTAGGCGATACTTTTCGACGGTCATTGAAATTTGACATACATAGCGTGTTTGGTGCATTAGATCCACGAAACCGATCGAGCTATAATTCCGCAACACATTCCAAATCTCATTGAATTTGGAAATACATATCGTGTTTGTCGCATCAAACACATGAAATTAGACGAAAATGTATTTTTTACAAAATTCCAATTCCAATTTTTTTTTTTGAAATTGGAGATACATAGCATATTTGGTTCATCAAATACATGAAATCGGTCGAAAATATATGGTGGAGCTATACCCAAATCTGATCCGATTTAAATATAACTTGACAAATTTATTTTTGTACCAAATTCCGTTACGAATTCCAAATTTGAAGATTGTGTCTGTAACCGATCAATAGATATTACAATTTGATGCTACTAATAAACAAGTAAAAAAGCTGTAAGTTCGGCCGGGCCGAACTTTTAATACCCTCCACCATTTGGTACAAATTTGGCAATTTCCAAAAAAAAAATAAAATAAATAAATAAATAAAATAAAAAAAAAATCCTTTAAAAATGCTGTTAAAATCTTAAAAATACCGAATGTCTATACGACGACGTATACCTGCATAGGCTACTTTTGTCATAAGTTATTACAACATTTAAATGCGAAACTTGAAGAAAAAAATTTTTATAATGTAGCTAAAATCATCAAAATACCGAATATAGGGGGTACCGTTATATGGGGGCTATACGAAGACGTGGACCTGCACAGACAATTTTCTGGCATGGGCTGAAGTATCCATTACGAACTTCAAATGCGAAATTTAAAACAATCCCGGTAAATAATGTCGCTAAAATCATCAAAATACTGAATATCGGGGGGTACGGTATATGGGGCCTATACGAAGACGTGGACCTACATGGTCCATTTTCTGTTTTCTGCTGCAGTATCTATTACGAAATTCAAATACCAAATTTGGAACGGTTCCGTTAAATAATGTCGCTAAAATCATCAAAATACCGAATATCGGGGGAGGTACGGTATATGGGGGCTATAGGAAGACGTGGACCTACATGGCTCATTTTTTGACTTAGGATGTAGTATCCATTACGAACTTCAAATACCAAATTTGGAACGGTTCCGTTAAATAATGTCGCTAAAATCATCAAAACACCGAATATCGGGGGTACCGTTATATGGGGGCTATACGAAGACGTGGACCTGCACAGATAATTTTCTGTCTTAGGCTGTAGTATCCATTACGAACTTCAAATGCCAAATTTGAAACAATTCCGGTGAATAATGTCGCTAAAATCATCAAAATACCGAAAATCGAGAGTTACCGTTATGTGGGGGCTATATGAAAACTTGGACCTACATAACCCATTTACGAACTTAAACTGCCTACTGGTAAAATATACATGTGTGCAAAATTTTAGCCTTCTATCTCAATTTGTTCGAAAGATAGCGTGATTACAACAGACAGACAGACAGACAGACAGACAGACAGACAGACAGACAGACGGACATGGCTAAATCGTCTTAGAATTTTACGCTGATCAAGAATATATATACTTTGTTGGGTCTGACGTGAGTATTTCGAGGAGTTACAAACGGAATGACAAAATTAATATACCCTCCATAGTATGGTGGAGGGTATAAAAAGAAGCTTTCACTCGAATCGTTTGTATTCAAACGTATTCGTTTTAATTTCGGTTTTTATAAATAGTTTGAAAGCTCTCGTCTATTCTGATAACCTTTGTTATGTCAGTGTTTCCATAACCATTATTCAGTTAAGTTGTATTATTTAATTTCACAGAGGCTATGCTGCACGCAGCCAGTGTTCAATCAAAATTTATCAAAAAATTGTAAAATAATGTTGGAAAATGTCTAGAAAAAATATGAAATGTTGGCCCGGAAACTGGCGCCGAAAAATAAATGTATTTAAACAGTTCATATGTAAATTCCCCATCATAAACATACAATTTCTACTCAAAACCATAGATATCTTCCTGTAGACTTTTTCTGACGATTTCTCTCTCCCAAAAATACAATGGGATGTAAAAGCTTTCGTATTTACGTCACTGACATAAAAAGCGTTTGCTCTAAAAACCTTAATATAGTTTCTGTCAACAAATCTACGAACGAATGGGACAAATATAGTTACAAAAATAGGCTGTAGATCCGACTCTCACTGTTGGAGCCAGGTTCTTGGTTTGTTATGTGTTGTTAACAACAACAGAAATAATTTTACGCGCACTTTTTGTGACACCTATAAGTACCAGTGCACAGTGGTCGAGTACGTATGGGAACAGCGGCCAAAAATACTTTCAGTGCAGATATCAATATGAATCTTTGGTTATGGTACCTTGATGGGATAAAAATAAAAAATGTGACAAAATGGATATAGTCGGTGCAAGTTTTTGGCATGGTCCCCAACGTACCTCCCAAATAAGAGTTATTTTCCCAATTCTTGTCACATTTCCACACCAAATTGTTTTGTTATTTCACATTTACGGATAATTTCACAAAGACGGATAATAAGAAATGTATTCGTTGAAACACGAGAATTTTTTCGGATATGATTTAGCCGAAACTTTTTTATATCTTTGTTTCTAGACTCCACGGCGTCCTCCCATAATTCTCCAATCGATAATGTCGGGTGCATGTATTAAAATGTTATGAAGTGTGGGTGGAAGATAGTACCATGGATATCTATTTGTTAACTCTTTAACAGTTCCCAATGCAAAGGCCTTAAATTTTTCGACATTAATATTACACCCAGAAGTCAATGCTTATAACAATATTGCACACCTCTCAATTACATCTTTATCAATCCCAAACAACAAAAAATATTCTGTCACTAGCACCATAAAACTGACGAAAATGCCGCGAAGTTACTTATGTATTTTGGGCATAACATACACATCTAACAAAATCTGAGAGTTAAATTAGCACTTTTCGAATCTTAGGACATTACTAAGAAGAAGGGGAAGACAAAAAAAAAACAAGTCAATACCTTGCTTTCCATAATTATGCCAACATTTGTCATTTTTAAATGTATTCAATTTTTTATGCTATTCTAGAAGTTGGTCGTTAGAATAAAGCCATGATTAATGTGTTTTCTGAAAGCTTATCCCTTAAGTGTTCATGTGTACACATATGACAATAAATATATTTTTTTTTGAATTTTGGCCAATGGCAGCGACCACTGTGCAGTGGTTCGTTAAAACTGTTGTGAAGTAGTTTATCGTTCATTGCCACTTCCCATCTGGTTAAGGCAGAAATTAATACATCCAAATTCGAAGCTCAAACCACCAAGATATCTGACAAACTGTTAGTGCTCGTCAATTCCATATCGCTCAATCAGATTTTTCTTTGTCTATCCATTACGGTACAATCAGATATTCAAAATCCGGCAGACGTATCAGTTTCAACTTGACCTTCGTCAACAAATGTTTCCAATACTATGTATAATCGAATTTACATCGGTGTGATGTTGATGACTTTAATAAGGACTTTTTATCGTGGCCAACCTTCCGGACACACTTGTTTAGCATCATACTCTAGCGCATAAGCTAAATAGAATGGCGTCCAAAGCCCAACACACCAAAAATAGTTTGTCTTAACAATTTGTAACAATGCTTGAGAAACACTTATGTTTTACAAACTTTACACATTTGTTTCAATTTTTGAAAATGTGAAAATTGTTAGCTGAAAATAGTTTTCTTTTGGTAAAAAGCAAAATGACGCGAATTTAGGACTCATTTCCGGACCATTTATTAAGATAACTATGAATAATAAATCTGGGAATCTGTGGTATACATTATTTCAACCTCATTTCTGAATGGAGGCGTCAAAAAAGTTGCAAGAATTCAATAGAAGTCTTGTATTAGTGGAGGAGATGAAGAAGCTCCAATAAGTGAAAAACGTCTTGGTATCAAGCCAACGGGAGGCAGTGACGGCTGGATAGCCATCAATGGACCTCACCTTAATTTAGTCTACGCTCAAGTAATGTTCTTTGCAGAATCAAGAAGTTTTGTTTCATATTATATGTATCAGTTTCGACGCACTTTTCATATTGCAAATATTGAGTAGTTCCAGTAAAAATCCCGTTCATTCCGAGCCTTGAGTTATGTGGAACTGTACTTTTGGCTGAAATGAACGACAGTCTTCGTCCGTTATTGAATGTCACATTCTATTCTATATTCTGCTGCACGGACTCCACAATTCTACTTTTGTTGTTGGTTAAACCACCTTGTTTTGGAAAGCTTTCGTAGCAAATAGAGCTTCCCATATTATTCATATTGCTCATTCCTCTAAATGACGTCGTGTTTTTTCTAAGGCAAATCTAGCTGGCCTGCTTAGGAGAGAGGTTTTCCCATCAGGCTTTTCTGCAATGACTTGTGGTTGCGGGCACCTCATTGGCTGCGTGACACATAGAGTTTGACCTGTAGAGACGTGATTTAAATACCTGACACATGTTTCGAACAGAAGCCCATCCGCATTTATCTTTGTCTAGTTTTTTGAATTCCAAGACATCTTACAAGTGTTCTCGCGCTTTGGTAAAGCCTTTCCGGTACTTTCTCAGGTTTATCGATGCACTTCTCGTACACATCCAAGATTCCGTACAAATTGCAAACATAAATCTGGCCCCTATCAGTGACCTGAAGAGAGAAAGAAATTGTTGAAGCATTCGATACTTGCTTCAAGTTGGTTCGAAATCTTAATCCTTTCCTAGATTCTGATGTTCAAGTGGCGACCTTTCGACCTCTTCTCAAAGTGAGAAAAATCCAATTAAAATTCCGTTTAATTTTGATTTTTCAAACTAGCCAGTTGTAAGAGTAACACGCTCTCCGTATTAGATTCCCAAGGAAGCCCCCTTATATTTATAAAACGTTGCCAGAAGCAAATAATAGCAGTCCTTCCTCCAGAAAGGACAAAACTTCAATATCCAAACCGTCCTGTTGAATCACTAACACGCTTTCAGAAAAAAATTACGAATATTAATTTCTTTGATCGTCATTGAATTATACTATGATAAAAATTATGAACTTTATGGGATCTACAACGCACAATTTAAATGACAAAAAAATAAATAAATTCCATTCTTACGGTAATGGGTGTAGAAGAGTAATTATCTTTGACTACTCTAAAACCATTCTGCCCCTAATTATGAGATGGACAAAACTAAATACTACACACCACGGTACTCTAAACGTTGTAAATACAAATCCGAAGTGACAGCTCATTTGAATGGAAAATGTTGCTAAGCTCTTGACAATCCCAAAACCAGATGTTCTATTTTTGAGGTTTTTATTTTTAACACTCAATTGAAGCCAATGGCTGAAAAATAAGATCAGCCTATTCAAAATATCTATTTTAATTTTTACCAAGAATGATTATATACATTTAATGAATATATTTATATATATATATATATATATATATATATAGATATATATATATATATATATATATATATATATATATATATATATATATATATATAGATATATATGCAACAGTGGTCGAGTACGTATGGGAACAGCGGCCAAAAATACTTTCAGTGCAGATATCATATATATATATATATATATATATATATATATATATATATATATATATATATATTTATATATATATATATATATATATATATATATATATATATATATATATATATATATATATATATATATATATATATATATGATATCTGCACTGAAAGTATTTTTGGCCGCTGTTCCCATACGTACTCGACCACTGTTGCATATATATATCTATATATATATATATATATATATATATATATATATATATATATATATATATATCTATATATATATATATATATATATATATATATATATAAATATATTCATTAAATGTATATAATCATTCTTGGTAAAAATTAAAATAGATATTTTGAATAGGCTGATCTTATTTTTCAGCCATTGGCTTCAATTGAGTGTTAAAAATAAAAACCTCAAAAATAGAACATCTGGTTTTGGGATTGTCAAGAGCTTAGCAACATTTTCCATTCAAATGAGCTGTCACTTCGGATTTGTATTTACAACGTTTAGAGTACCGTGGTGTGTAGTATTTAGTTTTGTCCATCTCATAATTAGGGGCAGAATGGTTTTAGAGTAGTCAAAGATAATTACTCTTCTACACCCATTACCGTAAGAATGGAATTTATTTATTTTTTTGTCATTTAAATTGTGCGTTGTAGATCCCATAAAGTTCATAATTTTTATCATAGTATAATTCAATGACGATCAAAGAAATTAATATTCGTAATTTTTTTCTGAAAGCGTGTTAGTGATTCAACAGGACGGTTTGGATATTGAAGTTTTGTCCTTTCTGGAGGAAGGACTGCTATTATTTGCTTCTGGCAACGTTTTATAAATATAAGGGGGCTTCCTTGGGAATCTAATACGGAGAGCGTGTTACTCTTACAACTGGCTAGTTTGAAAAATCAAAATTAAACGGAATTTTAATTGGATTTTTCTCACTTTGAGAAGAGGTCGAAAGGTCGCCACTTGAACATCAGAATCTAGGAAAGGATTAAGATTTCGAACCAACTTGAAGCAAGTATCGAATGCTTCAACAATTTCTTTCTCTCTTCAGGTCACTGATAGGGGCCAGATTTATGTTTGCAATTTGTACGGAATCTTGGATGTGTACGAGAAGTGCATCGATAAACCTGAGAAAGTACCGGAAAGGCTTTACCAAAGCGCGAGAACACTTGTAAGATGTCTTGGAATTCAAAAAACTAGACAAAGATAAATGCGGATGGGCTTCTGTTCGAAACATGTGTCAGGTATTTAAATCACGTCTCTACAGGTCAAACTCTATGTGTCACGCAGCCAATGAGGTGCCCGCAACCACAAGTCATTGCAGAAAAGCCTGATGGGAAAACCTCTCTCCTAAGCAGGCCAGCTAGATTTGCCTTAGAAAAAACACGACGTCATTTAGAGGAATGAGCAATATGAATAATATGGGAAGCTCTATTTGCTACGAAAGCTTTCCAAAACAAGGTGGTTTAACCAACAACAAAAGTAGAATTGTGGAGTCCGTGCAGCAGAATATAGAATAGAATGTGACATTCAATAACGGACGAAGACTGTCGTTCATTTCAGCCAAAAGTACAGTTCCACATAACTCAAGGCTCGGAATGAACGGGATTTTTACTGGAACTACTCAATATTTGCAATATGAAAAGTGCGTCGAAACTGATACATATAATATGAAACAAAACTTCTTGATTCTGCAAAGAACATTACTTGAGCGTAGACTAAATTAAGGTGAGGTCCATTGATGGCCATCCAGCCGTCACTGCCTCCCGTTGGCTTGATACCAAGACGTTTTTCACTTATTGGAGCTTCTTCATCTCCTCCACTAATACAAGACTTCTATTGAATTCTTGCAACTTTTTTGACGCCTCCATTCAGAAATGAGGTTGAAATAATGTATACCACAGATTCCCAGATTTATTATTCATAGTTATCTTAATAAATGGTCCGGAAATGAGTCCTAAATTCGCGTCATTTTGCTTTTTACCAAAAGAAAACTATTTTCAGCTAACAATTTTCACAGTTTCAAAAATTGAAACAAATGTGTAAAGTTTGTAAAACATAAGTGTTTCTCAAGCATTGTTACAAATTGTTAAGACAAACTATTTTTGGTGTGTTGGGCTTTGGACGCCATTCTATTTAGCTTATGCGCTAGAGTATGATGCTAAACAAGTGTGTCCGGAAGGTTGGCCACGATAAAAAGTCCTTATTAAAGTCATCAACATCACACCGATGTAAATTCGATTATACATAGTATTGGAAACATTTGTTGACGAAGGTCAAGTTGAAACTGATACGTCTGCCGGATTTTGAATATCTGATTGTACCGTAATGGATAGACAAAGAAAAATCTGATTGAGCGATATGGAATTGACGAGCACTAACAGTTTGTCAGATATCTTGGTGGTTTGAGCTTCGAATTTGGATGTATTAATTTCTGCCTTAACCAGATGGGAAGTGGCAATGAACGATAAACTACTTCACAACAGTTTTAACGAACCACTGCACAGTGGTCGCTGCCATTGGCCAAAATTCAAAAAAAAATATATTTATTGTCATATGTGTACACATGAACACTTAAGGGATAAGCTTTTCAGAAAACACATTAATCATGGCTTTATTCTAACGACCAACTTCTAGAATAGCATAAAAAATTGAATACATTTAAAAATGACAAATGTTGGCATAATTATGGAAAGCGAGGTATTGACTTGTTTTTTTTTTTTGTCTTCCCCTTCTTCTTAGTAATGTCCTAAGATTCGAAAAGTGCTAATTTAACTCTCAGATTTTGTTAGATGTGTATGTTATGCCCAAAATACATAAGTAACTTCGCGGCATTTTCGTCAGTTTTATGGTGCTAGTGACAGAATATTTTTTGTTGTTTGGGATTGATAAAGATGTAATTGAGAGGTGTGCAATATTGTTATAAGCATTGACTTCTGGGTGTAATATTAATGTCGAAAAATTTAAGGCCTTTGCATTGGGAACTGTTAAAGAGTTAACAAATAGATATCCATGGTACTATCTTCCACCCACACTTCATAACATTTTAATACATGCACCCGACATTATCGATTGGAGAATTATGGGAGGACGCCGTGGAGTCTAGAAACAAAGATATAAAAAAGTTTCGGCTAAATCATATCCGAAAAAATTCTCGTGTTTCAACGAATACATTTCTTATTATCCGTCTTTGTGAAATTATCCGTAAATGTGAAATAACAAAACAATTTGGTGTGGAAATGTGACAAGAATTGGGAAAATAACTCTTATTTGGGAGGTACGTTGGGGACCATGCCAAAACATGCACCGACTATATCCATTTTGTCACATTTTTTATTTTTATCCCATCAAGGTACCATAACCAAAGATTCATATTGATATCTGCACTGAAAGTATTTTTGGCCGCTGTTCCCATACGTACTCGACCACTGTGCACTGGTACTTATAGGTGTCACAAAAAGTGCGCGTAAAATTATTTCTGTTGTTGTTAACAACACATAACAAACCAAGAACCTGGCTCCAACAGTGAGAGTCGGATCTACAGCCTATTTTTGTAACTATATTTGTCCCATTCGTTCGTAGATTTGTTGACAGAAACTATATTAAGGTTTTTAGAGCAAACGCTTTTTATGTCAGTGACGTAAATACGAAAGCTTTTACATCCCATTGTATTTTTGGGAGAGAGAAATCGTCAGAAAAAGACTACAGGAAGATATCTATGGTTTTGAGTAGAAATTGTATGTTTATGATGGGGAATTTACATATGAACTGTTTAAATACATTTATTTTTCGGCGCCAGTTTCCGGGCCAACATTTCATATTTTTTCTTGACATTTTCCAACATTATTTTACAATTTTTTGATAAATTTTGATTGAACACTGGCTGCGTGCAGCATAGCCTCTGTGAAATTAAATAATACAACTTAACTGAATAATGGTTATGGAAACACTGACATAACAAAGGTTATCAGAATAGACGAGAGCTTTCAAACTATTTATAAAAACCGAAATTAAAACGAATACGTTTGAATACAAACGATTCGAGTGAAAGCTTCTTTTTTATTAGTAGCATCAAATTGTAATATCTATTGATCGGTTACAGACACAATCTTCAAATTTGGAATTCGTAACGGAATTTGGTACAAAAATAAATTTGTCAAGTTATATTTAAATCGGATCAGATTTGGGTATAGCTCCACCATATATTTTCGACCGATTTCATGTATTTGATGAACCAAATATGCTATGTATCTCCAATTTCAAAAAAAAAAAATTGGAATTGGAATTTTGTAAAAAATACATTTTCGTCTAATTTCATGTGTTTGATGCGACAAACACGATATGTATTTCCAAATTCAATGAGATTTGGAATGTGTTGCGGAATTATAGCTCGATCGGTTTCGTGGATCTAATGCACCAAACACGCTATGTATGTCAAATTTCAATGACCGTCGAAAAGTATCGCCTAAATGAAAACCGTTGTATGGGGGTTATACGAAGACGTGGATCATAGGCAGTAGTACCGATTTCAAACTTCAAATACGAAATTTGAAACAATACTGGTGAATAATGTCACAAATATCATTAAAATACCGAATAAAGGGAGCTACCGGTATATGGGGGCTATACGAAGACGTGGACCTGTATGCACAGGGGGGGTTTCCGTTATATGGTGACTATAAGTGGACGTGTCTACTGACAAAATACACATTTGTGCAAAATTTTAGCTTTCTATCTTAATTTGTTCGAAACATACAAACATACATACAGACAGACAGTCATTCGCTGATCAAGAATATATATATTTGGTTGGGTCTGACATAAGTGTTTCGAGGAGTTACAGACGAATATACAAAGTTAAAGTACCCTCCATTGTGTGGTGGAGGGTGTAAAAAACTACACAGATTCTACTATTATTACGGGGAAGTATGTACATTCACATGATTTGCTACCTCCAATCCCTGTAACATCAACAAAAATGCCGTTCAACATTGCAACTTCCTGTACGATTGGAATATGCTATTACAGTTAATATATCCCATGTACAAACTGTTTGTGTATGCGACTGTTATATACGCTCTCGAAGGAAAAATAAATATTGTACGCCCTAAAGCATTACAAAAAACCTTTATAAAATTATTGAATTTTTTATTTAATAACAAGTAAAAAAATTAAGTTCGGCCGGACCGAAGTTTTAATACCCTCCACCTTAGAGTAATGGAAACATTAGAACCAATTATGACCCACAACTTCCAATCCTCAGACAAATCCGTGAAAAAATGTGGCAAAAATCATCAAAATACCGAATATCGGGAGGTACCGTTATATGGGGCCTATACCAAAACGTGGACTTATACATGCAATGTTTTGCCACCGGACCTAGGACCCATTATGACCAACAAATACCAATTCTCAGACAAATCCGTGAAAAAATGTGGCAAACATCATCAAAATACCGAATATCGGAAGGTAACATTATATGGGGGCTATATATATATATATATATATATATATATATATATATATATATATATATATATATATATATATATATATATGATATCTGCACTGAAAGTATTTTTGGCCGCTGTTCCCATACGTACTCGACCACTGTTGCATATATATATCTATATATATATATATATATATATATATATATATATATATATATATATATATATATATATATATATATATAAACCTTTACAGCGGAAATGAATTTAGTGATGTCCACCTGTCTATTGAAACACTTAATAAAGCCTTTTGTGTATGCTTAAGACTATATATGATGGATCCTAAAAAAGTTTAGCCAGGTACCCCTATTGCATAAAACGGTACCTGTGATTTGAGTATATTAAAGACTTCGGAAGAATTTTCGGAGTATATAAATCCTTTCCTTACTAAATTATAAATTCGCTGTACCACTTTGTACACAAAACCCCTTTTGGAAATTTGATCTACTAACCGAATACTATCACAAAGAATTGTCCAACTCCCAGATTGTCTGTTGCGCAATATCGTTACTCGCTGTTGCATAAAACGGTACCTGTGATTTAGATATATTAAATCCTTTTCTTACTAAATTTAAAATTCGCTATATTCGGTATTTCACTCATTGCAGTCCCAATAAATTTTGCATTTCGAGTTTTCATTGCACGGAAGTAGATTCACGTTGTGATATGAGCCCCATACAGCTGCGTTGGCCATTTTTGTTTGTTTAAATGTGTTCGCATCTTCCAGCTGAAGTACGATGTAGGACCTGTGGTTGGAAAGCAAGATACCAATTAATATATACGAATATATCATATACCTCATTTTACAACATAGTTCAAAGAGAAAAAATCAATATCTGACTACCGTTCTAGAGATATAAGCGCACTAACGAACAAAACTTTATTTTACATGTTGAAAATAAGTTTTTATATAAAATTGACAGAAAAAAAACGAATTGAAAAAAGAACAAGTAAAAAAGCTGTAAGTTCGGCCGGGTCGAACTTTGAATACCCTCCACCATTTGGGACGAATTTGGCAATTCTCATAAACAATAAAATCAAGAATATATATACTTTGTTGGGTCTAAGATCATTATTTCGATGAGTTACAAACGGAATGACAAAGTTAATATACCCTCCATAGTATGGTGGAGGGTATAAAAATCAACAGAGGTTGTTCGTTTCATTATTCTTCTGGAGTCTCCTCATATAGGTTGACTGTGAAAACTGGAGTTACTATCACGAATTATTGTTCGCACAAATTCGCAACCCATATAAGTATGTGCAATACTTTTTTGTTGGAAACATGTTCTCTGTTCCTCCTAAACCGTTTTCATTCTTATATTTTACAATTTTACCATTGTTACATCAACGACATAGAAGTCTAAAGATACGACAAGTCAGAGTCAAAATATTGACACCAGGTGAATTTACCTCTGTTGTTTTGATGTCGTTGCAACATACTCACCAATGTAAAGTTGTTTAGGAGAAAATGCAAATTTTAATTAGTAAAAGAAATCAGTGAAATACATATAACAGAACCTCCCAGATCAACCGATCTATTGTGATATTAGCCGATCGGTTGGCAAACATTGACTTTTTGGGGACTCTAAGGCACAATTCGAGGTGCTATGTTAATGGCTGTAAAAGAGAAATTAGCTTTGACCGTTCTGAAACCATTTTGCCCTTAATTATGAGGTGGACAAAACTAAGTACCAAACCGCACGATCTTGAAGACGTTGTAAATTCTAAATTACAGCTCATTAAATGAAAAACGTTGCTAAATTCTTGAGAATACTAAAAATTGAGCTGAGCTCTATTATAAACAGTTTTTATACTTTTTAATAAATGTGCTCTGTCACTATACAAAAACGTGGACCGAAATATCTCATTTTCAATACCAACCATCCTAGACACAATAAAAATTGCTCTGCTAAATTTTGGCGCTCTACCTCAAATAATGTGGGCTGTATCGTGATTTCAACAGAGAGGCAGACGGACAGACAATGCAATTTTTTAAATCTCAAATGAAAGCCTATGGCTGAAAAATACCACCATTTTTGCCTTTCGAGCATAACGCCAATGCAATTTTTTAAATCACATTTTAAAATGAACTAGTTGATATATATTTATATATGTATATATATATATATATATATATATATATATATATATATATATATATATATATATATATATATATATATATATATATATATATATATATATATATATATATATTCATTTGAGATTTAGAAACCTAAATGACAGAGCACATTTATTAAAAAGTATAAAAACTGTTTATAATAGAGCTCAGCTCAATTTTTAGTATTCTCAAGAATTTAGCAACGTTTTTCATTTTATGAGCTGTAATTTAGAATTTACAACGTCTTCAAGATCGTGCGGTTTGGTACTTAGTTTTGTCCACCTCATAATTAAGGGCAAAATGGTTTCAGAACGGTCAAAGCTAATTTCTCTTTTACAGCCATTAACATAGCACCTCGAATTGTGCCTTAGAGTCCCCAAAAAGTCAATGTTTGCCAACCGATCGGCTAATATCACAATAGATCGGTTGATCTGGGAGGTTCTGTTATATGTATTTCACTGATTTCTTTTACTAATTAAAATTTGCATTTTCTCCTAAACAACTTTACATTGGTGAGTATGTTGCAACGACATCAAAACAACAGAGGTAAATTCACCTGGTGTCAATATTTTGACTCTGACTTGTCGTATCTTTAGACTTCTATGTCGTTGATGTAACAATGGTAAAATTGTAAAATATAAGAATGAAAACGGTTTAGGAGGAACAGAGAACATGTTTCCAACAAAAAAGTATTGCACATACTTATATGGGTTGCGAATTTGTGCGAACAATAATTCGTGATAGTAACTCCAGTTTTCACAGTCAACCTATATGAGGAGACTCCAGAAGAATAATGAAACGAACAACCTCTGTTGATTTTTATACCCTCCACCATACTATGGAGGGTATATTAACTTTGTCATTCCGTTTGTAACTCATCGAAATAATGATCTTAGACCCAACAAAGTATATATATTCTTGATTTTATTGTTTATGAGAATTGCCAAATTCGTCCCAAATGGTGGAGGGTATTCAAAGTTCGACCCGGCCGAACTTACAGCTTTTTACTTGTTCTTTTTTCAATTCGTTTTTTTTCTGTCAATTTTATATAAAAACTTATTTTCAACATGTAAAATAAAGTTTTGTTCGTTAGTACGCTTATATCTCTAGAACGGTAGTCAGATATTGATTTTTTCTCTTTGAACTATGTTGTAAAATGAGGTATATGATATATTCGTATATATTAATTGGTATCTTGCTTTCCAACCACAGGTCCTACATCGTACTTCAGCTGGAAGATGCGAACACATTTAAACAAACAAAAATGGCCAACGCAGCTGTATGGGGCTCATATCACAACGTGAATCTACTTCCGTGCAATGAAAACTCGAAATGCAAAATTTATTGGGACTGCAATGAGTGAAATACCGAATATAGCGAATTTTAAATTTAGTAAGAAAAGGATTTAATATATCTAAATCACAGGTACCGTTTTATGCAACAGCGAGTAACGATATTGCGCAACAGACAATCTGGGAGTTGGACAATTCTTTGTGATAGTATTCGGTTAGTAGATCAAATTTCCAAAAGGGGTTTTGTGTACAAAGTGGTACAGCGAATTTATAATTTAGTAAGGAAAGGATTTATATACTCCGAAAATTCTTCCGAAGTCTTTAATATACTCAAATCACAGGTACCGTTTTATGCAATAGGGGTACCTGGCTAAACTTTTTTAGGATCCATCATATATAGCATACACAAAAGGCTTAAAATATTTTGCTATTTACTTTACAAAATTTACGTTTATTTAGTGTTTTAGATTTGTTACAATCCAATGGGTTACATTTAATTATGTATGTCTACGTTTTGTATATCTATATCCAATAAAGAGGAAATGGTTTGTTTGTAATTTATCGAAATTCCACTTGAAACTGTATATAAATAAAAAAAAAAAAAAGAAAAAAAAAAAAATATATATATATATATATATATATATATATATATATATATAGATATATGAGCTATGCCCAAACCTCAACCGATTTCAAATTTAGTCACTCCTGCCGAATTTAATTGAAATCAGGTATAGATATCGTTTTTGGAGCATCATATATGTGAAATCGCCCGAAAACATATATATATATATATATATATATATATATAGATATAGATATAGATATAGATATATATAAATATAAATATATATACATATATGATGCTCCTAAAACGATATCTATACCTGATTTCAATTAAATTCAGCAGGAGTGACTAAGTTTGAAATCGGTTGAGGTATATATATATATATATATATATATATATATATATATATATATATATATATATATATATATATATATATATATTTATATATATATATTTATAATTCTGAATGAGGTATTTGTTTACAATAATAAATTTGATAAATAAATGAGAAATCGGTTAAGATATGGATATAGCTTCCACCTATAGCATTTTCAGATTAAATGAAACCTTTTGCAACTGAAATGAAAATTTCTGCAGTGGAATTGAAACCTTGTGCAACCGAAATGAAACTTTTTGCAAATCAAAGGAAACCTTTAGATTTATAGAAGGAAAATAACAAAATACTTTTTATTTTTCGTAGCCATAAAATAAAATCAACTAATTATAAGTAATATAGTTAGAGAGGAATAGTTACTGATTATTAATATCTACATTTTTATATTATTTTTAAATTTTCAATTATTGATGTATAATTTGGTGTAAAATATTTCCATATTATTAAAATTCAAATGCTTAAAAATAGAAATTGAAACGAATGTTGGCCTTTATAGGTATGGGCTGGAATGAAATGCGAAATTAAGCTTTACTATAATGTTTTATAGTTATAGTATGCTACTAATCTTACATAATAAAGGATTCCCGCTTCGCAGCTTTATTTATTATGGAGATAGAGCAGTCTTGCTATGTGGACTATTGAGTGGTTCGCGTTATCGCATACACAATGTTATGCTTTATTGAAACATCCTAGTATCATTTTCAATATCAAACATCCTAGACAATGTTGTGCCAAATTTCAAATCTCTACATCTTACATCCCAATATCGTGATTTCAATAGACAGGTGGACATCACTAAATTCATTTCCGCTGTAAAAGGTTTCATTTCGACTGCAAAAGGTTTCATTTCCACTGTAAAAGTTTTAATTTCCGCTGTAAAAAGTTTCATTTCAATTGTAAAAGATTTCATTTAATCTGAAAATGCTATATATTCTCGGTCGATTTCACATATTTGATGCTCCAAACACGGCATGTACCTCCTATTTCAATGATATAAAGAAGGGTTGACGGAATTTGGTGTAAAAGTAAATTATTATTTTTTTTAAGAAGCATTAACCAACAACACAAATTGCAATGGTATAAGGCCAACAGCAAAAAACTGCACAACAATTTAATTGAGGATACGATTACTACGGGGAAATATGTTGCTACCTTGAATTCACTAATTGCAACAGAAGTGCCACTCAACTTCATAATATTGTCGCTTCCTGTACGCTTGGCATTTGCTATGAAATTAATAAATCTGAAGGACAAACCCTTCATGTATGCGGACTAAATTTTGCAAGTTCCTGCATGTTCACACGTTGGTAGACCGAAGTATTTGTTTGTTTATGCATTAAAGTATTACAATAGTTACGTTTTTTTAATTTGTTTTTTTTTAATTAGTTTTATTTTTTTAACCAACAAATGTTCCTATATAATATTTTGAATGCATATAAAATCTTAAGGGGTAGCAGAGCGCACCGGGTTCAGCTAGTATGAAATAAACTCCGAAATGTCAGGGACTCATTCAGTCGTAAATTGTGGCAGAAACATGACAATTACGAATATGAGAAAAATAGCACGGGACCGAACATTCGTTTAATCTTCATTGAATATATCATGATGAAAAATATGGACTTTATGGAGACTCCAACGCACAGTTTAAATGACAATAAATTAATTATTATTATTTTGACTATTCGAAAATCATTGTGCCCTCAATTATGAGGTGGACAAAACTAAATACCACGCAGCAAGGTATTCTAAATGTTGGAAATATAAACTCCAAATTATAGATCATTTGAATGAAAATGTTGCTAAGCTCTTTACAATACCAACAATTTAACTGGGTTTTCATTTGGGGCTATTACAGATATTCTTTATAATATAGGTTTTTAAAACTTAAATTAAAGCCTATGGCTGAAAAATAAGATCAGGCTATTCAAAATATCTAACACCATGCATATTTATTTATATTTAGAAATTGCTATGGAGTCATTACTTATAATAAAAATTGCGCGGCTTTCCTAAGTGATATCTGTGATTTATTATGCTTTAAAAAATTACATTAAAGACAAAAAGTAGGGGCCGGCAACGCGGGGTGCAGGTACAGGGTGAGATGAAAAAACTGCAACCAACTTCAGACTGCTGTCATTTCTAAGCCACTCGTCCGACAGATGTTAAAATTATTCCAGTGACAGCTCATTATATTGTTTACGAGCGTACAAAAGCAGTTTGGTGAGAATTTTCCAGTTATTCGTGATGGAGTTCAAGCGTGATAATGTGATTTCTTTATATATGGCTGGAAAACCCCAAGTGGCTATCGTTAGAGCACTCCAGCATTTAAATGTGAATAAATCTTTTGTTTCTCGTACCATCGCTCGTTACCGTGGCAGTGACCAAAAAATGGCTCGTGAGCTGATAAATCGCAATATTCCATTCGGCAATTATTGAAAAATGAGCTCGGGGTAAAGCCATTGAAATTCCAAAAAGTGCAAGAACTTACACCACAACGGAAAGAAAATAAACTCAAAATTTGCGATAGTACAGTCACTAAAGTCCAGGACTGTAGTGGATGTTAAACCACAGCTACTACAGTTACTCAATATGTTCCATGGTACAAAAACCATTTATTGTGACAACGAAAAGTCACTAAACTCGCACACCATTAAGGCTACGTTGAAAAATCAGTTCGGCGTAGATATCGTGAATGCCCCACCCCTACACAGCAGATCAAATGGGCAGGCAGAGCGCTTCCACAGCACACTGATGGAAATAGCGCGATGCCTTAAATTTGACAAGAATGTGGACGATATTGAAGATATAGTACTTTTAGCCACCATCGAGTATAATAAATCAATACATACGGTGACTGGAATCAAACCCATAAGAATTTTCCATTCAACAAAGGATGATGAACAAATAGTGTCACGTTTAAAATCCGCCCAGGGTAAAGAGTTAATAACTCACAATAAGAACCGACGTGACAGGGAATTTTCTGTAGGGGATAAAGTTCTCATCAAGAATAATAGGAGATTAGGGAACAAACTAACTCCACTTTATAGTGAAGAAGAAGTCCAACAAGATCTAGGGACAAAAATTCTGATAAGAGGGAGGAGGGTCCATAAGGACAATCTTCAGTGAAGTTCTTTTCACTATAATGTAAACAAAGAAGATATCTTATATTGGCCGTGCGTTAAAGGAAATATTGTTTACATTTTTTAGGATTACCTTTGGATTGGTTATAGCCATATTAGTGTCGGCATCAAATGGACGGTTAATGGACTACTCTAATGCGAGATACATTCCGGTAATCGGCGGGTATCTCGTAATTTAGGAAAACTTTGGACACATAAAACATATTACTAACCTAACCTTATACGAATTACTAAGAGACGAGACAGCTAACGCTACAAACCACTTTCCCCAAACTCATATGAGAAAGATGCTGGATGCGGACGTAAACCAAATAAGTAGACTGATACAGATGGTAAATATTCACTATAGGCAAGCGAGAAGCCTGAATGCATTAGGAACAGTCCTGAAATACATCACTGGGACACCTGATCATGATGACTTCGACAAACTGACCCACACAGTTGACCAACTAATCAACTCGCAGGAGTGACAGTTTACTATCAACACCGAAGTGCAGAAGAAGTTAATAGCTTCACCACCACAGTAAACAAAATGTTAAAGTCAGAAAAACAAAGCGAAGTTGATACAGGAAATCTTTATGATATCCTCCTAACGAGAAATAGGGCGATAATAACAGAATAAAATAATTTAGTAACTTCCATTACATTCGCAAAAATTGGAGTTTTGAACCCTATCCTTTAAGATATCAATGAAATCAATTTCACAATAAAAAAACAGCACTTCACAAACCCTTCCGTAGCCGATATTATGGCTGTATCTAAAATTAAGATTTTGCAATACAATAATGTAATATATTTTCTGATAAGATATCCTATCCCTAAACATAAATGTAAGAAAATTATTATATTACCAGTAGCAAAAGGTCACTTCATGCTGCACTTGCAAGAATCCACCCTAGCTGCATGTCACAATTACACCTCAGCAATAAGAAACTGCAGCGATGCGATACCAACATTTTCTCTGTCATCATCACACACATCATGCGCTCTGGAACTAATGGCACGTAACACCGCTAACTGCAGCACAACATTCAACAACCTCCCACCAATTACAGTGATAGGCGATGGTTTGATGGTCATAAATGATCAACTGACGGTTGTAGAAGAAAGCAACGAACCCCCTGTTACAGTCAATGGTACTTACCTAGTTGTCTTCAATGATATCGTTAGAATTAATAATACGATGTACCACAACGAAAATTCAACGACAACCGGATATTCCATGGGTTTCTGTGACTAACATAACGCAACACACCGACATACTAAGCATGTCCTATCTACATCATGTCAACAAACAAAATCTCATCAAACAAAATCTCATCAAATATCCATCACCTACAACATGCGGTCTATCAATGTCATATCTCAAGTTTATCGACCACTGGAATTATATTACTTATACGACTGGTTGCTTACTCACTCCGACGCAGGGCCTCCAAAAAGAAAAAAATTCTTATAAATAAATCTGTGGAGGTTGCAATAAAAAACGCTAACGCTGGGACCGTGGACGGCCCTAACTTAGAAGGGGAGGAGTTATTGTGAAGTAACACGCTTATGTCGTTGTTCCCACAGCTTTGACGTTTGTCAAGTAACTGATCGCTATACGCGTCTGAGTAACCAAATGCGGTGCTGCAATGTCAGCAAAGCGGTGGCAGAGCTATGGCAGTTGAGCTTAGATTAAGAAAAATTAAATATTATTAAGTTAGTAAGAAGTATCAACACGTATATTAAAATTGTAATAAGTGTAATAAAGAATAATAATACAATTGCATAATTTACATTAAAAATTATATATACTAATATTTAAAAAAACAAGTTCAAAAATTAAAAACCGGTAAAGAAAGTCTTAAAGTCGGGCGGGCCGACTTTATTATACCCTATACCACTTTGCTAATTTAGTAGAGCTCCGCATAACAATTAAACGTTTTAATGGGAGAATTCAACATACACTCTATAATTATAATTATATATAATTATAATTATGATTATAATTTAAAGTTCAAAGGACTAAATATGCCGAAGCATTTGTATCTTTTAAATTCAGACTTGTATTGCCCATTTGGTGCACAATTAATTTGAAATCGGATAAAGATATATATATATGAGCTATATCCAAATCGGAACCGATTTCAATAAAATTGTTTAAAGATATTTCTGAGCAGTATCTATATATATAAAAGAAAGTTTTGTTAGTTACTACGCTTATAACTTAAGAACCGCTGGACTGATTTTAACGATTCATACAAATTCGGAATTGTCTTCTCTCCGAAAAGGATAATATCCAAAAAATCGCGTAAAAATGTGATATATTAACATTTTCATTTTGACTTTTGTGGTGGCGAAACGGAATAGATGATATCGATATAATTTAACGCGATCACACCAAAGTTAAAAGATAATTACTTTTTCAAAATCGCTAAAAAATCACGAAAAAGAGATCTTATTGCAAAACTTCTCAAATCGAGAAAAAAATCTAAAAAAAAAAAAAATCAATGGAATCGAATTTTAAAATAATAGTACATTCTATTGACAAACTTTGTAAGGATCTTTAAATATTTGCTATAAAAATCAGCGAACAAGTTGAAGATTTTTTCAATTTGTTATTCTTCTTTTGTCAATTTCTTTCAATTTGTATTATCATATTGAATTAGGTGGATTTTTTGTGAACGAAATAAAGAATAATTTTTCACTATATACAATTTTTCACCAAAAAAAATGAAATAAGTGTGAAATAGGATGTTAACTGACATTTACCCTTCAACTCCAGGGCCTACATCGTGGTTCAGCTGGAAGATGCAAAAAAAATTAAACAACCAAAAATGACCGAAAAAGTCTAATGATGCTCATGTCAAAGCATGGACCTACTTCTTTCATGTGACAATAATCCGTCCAATTAGAGCTCAAAATGCAAAATTCTTTGGGAGTACAATCAGTAAAATACAAAATTTAAAGGGTGCAAAATAGTAGAGTGAAGGGGACTTTTAGTAAGAAAAGAATTTCCATCCTTCCAGAAATTCTTCCCAATCATTCAAGATACCTTAAATCGCTTTTGCATGTCTTGATATCGATCAAAACTCACGGATAAGGGTACAACCCGATTTCATATTTATATAACCATCTATGATTGAAGCTATTTTTGGGGTTTTGGCCTTTTTTAATTTTTTTTTTTTTTTTTGGCCCTTATTTGGCATTTTTGTTTCTAAGGGGGTAGAGAACCTCTTCGCATAAAATTTAACATTTTTAGAGTAGGGAGCCATCATACAGATAATTGGAATTTATTTAAGTAAAGCCCCCACATTGGAGTATCCCCAAGTCCACTTTCACATCTAATGTGTGGTCAGAAAAGAAAATTTTGTATTCTATTGAATTTGTAACCCCCAATAGAATATTGGTTGGGCCCTCATATGAATGTATCCCTGATTCCAGCTATGACTGTGGTCTTGGCCACGTTTTTCGACTGATTTGGTCATTATTTGCATCTTGGCTTTTCTATTTCGAGGGTCTTGACCACATTTTCCAATCGATTCTGCTGTATTTAGGCTACTTCGTGAGTAGAGAACCATCTTACAGAAAAAATGTCAACATACGTAAATATTTTGATACAGATTTTACCGATTTCCGGATGACAACACGGGCATTGTTTAATCGTCATTGAATTTTACTATGAACAAGAACATAGACTTTTTGGGGACGCTAATGCGCAATTTGAGGTGCTATGGTAATGGGTGTAAAAGCGTAATTAACTTTGACTATTCAGAAATTATTTTGCCCTCCTTCCATAGGTATTTATTTATATTTAGTCGGATCAATATTTATATTAACCTTTAACTTGTGAGGTGACATATTTTATTACGTGGTGGTAAATTTTACCCCTCTAAATTTTAAAGAAAAAAATTTTGTTAAAACTTTTATTTGATAATAATTTGTTTTTTAAAACAAATATATTATCAAATTTTGAATTACAATAAGGAAAAAAAAACATTTTTTTTTAATTTAAACAAAATTTTTATTCATTGTAATAGAAGAGAGAATTTCAAGAAAATTTGAAGGGAGGGTAAAATTTACCACCACCTCGGGAGTTAAAGGTAAAAATTTGTTCACCTTTATGAACTAGATTTGTGAAAAATTATGCTATATAAAATTTGCATTACAGACTAAAACTACGGGCCGGCAACGCGGACCGGGCCAGCTAGTTTGATATATTTCCCTGAATATCGTTGTTACGGAGTGCATATTACGGCTGTGGGTAACAAATATAACAAATCGGA
Organism: Musca domestica; assembly: GCF_030504385.1. NCBI lineage: Eukaryota > Metazoa > Arthropoda > Insecta > Diptera > Muscidae > Musca > Musca domestica. The sequence continues at coordinate 10,884,901 of NW_026712328.1, read as the reverse complement.
GCTATAGCTATATCTGAACCGATCTTCACCAAATTTGACATACTAGCTTCTAGACTCAATTCGGTCGTACCAAATTCCTTCCCATTTGGGCAAATATTAGACGTTTGGTGCACAATAAAACGTAAATCGGTCGAAGTTTTATATGGGACTATATCCAAATCTGAACCGATCTAACCGATAAAATTTGGCATACTTATTTTCAAGCCTAATTTGGTTGTATGTGCAAAATTTCATACTATTCGGGCTGATATTACACGTTTGGTGCACAATAAAAAGCAAATCGGACGAAGATATATATGGGAGCTATATCTAAATTTTGACCGATTATCTCCAATGAAAATTTTCATCTGGATAGGGCAATAAATGCGAACTGTACTTTGTTTACAAAAATACATGGACAGACGGACGGACGGATATGCATAAATCGACTCAGAACTATGGGTCTATCTCGTTTCCTTTTGCCTGTTACAAACAAATGCACAAAAACATAATACCCTCACCACCTTGTGGTGTAGGGTATAAAAATATATTGTAATACTTGAATGAACTAGTTTTTACTGTTAGCTTAAAACCATTACAAGGGCGTTGTGGGTCAATGCTTCTTAATAAAATTATTTCCCAATCTCAACCGATTTCAATATAATTTGACTACATTTATTTTTGGTCCAAATTCCGTCACACCTTCCATATTTAATTGAAATTGGGGCGTCAAATACATGAAATCGGCCGATAATATATACATATATAGCAGCTATATCCAAATATTAACCGATTTTATGTTCATTTGTCAAATTTATTATTGTAACCAAATTCCGCCACCCATTCTGAATTTCATTGAAATCGGTCATATATGTCGTTTTTGGTGCATACATACATGAAATCGGCCGAAATATATATATATATATATATGGCAGCTATACCAAAACCTCAACCGATTTAAATATAATTTGACATTTTTTTGGTGCTAAATTTTGTCACTCATGCCGAATTTCATTGACGGGGGACATACGTATAGTGTTTGGTGCAGCTATATCCAAATCTGAACCGACTTGAATATAATTTGACAAATTTATTATTCTTCCAAGCCGAATTCGTTCGTATGTGCAAAAATACATTTAATTCGGACTTATATTAACCAGTTGGTGCACAATAAATTTGAAATCGAGTAAAGATATATATGTGAAGAACATCCAAATCTGTACCGATCTTGTTAAAATTTGACAAAGGAATTTCTGAGAAGTATTTGATATATTTCCACTAATATCGTTGTTACGAAGTACATATTGCGGTTGTGAAGGACTAACGTGACAAATATGTATTGGAGTTATAGCTGTATCTATACTGATTTGGATTAAATTCCATACTTATTTCTCGGCTCAACATGGTCACATACTCAAAATTCCATCATATTGGGATTAATATTACACATTTGGTGAACAATAAAAGGCAAATCAGACGAAGGTACATATGGGAGCTATATCTAAGTTTTGACCGAGTATATCCAATTTCAATAGGGTTCATCAAAGCCAAATTAACGATTTGTGCAAAATTTCATTTCGATCGGGCAATAAATGTAACCGGAGGCACGTACATGCATAAATCGACTCAGAATATGATTCTATGCAGATCATCGAAAGGAACTATTGGTCTATCTCGCTTCCTTCTCTATGTTAAAAACAAGTGCACAAAGACATAATACCCTTGCCCGATGTTTGTTTAATTCAATCACAGTATTGACAAAACACAATTGGTATGACAATTTTATATAAATTTTAACTTTAGAACTAATTGCTTGGTTTTAAATGTTTGTCGCATTAACTCGTTCAAGTTGAATGATACCGAGCCTAGGCTTTCAAATTCTTTTATAAATTGTCGGCAAGCTTCTTGCAGAATGCCACTCACTAATTCATTTAGATTGCTGGTCCCAATTACTAAAAATTTTTGTTTTTTCGTTATAGAAATATGGGAACGCACATCGTCGGTATTGTTTTCCATAAGCCTTATATTCTGATTTTGAGTGTAATTCTTATGATTTGAATTTTTATAAGCTCCACCATACTATGGAGGGTATACTAATTTTTTCATTCCGTTTGTAACTCCTCGAAATACTCATGTCAGACCCAACAAAGTATATATATTCTTGATCAGCGTAAAATTTTAAGACGATTTAGCCATGTCCGTCTATCTGTCTGTCTGTCTGTTGTAATCACGCTATCTTTCGAAAAAATTGAGATAGAAGGCTAAAATTTTGCACACACGTATATTTTGCCAGTAGGCAGGTTAAGTTCGTAAATGGGCTATGTAGGTCCAATTTGTCATCTAGCCCCCATTTATCGTTACCTCCCGATATTCGGTATTTTGATGATTTTAGCGACATTATTCACCGGAATTGTTTCAAATTTGGGATTTGAATGTAATGGAGTCCCGGTAAATAATGTCGCTAAAATCATCAAAAAAAAGTTCATAATGGATACTTCAGCCCATGCCAGAAAATTGTCTGTGCAGGTATTTTGATGATTTTAGCTACATTATAAACAGATTTTTCTTCAAGTTTCGCATTTAAATATTGTAATAACTTATGACAAAAGTTGCCTATGCAGGCCCACGTCGTCGTATAAGCATTCGGTATTTTTAAGATTTTAACAGAATTTTCAACGGATTTTATTATTATTATTTTTTTTTTTTTTTTGGAAATTGCCAAATTTGTACCAAATGGTGGAGTGGAAAGTTCGGCCCGGCGAAATTTCAGCTTATTAACTTGTTAAGAATAATAATGGAGGCGTGTCTGTTCGAAGAAAAAGTTTTAGTTTCATAAAAAGTTATTTCTTTAATATGATACATATCCACATTACTGACACACTTTTAAAATTATTACACAATTTTAGAAAGAAAACTGTAAAAATCACAAATATGCCAAATCTCATGGAACACCTATCATAACACCGACTATATATCTTTAATATAAAGCATACCTCTTCAACCAGGTTACATATTTATTTGAACCTTCATCTTGCAGTTGTTTGTTTCTCTCGCTCGTCTCATTAAACTCGGGATTAGCTGCAGCGCCTATACGTTTTATTGCCCATGCTTTCGATGCTTTTTTATACATAGCCGAAGAAATTTGATTGACCAAGTATTCTGATAACATGTAGTTTTTCATCATCTGTCTTTTATTTTAAAAATAAGTAATTTTGTATGAAAGAATCAATCGACACATCTTTATTTAGTACTCACCTGTGAAATTTCATAGTTTTTACAGCTAAATCAAGATCAGAACTACTAAGACATTCCGTTCCAAGTGAGATGTTTTTTTTATCATATCCATTATTATTTGAATATAAAAATGGATCTGATATTTTAATGTTGTTGCTTAAGATACTGTTGACGTCCAATGTGAGAACGTTTAAGTCGCTGCTTTGAATTTTGGCCTGCAATAGTGGAGCCAGCAAATTCACGACTGTGAACACCAAACCGATTTGATCATTAAAACCTGTTTTTGTTGCAAGCATTTTGGTTGCGGAATTAAATACAATATTAACGTTGTTCGTGCGTACTGGCGAAAAACATTTGTATGCATTCCTCAGTGGTCCAACTCTTTTTAAAGAAACGTATGTGTCACGGTTAATGAACAAAGACAATTTATGCTCTACTTATGAAATGATTTCATTGCACTAAGAGTATTCGGAGCAAATCCATTAATAAACTAGTAAAGAAAGTCCTAAAGTCGGGCGGGGCCGATTTTATGATACCCTACACCACTTTGCTAATTTAGTTGAGCTCCACTTAATATTTAAAAGTTTTTATGGGAGAATTCAATTATACACGCTATGATTATAATTATAATTTAAAATTCAAAGGACTAAATATGCCGAAGCATTTGTATCTTTTAAATTCGGACTTGTATTGCCCATTTGGTGCGAAATTAATTTGAAATCGGATAAAAATATATATGGGAACTATATCCAAATCTGAACCGATCTCGATAAAATTTGGCAAAGATATTTCTGAGCTGTATTTGATATATTTCCCTGAATATCGTTGTTACGGAGTGCATATTACGGCTGTGGGTAACAAATACAATAAATCGGATGAACAATATATATGGGAGCTATAACTATATCTGAACCGATCTTCACCAAATTTGACATACTAGCTTCTAGACTCAATTCGGTCAGTGTGCCAAATTCCATACCATTTGGACAAATATTAGACGTTTGGTGCACAATAAAAGGTAAATTGGACGAAGTTATATATGTGAGCTATATCCAAATCTGAACCGATCCCGATAAAATTTAGCAAATGTATTTATGAGCTGCATTTGATATATTTCCCCAAATATTGTTGTTGCAGAGTGCATATTATGGCGGCGGTGGACAAAAATAACAAATCGGATGCACAATATATATGGGAGCTATAGCTATATCTGAACCGATTTCGATCAAATTTGGCATACATATTTTCAGACCTAATTTGGGTGAATAGGCTGATATTACACGTTTGGTGCACAATACAAGGCAAATCGGACGAAGATATATATGGGAGCTATATCTAAATTTTGACCGATTATTTCCAATTTCAATAGGCTTCGTCCTTGAGCCAAACAAATGATCTGTGCAAAATTTCATCTGGATCGGGCAATAAATGCGACCTGTACTTTGTTTACAAAAATACATGGACAGACGGACGGACTGGCATGCATAAATCGACTCAGAATGTGATTCTATGCAGATCATCAAAAGGAACTATGGGTCTATCTCGTTTCCTTCTGCCTGTTACAAACAAATGCACAAAGACATAATACCCTGACCACCTTGTGGTGTAGGGTATAAATATAACATTTGATGAACATGTTAGTTTGTAACTAGGTGACAGTTTAAGCAATGTCATGTGTGAAAGTAATAGTCGTTAAAGTCAATCCAAATATTAAAAATAATTAATGGCAACGTCAACATTTTAGTTTATGGCTCAAATCAATAAATGTTTATAGATAGAAACGATGTTGTATCGTATTTTCGTATTTATTGTTTACTTACAACTAATTTAATCGATGTTGTGGAGCAGATAGTATCTTTGGATGTAACCTTTTAAGATTAATACCTTTTACCAGTTATCGTTACTCTACCATATACATTTCTAAGGAGAATGTTGCCCTTTTACCACCAAATAATTGAATGGGATCTATGGAAACTATCAAAATCAAAACTATCAAAAATTCTTACGTTAAACTCTCTCTCGCCAAAATGCCTAATTATTTGATTTCTGGCATACCTTGTTGTTGTAGCAGTAGTACCTGCATGTGTTTGCGTTCTGATAATCTGGTTACAGCTCCAATTAAAGAGGTGCAGCGTATTGTGCGGGCCTGTATCACAAGCCGGGCAGGCGTCACGCACATCTTCATCAATTCGTGCCCAATACGAATTGAGACGACTACACCATCTTGAACGTAATTAGTCCAAAATTACCCTGGTTTGTCTAGGCAGCTGTCGTTGTTCAGCTGCAATGGGAGGTGGACTCCGAGGACGGCATTCATTTTATAGTTGCTAATAGCATCGACGACTGCATCGGTATGAATGTCACTCAGACCTGCCTTGATTTAGAGGTTCTCTCTTGTAGCGCTGGACCTCCCCCTCTAGATCATGTATGTCCTTCCTGACACGCCTGGGTGGGGGAGATTTTGGTTGGGATGACTCTCACGGTAACACCCAAGCAGGTACTGCAATGAAAGCATATGATTATGCTGACGTAAGAGAAGGACTTTCGCCTCCTCATGTAGATGGTCCACTGGTGTCATGAGAAGGCACCCTGTCGCAGTTCTCAGGACAGCGTTCGGCAGGTCTGGATATGCTTCCACTGCGTAGCACTAGTATTCGCAGACCACACTGGAGCCGCATAGCTGACCACAGACCGACCTATCGCGTTATAAGAGGTCAACAAGGTTTCTTTGTCCGCACCCCAAGAGCTGCCGGCTAGCGCCTTGAGAACCTTGTTCCTACTTTTCATCTTGTTGCAGATAGCTGTGGCTTGCGCGGACGACTTGAACATGCTGTCGAACGTGACCCCAAGAATCTTGGGATAGTTCGTGGTCGGTATTAGATTCCCCTCGACCTGACCATTCAGCTGTGTTCTCATCTCCGCAGACCATGTCGTAAAGAGTGAGGCCGTTGATTTCGTGGCGGATATTTTCATATTCCTCACGTGGAAGTATGCGGTAAGTTCCGCGAGATAGGGGTTCAGCCTTTCGCATATGTTATCGACCACTGGACCCGACGCCATGATCGTACAATCATCCGCATACGTTAAGATCTCAATGCCGTCTGGAGGGCGAGGAATTCCGGAAAGGTAAAGGTTAAACAGTTCCGGAGATATCACCCCACCTTGGGGAACTCCCTGTTTCACTCTACGGGTTTTGGACTTCTTGTTCCGGAATTCCACGTACGACCACACATATAGTTGATTATCCAACGTTTTAAACTTGGCCAGAGGGTAGTACTCTGCACGTCCTCAAACAGTATGACATTATTGACCGTATCAAATGCCTTTGATGGTTCAAGGGCTACCAACACTGTTCTGTCACACGGCCTGTTCTGGTTCAGTCCTCGACTGATATGTTTGGAAATGGTGTGTAATGCTGTCGTGGTAATATGTTGTGG